>NW_028327187.1:103567552-103916927 GCF_987537825.1 Furipterus horrens | reverse complement strand
CCCTCCCAGCTGACAGCCCTCCACATGCTCTCCATACCTATGATTCTGTTCCAGTCTGTTTGTCTTCTTACTTTTTAAAAAATATTCTGTTGTTGACAAGTTGACACATCATAATTAAAATGATAAAGGTTAAAGATAAAGAGAGAATCTTCAAAAGCAGCAGGAGAAAAGAAGAGAGGTACCTACAAAGGGGTTCCTATAAGACTATCAGCTGATTTCTCAAAAGAAACTTTGCAGGCAAGAAGGGACTGTCAAAGTGATGAGAGGCAAGGGACCTACAACCAAGATTACCCTATCCAGCAAAGCTATCATTTGGACTGGAAGGGCAGATGAAGTGCTTCCCAGACAAGGTAAAGCTAAAGGAGTTCATCATCTCCAAGCCATTATTATATAAAATGTCAAAGGGATTTACTTAAGAAAAGGATCAAAACTATGAATGTTAGAATGACAACAAAATCACAACTATCAACAACTGAATCTAAAAAAATGAAAGAAACAACTCTAGCAGCCCAACTATATCACTGTTCTCCCTTTCAGCCACAATAGCCCTAAGTGTATCCCTATTCTGATTTATACAACAAAGATTAGTTTTGCCATAAAACTAGCACAATGAAGTATGTACTCTTCTTGGTGATTATTCTTTTGGTCAATATAACATTAATGAGTAATGCATGTCAATATGTGTAATTGTAGATAATTTGTGCTAATATTTCTTTTGGTAAAACATACTGATGGTGGACAGTAACTAGAACATCAGATGAGAAATCAGGACTTCCTAAACTGTCATTCCTTCTCCATTGCTGATATGCTTTAATTAAACATTCTGTGGAATAATAATAATAATAATAATAATAATAACAATAATAATAATAAAGTTGATGCTGTCAACTAGTTAACTAGCCGGCTGCTTCTAATCCTGACAGTTGAGAACCCTCATGGGGATTTCTACACCTCACAAAGAATAATTATATTACTTTTCTATCCTGGGAAATAATAATAGTTGGAGCTAAATTCCTTCCTTTATTTATTATTCATTCACTAACTCACTTGATACTCAATTCATGACCACTTTGGGTCGTACAGAGACTGTAGTTCTCTAGGACTTTCATTTACTTGGATCTCCCTTCTTGGGTCAAAAAAGTCCTCACTGCCTTGATGGTTCTCTAATGCTTTCAACCCAATTATTATTATTATTATTACTTTATTATTATTATTATTTTAAAGATTTTATTTATTCATTTTCAGAGAGAGGGGAAAGGAGAGAGAAAGAGAAGGAGAGAAACACCAATGTGTGGTTGCCTCTACCACACCCACAGCGGGGGACCTGGCCCACAACTCAGGCATGTGCCCTGACTGGGAATTGAACTGGTGACCCTTTGGTTCACAGACCGGCGCTCAATCCACTGAGCCACATCAGCCAGGGCCAGATAATTATTTTTATTTATCTATTCATTTGAGCCCATAATTTCTAATTCTTAGCAGGAGTTTAATTCTGTCCCATAATAAACTATAGGAAGTACTCTTCAGGGTAGTGCAGGGCCAAAGAAATGACCATGTAGTTTCAACTCATGTAAAGTGATCTTAATAATCAATGGGGGGAATGGTGATTATTCTGTGACCTTTGAAAAGTCTTATCAAAATACTAAAACTCTTATTTTCAGTTATAACTGTAGAGGGAAATAAAAATAGTAAAACAAATGTTTCTATAGTACCTTGCAAGTTAGAATGGAGACATTTAGAATTAAAACATTTTATTTATTTTTAAACAGCTCATCAGTTGTAGTTTGGATACTGCTTGCTTTCTTATCATATAACTTACAAAACCGTGCAAAAATCTTTTCTATGGTTTGGTTAATTATCATACTCTTTTCTAAGTTTGGATACATTTCCAATATTTCATTCAATGCCATGAAATATTTCTAAGGGTTCCTTGGAACTCTTGTGAAGATTGGTTGGCTGGCATCATTTCCTCTAGAACAGCTTCATCCTTTTTGCCACAACCACTTCTCTTAATGACATCACTAACTTCTCCTTATTCCTCTGGCTTCCTATCTAGAGTCTCATGAATGGTAGCGGAGTTCAGCTATTACTTCCATAAATCCATTTATGTTCTATTTGAATTTTACTTCTAGTGGTACCACTTTCTGTTTCTTTGTTGCACTAACCACCGACAGACTTTGAAAGAAGGGACTTGATTTGTCATTAATCGTGATATAAAACAGAACAATCTGTGAATTGAAGAGGTAACATCTTAGTTTGTACTTAAGCAATTTCTCACAGTTAAATATACTGTGGTAATTGAAACTTGAATCCTGTTGTTCAGGACTGGAATTATTTAACTAAATGAGGGTAACTGAAATTTGTGCATATCAGGAGCATTTTCTACTTAATGAAAACCTCTTACCACGAGTGAGGCTTATGCTGGTGAAGTCACCATGAAGAGACACTTTCCTTAGGATCTTACTCACCCATTTCACCAGATAACAGATTCATTTGCCTAACTCTTGTGTCCTGCTAGCATCTCAGTATTTCCAGGTCCTCTTGGGATAATTAGGGATTCCTTTATTTAACTTAAATTTAATGAGGCACTGAATTTAGAGTGCAGTATTAGTCCAACAGAATATGAAACAATTCAGAGAGGTTACAGTTCAGAAATGTGAAATGACTTGCCATATTAATGGAAGCAATAGATTTCACTTGAGACTGTGGACCAAGTCTAAAATGGAAGTGAGCCAGATGAGAGATTGTGAATGCAATGGGCTGGGGCTATGGCATGCAGGTGGCTGTCATTCTGCAATGAGAGAAAGAATAGTGCTGCTGGGTACCAGCTGTGGTGCCACTATGAAGACGAGCCAAACAGAACTGCCAATGTTTTATCGTTTTCCTCTGATTCACCCATTACTTATAATAACCAAATTAATTTTAATATTCTTGCCTCAATTGAATAGTGTTGGAGGAATATCATTTATTATATGAAAGCCAAACAGTGTCCCATGAGGTGACATCGTGAAGTTGACTATATGCCACAGAATAAATAATGTCCTGTAACTCAAGCTGTTATTGTCACTGTTGACTCATTGAATGACAGCAGAAAGTCGCTTAAATGTTTTATGTTTTAGCTTCTAAGCTGTTCAGCAGTGATTATAAGGGCTTATCTACATCACAGAGATCTGGGATTTATGAAGTATTGGTTTGAAAATATTCTGAAAATTTCAAATGAAAACTATTAATGTTATTTTAAACATTGTTACTTAGTTACTACTTGAATAAACCATTGTAGTAATTGAAAATGTCTGAATTTTAAAATAGTTCTTTAATATGATATGCATGTTCAAATGAATCATTTAGATATCAATACCAAAGTAGGAATTTCATAGGGAATGGTAAAATGGGTAATATGACTTCTAATATTGAGGCAATATTATTGTTCTTTTAAGTGCTCTGTAGAAGGATATTAGATTGAATCATATGGGAGTACCATTTTTATAGGCCAAAATGTTAAAGTACTAGGAATTTCATATAGTTTAACCTAAATTAAGGTCAAGGATGAATTCTATTTTGATTCTACCTCACTAAGTCTTTTAATCTCTGTTTTAAGTCCTACTCTCAATTATATATTGGGTGTGATGTAGTCTGCCATTTCAAAAATGTAAGGATGAGCAGGAATACTTATTTTTTTGTACCACTTTATTTTTCTATGTGTATCACTTTATTTTTCTATGTGTGTCACTTATGTTGTTATCTGTATATTAAGACTGATAGATCTTTTCTTTATTGGTTGTGTGAACCTGATCAAGTTATTCAGTACTTCTAAACCTTAATTTTCAACTATAAAATAATAATAGTAAATATTAAATCAGACTGCTTATTCAGATTAAAAGAGGAAGTACATGTTAAGTATTAACCTGGCACTTGGTACATATTTAACAAAGGTCAAGTATTCATTTTATAAATTTAGAGAAGATATAAAGCATTATTACTCATGTTTAATGCTATTTTTATGTTTTTCCCTAATCAGAAAAATTTATTTTTAGGCAAGATCTTGGCATGATTAACAACATATCATGATTAGGACAAGTACTGTATCTATCATTCAATTGTACATAATAAGTAAGCAGTTAAAATGGTTGAGGTAATTTCATTTTTAAGAAAAAGAATAGACTTCAATTGATTTCCAAACCATTCACAATACAATTTGTTCATTAGTTACTAAGAAAGTACTTCAGAATGTTGTAAAGCCTGAGAGTCTTTCTTATAACCACCCATTATAATTGCATTATGGATGTGTAAATGAGTCAATCAATAGAGAATATTAGTCAATAGAGTCTTGAGTAAAGTAGATTGTACTGTGTTGTCTAATTAATTTTTCTTTAATTCTTTAAAAAAAATTCTCACTTTCATTATTGGATGGCACAGGTTTTTTTTTGTTGTTGCTGTTGTTGTTGTTTTCTTCCTGCTACTAACCTATTCTCTATAAGCGGTGATCTAAATGGAGTGCCTCATATTGGAAAGTACTGCTATAATAATGCTTTTTCTACAAGTACCAGTGGTGCCGTTTGGGAGAGCACTGGTATCCATGTTGATCTTGCCCTCTTTGAATACAGTTGTGCCAAAGCTGTCTTGTTTGCATCCATTTGACCACACTCAACCCCAGTACCCATCTGGCTTCTGGCTCTTGGCTCCATCTCCACATCAGTGACTCTGCTTCTCTTTTTGGACATGATGCTTTTTCCTGGTCTACCTGGAGTTGACTCTTGGCTTTCCCTGAAGGACTTTGGCCTGACTTTAGACAGAAAGCTCTTCAGAGACCCCAGATGTGACGATTTCCTCAAAATCTGTTTCTCTGGCTCTAATAAGCTGGACCAAGGCTATGCTGACTGGCCAGAGGATTCAGCTACTGCAAAAGAGTATTGAGAAATGGGAGCTTTCATCAGAGCTCTATTAGAACTCTTGAATTCATGCAGAATCATTTCCTTTAACACCCTTCAGATACTCTTTGGGGAAAGTAGAATTTGTAAGTCAAAATAAGGGCTTGGCACTGCTGGAAAAACATCATTTGAAGTATGAAGTATTATAATACTCACAATACTAGGGGTCTGTTTGCTCCTCTGTCTGCTGTAACAAGCCTGAGAGTAATGTCATCTCTATCAACCTTGATAATTATTAGAGAAGACTTCCCATTTCTGCCATTCAGAAGAAAATTAAAGCAACACAAACCCAAAGAGTCATATTAGAGCACTTTCATAGTATTTGAGGCAAATTTTCCAACAAGCATTCTTGCAGGCATGATTAAATTTTATGTGACTTTGAAGTGAAAAGTTTCTCATTTTATGTTTGACATAAAACACTAATTAGTTCAAATAATAAAATACAATAAAAAGTGTTGACATTTTCAGTTTTCAATTAGCAATATTTTTTAAGCACTTACGTTAAAGTAAAACTTTGTACATTTATAAATTAAAGCATTTTAGTTGACTGATTTTAATCATTGAATCATGAGAGATGTATGTTTCAGGAAAGTGAAAGCTGCTGTTTTTTCACCATTATCTGGTAACAATTTGTTTTAAACATGTCAGCTTTTTAAATTATTCATTTTTAGCAATCATTAATTGCTATATGTTATTTAATTGATCTGGGAACATCTTTAGGCTAAGGCAAAAGTCAGTATTTTGAATATGGGAATAAGATTGACATATTGTTTCTAAGATCAAACAAAGACTGATGTGAAACTTAGGGAGATCATGGTAGAGAAGAATCCAAAACAATTACAAGATCAAAACAGATAGGTATTAGTATTTGACAGAGGCTTATATTTAGTGGTGAGCTCTGGTGGTGTGTTATGGAAAACCAGACTGTATGAGAAAATAGGCAGTCAGAAAACTCAATGAAGTGAGAAGAGAGGCTACAGAAACAGTGGTAGAATCTCATCAAATATGACTAAGGAACAGTGAAGGGAATCCAGTTACCAAAGACTCAAAGGAAACAAGGGGTCAAGCCAAGTTCGATGTGAGTTTATTGGGACAAAAATTAGTTCCAGAGAGTGGCATAGAGATAAGCCTATCTGTGAGGAATAAAACTTTAACACTTTTCTGTGTTAAAGTGTTATGATTAAGGAAGCCAAACACACAATTTTAACATGAACCTTGTCTAGGATGCTGGCAGTGAAAGAGGAAATTAAAAGGTATATTTGAAATGCATCATGAAGAAAGAATTAATTAAATTTATGGATTAGGTGGAAGTTGAGAACATCTATGAGATTCTTAAACTTAGTGTGGACATTCCAAGATGGCACAGGAGTATGTGGAAGCTACACTAACCTCCTCCCAGAACCAATCTGGAAGTACAGTTAAAATGTAGAGAAAAAGCATCCTAAAAACCCAACTGAACAGTAGCCTGAAAGAAGCCCTATAACCATGGACAGACAGAAGAAACCACTTCACCACAAGACTGGTAGGCAGTTTGGAGGAGGTGTGAGAGGGCTGGCAGCTGAAGTGCTGGAGGGATATTTCAGCAGCCAGGGGGTTCCCCTTGAGAAGTGTGGGATCTAAGCCTGAAGCTGGGCTTCACAGCCTACAACAACAGAGCCATAAAGGAATCAAGATAACATTCAGCTGTGAAAAGCAGCATGGCTTCTGTATGTTGGGGAGAAATGGCTGGAGATGCAGAGAACCTCTTAAAGGGCCAACACACACAATTTCATTTGTAGCCACTTACCCTAGGTGCTATAGCAGAGGGAAGACAGAGTGGACCAGAGACACTTAAAGAGAGTCTGGACTTGGTGCTCTAAGGAGAGGACTAAAGGGACAGCTACCAGGATCCTTGTCCTGAGTCATACCCCATACTGCAGGAGCCATCTATCTCAGGCAGAGCAGTACCCTCCAAGTGGCATCCTCTTGAGGAGGAGCAAGCCCTGCCCACAGGAATTACTCTGCCTCACCCTGTGGTTCTTAGGCCCAGCTGCTGATAACAGCTTGATTAAATTAACAGCTGATGAGTTTAACAACTGATTAGTTTAGCAACTAAGAGAGAAAATACAAAGAAACAGCCAAAATGAAAAGACAAAGAAACAGACCCCAAATGAAAGAACCAGTGAATTTTCCAAAGACCTAGACGAAATTGAGGCAAGCAATTTATCAGATAGTTTAAAGTAATGATTATAAGGATACTCAACAGTATGAAAAAAGGCACAGTAACCATAAGAAAGGACCAGTCAGAAATAAAGAATGCAATATCTGAAATAAATAATACATTGGAAGGAATAAACAGCAGATTAGATGAAGCAAAGGATAAAATCAGTGTTTTAGAAGACAAGATAGAAAAAGACACCCAGTCAGAGCAGCAAAAAGAAAAAAGAATTTAAAAAAATGAGAAGAGCTTAAGAAACATTTTGGACAACATGAAGTGGAACAACATCTGTATTATGGGAATACCAGAAGGAGAAGAGAGCAAGCAAGGGATCAATAACCTACTTAAAGAAATAATGATTGAAAACGTCCCTAATTTCATAAGGGAAAAAGTCACACAAGCACAGGAAGCTCAGAGAGTCCCAGACAAGTTGGATTCAAAGAGGCCTTCACCAAGACACATTATAATTAAAATGACAAGTCTTAAAGACAAGGAGGGAATCCTAAAGGCCACAAGAGAAAAGCAGGTAGTAACCTACAAGGGAGCCCCATTTAGACTGGCATCTGATTACTCAAAAGAAACATTTTAGGCCAGAAAAGAGTGGCCTAAAATATTCATGGTAATGAAAAGCGAGGACCTACCACCAAGGCTACTTTACCCAGTAAGGCTATCATTTAAAATTGAAAGATAAATAAGGAGCTTCCCAGACAAGAAAAAGCTAAAGGAGTTTGTTAACACTAAACCAGTACTACAACAAATGTTAAAAGGCTTGCTTTAAGAAGGAGGAGGAGGAGGCGAAGAAAAAAAAAGAAAAAAAAAGAGGAAAAGTCTAACAATAAAATGGCACTACATAGGAATCTATCAATAATCACCTTAATTGTTAGTGGTTTAAATGCTCCAACCAAAAGACATAGGATAGCTGAATGGATAAGAAAATAAGACCCATATATATGCTGCCTCCAAGTACTTACACCCAACAAAATAGACTTTAAAACCAAGGCTATAGGAAGAGACAAAGAAGGACACTACATAATATAAAAGGAACAATCCAATTAGAGGAATAACCATAGTAAACATTTATGCACCCAATATAGGAGCACCTAAATATGTAAAGCAAGTTTTGATGGACATAAAGGGAGAGATCAACAGAAATACAGTCATAGTTGGGGATTTTAACACCCCATTGACTTCAATGGATAGATCTTCGAAGCAGAAAATCAACAGAGGCAACAGCCTTAAATAACACACAGATCAAATGGATTTAATTGATATCTTCAGAGCATTTCACCCCAAAGCAGCAGAATATACATACTTTGCAAGTGCACATGAAACGTTTTCTAGGATAGACCACATGTTAGGAGACAAAACAGGTCTCAATAAATTTAGGAAGATTGAAATGAATCAAGCAACTTCTCTGAGCACAATGCCATGAAACTAGAAATCAATCACAAGAAGAACACTGAAAAACACACAAAGACATGGAAGTGAAATAACATGTTATTAAACAATGAATGGGTCAACAACGAGATCAAGGACAAAATCAAAAGATACCTTGAAACAAATGAAAATGAGGACACAACAATCTAAAATATGCGGGATACTGGAAAAGCAATCCTAAGAGGAAAATTCATAGCATTACAGGACTATCTCAAAAAATAAGAGAAAGCTCAAATAAATAACTTATCTTCATACTTAAAGGAACTTAAAATAGGACAACAACAACAAAAAATGCCTAAAATGAGTAGAAGGAAGGAAATAAAGACCAGAGCAGAAATAAATGAAATAGTGTCTAAAAAATGATACAAAAGATTAATGAATCCAAGAGCTGCTTCTTTCAAAAAATAAACAAGATTGACACACCTTTAACCAAAGTCATCAAGAAAAAAATTAGAAAAGAAGTAGGAGAAATATAAAGGATTGTAAGAAAATATTATGAACATTATATGCCAACAAATTAGACAACCTGGGTGAAATGGATAAATTCCTAAAAACATACAATCTTCCAAAAATATACCAGGAAAAATCAGAGAATCTGAATAGACAGATTACACTTAATGAAATTGAAGCAGTAATAAAAAAATTCCCAGCAAACAAAAGTCCTAGACCACATGGCTTCACAGGTGTATTTTACCAAACATTCCAAGAAGAACTAACACCTCTCCTTCTCAAATTATTTCATAAATTCAAGAGTAAAGGCTCCCAAACTCATTTTACAAGGCCAGCATTAACCTAATTCCAAAACCAGATAAAATACTACAAAGAGAGAAAATTGTAAGCCAATATCATTGATGAACAAAGATGCTAAAATCCTCAACAAAATATTAGCAAACTAAATACAGCAATGCATGAAAAAGATCATATACCATGATAGAGTGGGATTTATTCTGGGAATGCAAGGTTGGTACAACATTCACTAGAACAAATATTTCAAAAATTTATATGGAACCACAAAATACCACATTTGCAACAGTATAGATGGACCTGGAGAGCATTATGCTAAATGAAATAAGCCAGTCAGAGAAAGACAAGTACCACATGATCTCACTCATATGTGGAATCTAATGAACAAACTGAACTAACAAACAAAATAGAGACAGACTCATAGATAAAGAGCAGGATGACAGCTAGTGGGGGGTGGGGTTAGGAGGTGGAGGGACTGAGCAAAATGGAAAAGGACTCACGGACATGGACAACAGTGTGGTGATTGCTGGGGGGACGAGGCATAAGGGGGCTAAATGGTATTGGAAAAAAATACAATAAAGATTAAATAAAAAAACAATTTAGTTACAAAGAAAATAAACTAAACATGCCTGCGACCAATTGGTAGAAAAAGGAAAGACCACTTAGCAGTCACTCTTTGTTAAAAGGTATGGGATTTTTCTTTTCAGCACAGCATGATTCAAAGGTATTTATTCACGTGACAACTGTTGGGACAAATTTTGGAATTTAACCAACACTGCCCACAACTGTTATTCTCTCTGTCATAGTCACTGAGAGATTCTTCTTAAGCCTCTAATGGACATCTGTGTAACTCATTGATACAGGATGGACACTTTCTAACTGTGTGATCTCAGTGCTGCCTTGTTAGCCTGATGCAACTATGGATTGATATTCGCACGGTTCTCATTGTTTTCACTGAAGGTGATAATGGTTTCTCTCTCTCAAGATTCCTAACAGCCATAAAGGGACTCTGGGTTTGAACTAATGGCCTTGCTATTGCCTTGCTGAGTACAGTTGAAAAAAAAATCTGTCATTTATCTTGCAGCACACTCATCAATCCATACCCTTATCCTTGCTCACAGTACTGATTTCCACATGCATTGTAAACTACCTAAATAGAAATGGAAAAAAAAATAATCCATTGGTTGAACAAAATTTTTACTTTCAATGAGATTTGTGCTACCAATATTATTTTAAATGTTTTGGTGTATTTTGAGTGAATTAAGAAGTTACATAGGGGACTATGTTCAAAAGTCTCCAAAGCATTTTTGAAAGAATATATGCAATTATAAATACTCCTACATGAAGACCAGCAGAATGAATGAACTTTATTAGCTTGCTGTACTTTCTTTATTATATTCCTTTTAAAGTTAGCAGTCTTGGGACTGTTCTTCAATTCAGATGTTTACACCAAGGATCATCTTTGCCCTAGTCAGAGTTAATGTGTTTTCTGCATATCTGTTTCACAATTACAATGCTACACCATGCCTCCTTTTCTCCCCCTTGTGTGTCTTGGCGAGGGCTAAGTGGAAAATGTGCAGATTAAACATTCAATCTAAAAGAATTGTTATTTTCTATTCATAGTCTAAGCTCTTTTTTTAACCAATGATTTGTAAATGAGGAAATTTGATGGTTTTAACTCTGTGCTTATATTAAGATCTTCTGACTTGTCATAATAAATTTTTGTAGCTGCTTTATTTCTACTTCTGCTTTATTGAGATAGAGTTTGGTGATCTTGTCAAAGATTTGATTGATCCATGTTATAAAGTTAAATGTTTTTTGTCTTTGCAAAATTTAGATTTGCTGCCAGTTGTTTCTATTTTTCCCTTAGAAGTTTGAAATGGCAGTTGAATACTAAGTTTCTTAAGGACTTTTTACTCTGGGGTGGCTGCTGGGCCATCATACTGGAAAGAGAACTACCATTTGGTATGAGGCTAGGGACTTTGAACTGTCTTTGTCTTACTTTGCTCTAAGCAATATTGCAATCTGAATAGGTTTTTACCCTCTTAAGATGTTTGTCTTCAAATAAAAACATATTGGTAACATCTTAATAGCTTCAGTTGTCCCAGAAAGGGCTTTTTTGTTGTCAAAGGATATAGTTCCAAGGAAGGTGGTCTTTGCTGGATCACAGGAGCAGCAGAATAGAATTGGTAAATTGCAGTGTCTTCAAAGCTCCAACACTTGTAATTTTAGGCATGGTATTTTTCAAGTCATTTATTATAACAGTTATAAATTAATGTTATTTGGAAAAAACCCTAAGATTTATAAAGAATATTTTAATGACACAAAATGAATCAAGGGGGGAAGGAGTGAAACTAAAGACTAGAAATCATTTAAAAACCATATGTCTGCAGAAGTAATTCCTTTATCTTCAGTTTCAATCTGGTTCATTATCTTAATTCAATGTAGTACAACATTCAGTTTTTTTAAGAAAGAGGTTATTTTAAAGATTTTATTTATTTATTTATTTATTTATTTATTTATTTATTTATTTATTTATTTATTTATTTATTTAGAGGGAAAGGGAAGGAGAAAGAGAGAGGGAGAGAAACATCAGCGTGAGAGAGAAACATTGATTAGTTGCCTTTTGAGGGCGCCCTGACTGGGGACTGAACCCACAACCCAGGCATGACTGGGAATTGAACCAATGATCTTTTGATTTGTGGGATGACACCCAACCCACTAAGCCACTCTGGTCATGGTACAGCATTCAGTTTTATTAAGTATATTATTTCTTTATGCTGTGTATTTTACAAACAAATACACAGTTTAATTTCCAACTATTATATCCTTCATCAGTAATATAGGACTCTTCAAGACTATATGCACTAATAAAAGTGTGAGAAAAATGGTGAGTGGAGTTCTAAACACATAAACGCATTGCTACTAACTACTGACAGAATGGAGACATTGACACCAGTAAATACTTCCAGTTATATAAAATAATAGTGAATTCATAGAAATAAGGAAATATCATTGACAGATATAAGTTTAATATTATGAAAATAAAACAATCTATTTTATGATCAAATGACTGCATTAAAAGGTTACAATACAAATTAACTGTTGTGGAAGAATTCAGACCCTGAAATAATTGTCATGGGCTGTTCCCAGATCTTGACAATTACAATGGAATTCTATATGGCTATAAAAAAAACAAAAAAAAAACAAAAAAAAAAAAAACTTACCATTTGTGAGTGCGGATGGATCTAGAAATTATTATGCTAACTGACATAAGCCAGTGAGAGAAAGACAAACACCATGTGATCTCACACGTGGAATCTATCAACAAATTAATTTAACAAACAAAATAGAAACAAACCCATAGATACAGAGAACAGGCTGACAGCTGTCAGAGGGGAGGGGGATTGGGGGCTGGGTGAAAATGTGAAGGGATTAAGCAAAAAAAAAAAAAAAAAAAGACCCACTAGACACAGGCATCAGTATGGTGATTGCCAGAGGGGAAGAAAGTGGGGAGAGGTGGAAGCAGGCAAGAGAGGGATAAATGACGACAGAAAGAGACTTGAATTTGAGTGTGAACGCACTATGCAGTGTGTAGATGATGCTGTATTAAATTGTACACTTGGAGCCTATATGGTTTTATTAACCAATGTCACCCCAACAAATTAAATAATCAATAACTAAATAAATAAATGAAAGTAATTGTCACAGGAGTATAAGTATTAGTGTAAATCTTGGTCTGAGAATAACTAGGTTACAGAAGAAGTAAGATTTTAAAATTTTACTATAGAATGTCTATCTTAGGTTTTTAAATATTTTCTTATGTATTATAATTAAACATGAAGAAAATTCAAGGAAGAAGAGATCTAACAGTTGAATTGAATTGTGAAATTAGTGATAAAGATGACTATATCATTGCAATCTTATTTAACTTATCATCATTCAATGTCTTCAGATTCTTTTTACTTTGATAACACTTCTCTTTCCTATTGCTTCATTGAAGAAATGAATTGGCCATTTATTTGTTTCTAATTCCTTATGTAATAAGGTAAGCAGTAAAACGCCTATGGAATATAAAAATCTCAAATGTAGTTTCACAGGCTGCAGAGAGTATGGCTCTTTTATGTTTATTTGAGAGTCCAAACAGATCTGGAAGAAAAACAAACAGAGCATAGTGGCGTATGCAGTAACTTAGCCTTACCTAGGTAGAATACAGATTTATTTAAAAATATCTTTTTAAGTCACTGTTACATTTTGTCCAAACCGCTTTCACATAGTCACTTTAAAAAGTCACAAAATTTGATGAAGAAAAGATGGATTTCAAACACGCACTAAAAGCTATGAACCAATTTTGTGGTTTCTGATCCTGTGATCGTATTCCACTCTGTGTTGTATATTTCCAAGGATTGTATCAAATTCCCATGACATGCATTACTCCCCTACTCTCTGGTTTGTTACCTCGTCTATGCTTGAATTAGAAGTGATGCCACCGTATTTTAAGAAAGCAAACTACTGACTTGGGAAAGGACTTTTATGACTTCTGGTGGTGCTGTGTTTCAACATGTCTCATAGCTAGCTTTACATTCTCCCATATAGCTCAGTTATTTGTAATTTCCTCATCCTCATTACTAAATTGTAAATTCATTTAAGGAAGGTACCGTGCTTTTAATCATTTTTTATCACCTGCCAAGAATGGCACACTGGTTTGCCTATAATAGATACTCAAGTAAGGTTTTCTTGATTTGCACTGCTCTAGACACATTAAACTGGCTGCTGGTATTGTGGAGATATCTCCTTGCTGGCTCATAATTTTTGTTAGGGTTCTAATCATCAACACATTTGTCTTGGTGTGGTACACAAACCGTAGGCACTCATTATTATATGTGAAAGAGACTTTCATAATTTTGTGTTTTATGAACTTTATCTTCTTTTTGTGCCTTATTCAGAGATGTAAAGAAGTAAAATACGCAAAAACTGAAAGCACTTTGAGTTTTGCAAACGTACGTACAGACATACCTCATTTTGTTGTGCTTTGTAGATTGCATGTTTTTTACAAAGTAAAGGTTTGTGGCAACCCTGCCTTGAGCCCTGCCTCTGTGGCATCCTTTTTCCAACATGCTCAGATAATGGTGAGCATTTTTTAGCAATAAAATATTTTTAAATTAAGATATGTACATTAGTTTTTCAGACATAATGCTGTTGCATACTTAGTAGACTACAGTATGGTGTAAATATAACTGGAAAACCAAAAAAATTATGTGACTCACTTTATTGCGATATTTGCTTTATTGCAGTGTCTGGAACCAAACTCATAACATCTCTGAGGTAGGCCTGTAACCTGAACAGACAAAGGAGTGTTTATATCCACAAATCAGATAGTTAATTTCAAAGTTAAACAGACTCTGCTGATTTGATTCATGTATTCATTTGTTCATGTATTCAATGTAGACCTTAGAATGAAATCAAATGGAAAAGCCACATAAACTAATAAGCAAATAAACTGAATTATTTATTTGAAAATTGATAATTTTTTTGATAAATATGATTAATAGGAAGATGTGATATGAACTAAGTTGGGAGAGAGACTATTTCTTACCATGGCTATAGAAGGCCTGTCTTTGGAGATATTCAGACCAAGACTGGAAGGATGAAAAAAGCCAGAAGGATTGGGCAGGCAGGATTGTCTAGATGAAGAGAACATCTTCAAAATCTGTCAGAAAGAATCCATTATTAAAATGAATGTTGCTTAAATGTTTTCATTACATGTATTCAGTAGCTTAATGACAATTGTTCTTGGTGGAAAGAAAGGTAAACTACAACTTCTTGACCATCTCCTTTTGCCAGGCTCTTATCCAGCTGCTTTCTGTTTCCAAATGAATGTGTCATGGATACCTCATGTTCTGGAAGGTTATCATCATTATGCTATCCCATAGACTTCTTTTGAAATTTCTTATATTAATGACTAACAGCTACTACCCATTCAGTTGTCCAAGTCCCAAACCCAGACATCCTTCTAGATCTCCCCAACTCCCTTATCCAACTTAGCCACACATGTATTCACTCTGCTCCATAAAAAAAAAATCTTGATATATTAATTTTGTCTCCACCCCTACTGCCACAACTCTCACCAGATCCTACCCTAGGATATGTCTTCACTGTTCTCTCTTCTTTAATTTTACCCTTCCTCAGTCCATCAAGATCTGGAGAGTGATCTTTCCACAACACCCTCAACATGCGCTCTTTACTCAAAATATGTTATTGGCTTCTCGTAACTTTTAGGGGGAAAAAACAACAAAATGTCTTGGCATGACAAACCATTATCTTCATTCTCTGGCTCTTGCCTACCTGGTCAACTGAATTTTCTATAATTGCTTGTTAATATCCTCTTGCTACAAACCTGTCACCTAAGAGTGCTTTTACCCCTTCATGTCATTTACACCGTTGCTCTCTCTGTCAAGAATGTCATTCTTAAGTTATTATTTCTCATAAGTGTGTATCTGAATCCTTAAAGTCTCAATTCAAGGTTATAATCCTTGTGATGAGTTCCTTGATTCTTTTAGGCTTTTTCAGACTTTTTTCCCCTCTCCTCCCACTATACATTGTAATTAAACTAATTACCACATTCTATTATAATGATTTATAAGTCTGTATCCCTACCACCTCTAAAGCCTCTGGAGTGCAGGGTCTGCCTTTTTACCTTCATCATCACAGCCCTTGTGTTATACCTGAAATATAGTAAATATCCTGTAACTGTTTGCTGATAACAGTCTAACCTGACTAAATACCTCTCAGTCACCTCGGAAGCTCCTCTCTATTTTGCTAATGATAACCTGAGGCTTAAAGGACTTAAATTATTAGTAAGTGCTAGCATCAGCATTTGATATTAGAATTGCTTAATTATAGAGTAATTGCTTCCTCCTTATAGAGGACTATTCTTCTATTGGTTGACTACACTTTTGCTTAACTAAGCTATCCCCATGGACATTATTGAGCTTGGCTTCAGGAGTTTCTGCAGTTTGCCTGACCAGTTCTGTCAGGCAAATTGGGATGGAAGCTCTAGAATCAATAGGCTCATTCCCTCTCAACTCTTCAACCCTTTCCATATAGTCAATATTAGCTGTGCCCAGATTCTAGGAGCATGCCACTCCTTCTGAATCCTAGGAGGACTGTGGATGGAGAAAAACATTCTTTAGCTAGCCCTTGCCCTAACCCTTATTTATGAATAAGCTGGGCTATGGAGAGGTGGATGCAGAAAATAGAGGCTTTACATAAATAATTTTTAAAAATGTTATAGTGATATTTGCACCAAGCAATTTACAATGTAGTGCTTTCTCACCCTTATATTTAGGTTTTTCTACAATACTGTGTTATCACTTCAGTAGAAACATAATAATTTTGTGAGATGCAATTTTAGGACTTTCTTAACATAATGCTATATACACATATCTCAACCGAGGTAGAAACTGAGGTCTTTTACTGCTCTTTAGCCAGTATCATTAAATAGTGTGTACAGTCTTATCAAATATCAACCAACTAAGCAAGTATTTAGTACCCTCATTGAGAAGTAAGAATCAGTTAATAATAGCATAAATCAACTGTTCCTTCAAATAAGATATGAGACTCAAAAGCCCTCTGTTCTCTGAGAATTGAGAGCCTAGTGATGAGATATCGTAATATTACAAGCAGAAGGACCATCAAAAGAACTGATATCCTTACTGGGTATGAAAAAGTACAACTATCCAAAATTTGTCTAGCAAAACTGCTACATGACAGTTATATTTATACATATATGTTTGTGTTTACATACCTTTGTGTGTATATATACATATATGCACATATATACATATATAATGACCCTGGCTGGTTTGGCTCAGTGGATTGAGCGTCGGCCTGTGAGCTATGTGTCGCTGGTTCGATCTTCCAGTCAGGGCACATCAGAGAAGGAAAACTCTGACTCCAAAAAACCTCCGCTGCCTTGCGGCATACCTCTTCAGGGGAAAGGCTAAGGGAGTAAACCCCGACAGAAAATCCGGAGCCGGAGTCCCTAACGCGGTTTGACGTTGTAGTCAACACCGGCAACTCCTGCGGCGCACCTGAAGCCAAGCTGTATCGACTCCGTCTTTCCCTTGGACACTTCAGCTGCGAAGAGAGGGGGGGTCTGCTGCATGGGCAACAGCAGACCCTCCATATCACCCTGCCCAGGCTCTGTAGCTTCAGCTTCGCTGGAGAGGACACTCCAGCGTCATCGCAAGATGTCGATTCAACACGGGAGGAGACAGATACCGTGTCACTCCCGAGTCGGACTGCACAGCCATTCTCGGCGGTGCAGATAGACTCTTAAGAAGCTACACCATCGTCTCTCGAGATGGACGGCTGCCGACGACGACGACATATATAATATCTTTCTTGTTAATATGCTGCTGCTGTGTCTGCCCTTAACCTTATTACCATACAACATATCTCGGAGTAAAGTTTTCAAGGTGTCAATATTATAAGAAACAAATCAAATTGACTGGTATTAAGTAGAAAGGAAGCAAAAAGAGTTTACATAAGAAGTCTGGTTGTGCCACAGTGAGAAAGGTGACAGTAAAATACATGTGCACACGTACACACAGACACACACTGGAGGGGTATGCCCAGAAAGTTGTAGAAGGCTTGAAGGGAAATGGACTTAACTCATTTTTCTAGAACCAGTCAGGTGATAGGGATTTCTAACAACCTAAAATTATTTCCCAAATTCTGGCTTGTAACTGTTATTTTGTGATCTCTCTCAGAAAAATACCCCTTACTTCTCTAACTTAACATCCACAAATTTAATAAGAGCTATTTTGGAAATGGAGCTTCCAAATGACATTTACTTCAAAAATACTGTTTGTAGACATTAATAAAAATTTGTAAACATGATCAAATTATAACCAATCTAAACTTTTATAAACCTACAGTATTATGATTCAGAATATAACAGAATTAGCTATGGCTTTGGAGTCTCTATGGGAATAGACTTCATAAAGACAGCTGATTTTATACTTAGCAAGTCTGTAAGTAGTATTGGCTGAGGGATATTTAAACCCCTATTTCAATAGTTTAAACATAATTCTTATGTTATTATTTCACTAGGCTTAAGGATATGAAGCATCACATTATTAATTTAATCCAACAAATATTTATTGAACAACTATAGTGTTTAATTATCTGGAAAGTACAACCCCTTAATGTTCTCCAAATCATTACTATTAGCTAAAATAGTGGTTCTGAACATTAGAGTCTCTTAGATAGCTTTAAAAAATTTCTCAATTCCTAGGCCACACCCCTGTAGTAAGAATTCCTGAGTATAGAAACCAGACATTAGTCGTTTTTTGAGTTTTTCCTATGGTTCCAAGAGTTGAAAGGTACTTCTCTTTCACTTGTAATTTCTGCATGTGGTCATCTGATACAACACTTTGACATTTATTGTGCATTGATGTCTTGGTTTAAACTTCAATTTTAATATGGTGTTATATAAGGGATGTAAATTAAGTTTTATTTTTTTCATCTAATCTTTCTGAAAATAGGAAAATAAAAGGCAGAAAAAATAATATTCCCAAAGTTTACAGGCCAAATCCAAAATATATGTTAGATTGAGTTTATTACTTGTTTGAAGTCTGAACTTTCTGCCCCAGATTTTGCGGAAAAAGGTAAAGAATGAAAACAGTGTTAGAGGCAGAATTGGAATGAGAACCTATTGTTTATACAGTGTGACATTATACTGCACAAAAATAAATGAGCAAATTTATTTGCTTCATACACTTACCAGTGTTTGAGAGGGATGAATCAGAAGAACAACTCTGAGAGCAAAGAAGTGGAAATATAGCTAGACTTAATGGAATTGCAATGGGAAGCTTAAAAACCTGGGAGAGAAATGTTTACACTTAAGGTGCACTCTTTTCCTCATCAATTTATGGCTGCATAAACTTCATGTAAGGAACAGTTGTAAATTCATGCCACAGCAGTTAAGGTTTCAGGACTTGCTAGAAAATAGAATGATCTAGAGGCACCTGCTACTATGATGGAGCCCAGGCTCATCAATGAATCCAGATTTGCTGGTATCCTGTTGAGAAGCTAAAACCTTGGATTATCTCAGTAAATTTTAGGCTAAATCCTACAAATAGTTTGTTTATATAAAGGGTATATATATTCATGATGCACTGTCTGAGAGTATAATTTATTTCCCTTACGTCTGTGAATAATTTATTATTATTCAAGATGACTCATAAAAAATAAGTAGAATTCTTTATTGTGTTCAGTTGGCCTGATTAAGCCTTTGCATGAGGAAAAATAAAATGCGTGAGTCAGAGTCTGGGCCAGGAATGTAGACTTGTGTTTGCTCTTTAGCATGTGATGTCTTTCAATGAATTGCTAGAACTGCCCAAAACATCGAGGTAATGTTTGCACAACCCATGTGATTTCCCTCTCAGTATCATACTAAGCAGATAATATTCAAAAAGAAGGTTTTTCCAAGAAAATGTTATTTTGACTAGTTGTAGGAGAGGTCTGTGTGCCATTCTAGCTCTCATTTCCTTTCCAGCAAACTTAGTTTGAGCTTTTCAGTTCTTCCAGTGTTCCACAACCCGTTCTGCCTCAGGCTTTCTCACATACTCCCCATGTGCAACATTCTTCCTTCCCTTTGCTCCCTTTTCTCACTTTTCAGAAACAGATTTTCCTCTTTCATCTCATAGGATGAAATCACTTCTTTGGAAAAGCTGCTTCAGGATGTAAAGCACAGACCAGGGAATAGAGTCAATAATATTGTAATGACTATGTATGGTGCCAGGTGGGTTTACTGGACTTATCAAGGGGGAACACTTTGAAAGTTATATAAATGTCTAACCACTGTGCTGTATGCCTGAAACTAATAAAACTAATATAATATTGAATGTCAACTGTGATTTAAAATTTAAAAAAAAGTAAAGACAAAACAAAGCAAGTAAAGAAAAACATTCTTTGATCCCCAGAGTGGGTTTATTTCTACTGGATTATTTTCTCCCTTCTCTTTGCACTTCTCCTTTGTAACACTTGTCATGGGTGAAAGTATTCATGTAATTATTTGTTTAACATCTTCTTCCAGCTAGACTGAAGGATTCCTAAAGAAAGAGACTATTCTATAGAAGGCATTTATAAATACATAACAATATTAGTATTCCCTACCTGATTTCAGTCCCCCCCAAAAAATGGGGGCTCTGAAGACAAGACCTGTGTCATTCTTATTCACTGTTGTATCTTCAGTCATTTGGTATAGTTTCTAGCCCATGCTATTTGTTCGGTAAATGGCTGTTGAGTGAATGTATGAATACATGAATGAAACATGTTAACCTGAGTTACCTCTTTAGGTTTATCTGTTCTGTCAAGTCTTATAACTTTTATATATTAAGTTTATTTTTTTAAATTTATAGTTATTTAAATATTTGAATATTAGGTATATTGCTTGCAATTTATGTTAAATTTCAGTCTCAGAATATCTTTTGTAAAACTGAGACTGCATAACAATTGATAAACATGAATGTTTCATTTATTATGAATTGTGAGTATAACACAACAATGAAATTGAAAGATGTGGCTGTAAATGTTTCTGATCAATAACTAGTAGAATTAGAAAGAATTTAAGATCTAGAACCACTGTCAGTTTAATTTTGCACAACCAAGACATTATAAATAAACATTTACAAGTGGAAAAGTATTTTATGCAAGGTAATAAAAATAATTAGTGGAAGAAGAAAACTTTAATGTCAATTTCTTGACTTTCAAAAAATATTGAACTGTATTTTTCTTCATTTGTAGTATCAGATTTTAAATGAATGTGAGGCCAAGCCAGATTTGTTCATTTCTCTTCAGTGCAATCAGGAGACTGGAATAAAGGTTTGCAGCAAGCAAATGAGGTTACTAAGAAACATGACCAAAGAGCCTTCCTTCCATTGCTATTGCCATGATATGGCATCCATATTTGCCAAACTTCTTTTTCTTGGATCTCAAAATGGACATCTTGCCTGTCTCTTATTGCTGGCTTGCCATATACATCTGTATGAGTGATTTCCTGGCAACCCTGAAAATGACTGGCTCTGGTTGGAGCTGTCATCTGTGGCAGACCCAGATCTCTGTCTTTCCAGTTCTGGCCCACAAAATGTGGTTGGACCATGTTAATTTTTATACCCACTCTACTGGGGCCCTGGCACCAGAGTTGGCTGAGATACATTTTGAACCATGTGCTGGTCCACTCAACACTTGACTTTCAGGAGGGACAGCACATGTTTGAAAGGAATTAGAAGCTGCGTAAGTCAAGTTGATAACAACTCGTGTGTCCGTTTTAATACCTACTGAATTTTACCTATTACAGGGAATCATAGTAGCCATCAATAACTGTGCTGAATGGGTGCCACAGTGTTTTAGAATCAAATACCTAAAAGCCTCTTGGACATGGATTATAGCAATACATTCTAACTCATTTGTCCCTGATTTTCCTCCCACTAGAAATGGGAAATTATGCAGACAGAAAGCACATAGACTGCATTGTACAGGAGGACAAAGAACAAAAACTTTCACAAGATTTGGTTGGGCACTGGGTCACAGAATCAAAAGAGGCCCCGAATCACTGTCATTACAGGAAATCTAAGTTTTTGCAAGAATGCCATAATTGGAAGGAAAATGCCAACGCTGGTCTGAGAAAAGTATTGACTCTCTGCTTTCAGGCTATTCGTTTATTAAGACAAAATGTGTAAGTTCCACCACAGGACACCAAATCACCTCAGAGCTGCCGCCTTGCCAGTGGCACGACAGCTAATAAAGACAGGCTTGCATTTTCTCCTGAGGTCTTCTATCTTCCTTTCATGTCACAGAACAGGGCTGCTGAATTGTCAGAAAAAATATTTATTGTTCTTCCATATGTCACTGCCCTCCTGCCAGTGACATGCGTACTCATCAGTCAAACAGAAAGTACCCACCATATTTGATTTACTGCAGGGGAAGGAAATCTGTTTGTGGGTTCCTATAACATAAACCATTTTGCTAGAGATTAATGCTCTGATTTGCATGCAGCTCATGGGAGTTGCATCATTTGTTTCCATGATATATCAGGACTAAATGTAAGAAATGCAACTCTTTTTTTCTCTGTGAGGTCCTGCTCTTTGTCTTTCCCTTCCCTAACCTTTTCATTAACTTTCCCCTTGTTGTTAAGTAGAGCATTATTTATTTTGTGTCTTCTCAGAACCTGGTAGAAGATTAAGTGATTACGTTTTCGCAAGAGCTAAACCACGAGTAACGTTCCTTGTTAGAACACCTGGGAAATGAGTTGAATAGCAACAAATCTCTAGTCTTGGCAATGGGCTTTTAACACATATGATGGTGAAGCTGTAGAAAAATAAAATTGACTTTTCTTGCTGACATCTATGATACATTTATATTTTGTGAGAAGTGTGCAGTAGAAAAGTTTCCAGACGTTTTAGACTTGCTCACCTGTAAGAAAGTTTTCTAACCTACTATCTAATTCTACTGTATAGTGTTTAACATTTACCTGCATTAAGCGGCATTTCTGTGCTATGACTGAAAACTTTCTGTAGGTGCATAATTGAATCTACTTTCACAAAGCACACCTGATTGCTACTCTGGTATCTGTGATGATGGCACAATTAATGACAAAGCACAGCTTCAGCTATTGAGGTGCAGTTTCAGAGATGGGGAACAATTTATTGAGCCATTTCTTCAATATCCCATCACCTTCAAGACAGCTCCCAAAGCATATTAAATTATTTTTTAGTAGTGTTTTTTATATGGAATGTATTTTTCTAGGTAAAATAAGAAGGGATTTTCCTGTAATATACAAAAACTTTATCTTTGGTGCTTTTTGAAATTAGCCTGGATATTACAAAGATTTCACAAAGATTGAAGTTTGATTTCACAGAGATTAAAGTTAGACAACTGAGTGATGTGAATCTTGAACTTGTATCAATAATAGATATTCTAAATACTTACACATAAGAGGAATATCAGTGAGCTGAACGTCTAGAATGGTCTAAGAAGACCTCGCTGCCTGACTTCACACAGACATGCATTAAACTCATGATTGAGACTAGAACTAAGTGCGATCATCACGTGACTGGTAAGTAACATGCTAGACATGTTGTTTGTTAAGGCTAATTAAGTGTCCCTCATGCTGGTCAGATACAGGTCCTTGTCTGAGTTTATAACTTCTTACTCATGCCGTGTTATGGAAGCTTAGTTTAAGATACCTTATTTGAAGTCTCTAGTGACTGATTAGGTCCTAGGGTATTCTGTGATTCTAAAGTTTTCTGCATTATCCCCAGTATATTCTGTTTAGTCTTAGGCCATCAGAAATGAAGTCACAGCCAGTATATCTGCAGTTGCATTTGGACACACAGGGAGTTTGAATTCTAGCTCCACCTTTATTATCTGTGTGATTTTGAATAAAGTATAGCAGGTCCTTGTCATTTCATTATAATGTTGATGAAGAAAAAAAGTAGATTCCTGGGTAGAGTTTGCACGTTTTCTCCTATGTCTGCATGAGTTTTCTCTGGGTACTCTGATTTCTTCCCACATCCCAAAGGTGTGCATGTGTGGTGAACTGACATGTCTACATTATCCCAGTGTGAGTGGGCATGGCTGTGGGTGTGAGTGCGCCCTGTGACGGGAGGGCATCCTGTCCAGGGTGAGTGCCCACCTTGCGCCTTGAGCTGCTGCAAGAGGCTCCAGCCACCCACAACCCTGAACCTGAACTGGAATAAGGGAGTTGGAAAAGAATTATCTTGTTTTTGTTTTTCTCAAATATACATGTCGCTCACAATTATTTCAATGCTTTTTAAAAATTAAATTTACTGCACTGACATTATAAGATTATATAGGTTTCAAGTGTACCATTCTATGATACATCATCTGTACATCACATTATGTGCCCACAACCCAGATTCAAATCTTCTTCCATCACCATATATTTGGCCTCCTTTACCCTTAAGTACTCTCTTACCCCATCTCTCTGGTAAGCAGCACACTGCTGTCTGTGTCTATAAGTTTTTGTTTGTTTGTTTTTCTTGTTTGTTCAGTTGTTGCTTTCAATTTTATATCTTACATATGAGTGAAATCATGATTTTTAACTTTTTCTGTCTGGTTTGTTTCATTTAGCATATTTTCGAGATCCATGCATATTGTTGCAAATGGCAGTATTTCATCTTTTCTAATGTCTGAGTAGTAGTCCACTGTGTATATTATAAGTGTTTTGGGTCTTTATTTAGAAGTTTGGTGATGTTCTTTAGGGACCAGAAATGTGCCTTAAGAACTTAACATTTTTTCATATCAGTCACTTTTTTTTCAATTACAGTTTAGATTCAATAATACTTTTTATTAGTTTTAGGTGTACAGCCTAGTGGTTAGTCATTCATATACTTTACAAAGTGGTCTGCCCAATATTCCAAGTACTTACCTCACCCCACGCATAGTTATTATTCTTGTTTATATCAATTAGCTTATAGCAAAATTGGTATTATTACCTACGTTGTTTTGCTTAAAGTTTCCAAGAAACTACTGACAAGGATAAGTGAGAAGTTACTGTATTCACTCTTTTCTTAGAATCTGGTTAATAAAACGTGTGAAACACTTAACAAAGTGTTTGGCAGGTATAAATTACTAATGAACATTAGCTATTATTATTTTTACGAACAGTATTTAGCCCTCTAGAAATTATCTGATGGCAGACCATAACTGCTGGTCAAGCCACCTCTGAACTCTGGAATGTAAGTGGGACATGAGATTTGAAGGTAAGATGCAGGGAACATTTACTTGGTAAATTAAAGTAGATACTTTTTCAGATTTGTTGGGTGAAATCCATCTAGGCCAGAAAGAAAGCCTATCGCACATCTACTCTAAAGACTAGGGTGTAGAATAGAATGATGGGTATGTGGACCTCTACTACTATGTGGTAGAAATAGAGGTATGTTAACCACAGTGACCTGAACCAGACACCATAATTCTGGGAGACCTGCCACTACTGTTGCTAGGAGTTTTGGTGGAATGTACTGGGGCATGTACGTGTGTGTGTGTGTGTGTGTGTGTGTCTATTGAGTGGGCACTGTTTCATTCTGCTTTTTATAATTATTAATATTATTGTACCAGTAATTCATTAAAAAGGAAGTCATTAGTGCCACTTTAACAGTGCTCCTAAGTGGGAGATGTACTCTCCTGCAAATTTGAAATTTAACACAATGCACATGCATACCAACAAAGAAGAAGAAAGATGACATGATTAAATTTTTCCCAGAATTTTCTATTGAAAAAGTGAATAATTTTAGCTTAGCTTAGTTATTATGGAGTGTATGCAACAAGTTTTTAAAGCTTTCTGTGTAAAAGACAATTATCAGAGTTTGAACTCTAAGAAAACTCAGAAGTTGGAAATATCAGACAAGGATTTTAAAGAAACTACTATAATTATGCTTATTATGAATGGAAAATAAAAAATCTTAACAAGGAAATAGAAACCATAAAAATAATCATTATAGAATGGGAAAAGACAGTATCTGTAATAAAAATATTCACTGAGTAGGATTAGCACAGAATGAAAAGGATAGAAAAAAACAATCTATGAACTCAAAGATAGATTAATAGAAATTATATTCAATACAACTTGAAGAACAAAGAGAAAAGTTTTAAAAAATTAACAGTCTCAATGGCCTGAGGAATAATATGAAAATATCAAACATCATGTAATTGGAATTTCAGAAGGAGAGAAGAGAAAAAGTGGAGCAGAAGAAGATATTTTAAGAAATAATGGCTGAAATTTTCTCAATTTGGTGAAAGAAATTTACAGCATCAAGAATCTCAGAAAGCCCCAAGGAAAATAAATCCAAGAAAAGTTATATTGAGTTCCATCATAGCTAAACCACTGAAAACCAAAGGTGAAGAAAACATTCTGAAAGTAAGCTGAGAGACATGACACATTGTGTACAGGAAAACAATTCTAATGACTGCTGGCTCCTAATCAGTAACAATGAAGCTCAAAAACAGAATATCTTTAAAATGCTAAAAATAAAAAAAAGAAAACCCAGAATTCTATACTCAGCAATAAGTATCCATCAGTAATGAAGCAAAAATGAACACATTTTCACATAAAGGAAAAGCAAGATAAGTTTTGCCAGCAGACCTGTGCTACAAGAAAGGCAAAAGAAAGTTTCTTCAGGCAGATGGAAAATGATAACAGATGGAAGTTCAGATCTATAGGAAAGAATGAAGAACTTTCCAAATGGTAAATATGTGGGTAGATAGGTATTTCCTAGCAATGGGGATAAAAATAATGGTTTCTCTATGTAGTGGTAGTTTACAATAATGTGTACAAATATATGTGAAAGAGTATTAGGTCAGAAGTTTCAACCAACACACCAAGATACAAGGTATCTTGCATAGAAGGCACATTCCAATGGCTATGATAATCCAGATAAAAGTTTTCAAAGGGAATAACCAAGAATATGTTTAATGATTGATTCATCCACTTTAAGAGTATGAAATGTTTGGATTTATGGAAGGTTGAATTGCTTTTTGAGGGTGATTAATTTGGAGACAGCTGTGCTGTGCTGTGATCACCAACCTTTACCACCCAAAGGGATTGGGATAGGGATCCTGGCACTCAAATCCAGGGAAAGGAAGTTCAATAAAATGAACCAAAAATAAATAAATAAATAGATAGATAAATAAATAAATAAATAAATAAGTAAGTAAAAAGGGGAAAGAAAGAAAAATAGTAAAGCTTTCTATATATATTACCTTTTCAATCAGATAATTTTGAAGCCACTGAATGCATATTGCACATGATCTTATTTATTTTATTTTCCTACTCTCTCATTATACTTTCTTTACATTTGTGAAACACATATCTGTACAATGTGATAGTTTTTCATACAGATATTTTACCAGGAAACAAATAAAAAATGCCCCCAGAAAACTCATATAGAAGCCTAACAAGCATTTTAATATAAACAGCAAGAATTGCTTTTGATTACACAATTCTTTTTATAAGAACTTCCATTGAATAATTTAAATATCTGTAGAAATAACTTTCAGCCTAAAGTTTATGTGATGCATATTATAATCCTAAAATGACCTTTCTAAGGTACACATACATAAACACATAATCATATACATAGTTGGGGATTATATTCTATTTTACTGTCTTTTGTATGCTGTTTTGGGGACATTAAACTATCAGGATTAAATAAGCATCTTAGAAATAGACCACCATTTTGATTATGAGTAAAATCTATAGCCATTCCAATTTTAAAAGCTTTCATTTGATTTCTTTTTCAATGTTTTACTAGCTTTCATGTTAATAGTTTCTCATGATTTCAGGGCTATGTTTAATGCCCTTGTGAACAAATTAATCCAATTTTCTCATTGTTTCTAACTTCATTTGGGTACTACCTCTAGAGCAGTGTGCTCTGGTTAATAAGAGGCTTGTGTACAAGAGAGTAGAAGTGGACTGGGTCATGCCTTTCCTTACCGCTTCAAGAACAACCAAGAGAGAAGTCAACCAGGTTGCTCGGGTTTTTGGTGGAATATATAGTAGTAGATAGGTGTGTGTCTTGAGATGTGTTTGATGTGTGTCTTAGAGATATGTGTGCCTAGAGATGGTATGCTAGTAATGTCCCCTTTGCAGTAGAAAAGGTATAGTATCAGCCTATTTTACGTGGCCTACACCTAAACCCATATGAACTTATCTATTGCTACATTTATGAAGAAAAGGAAATTCCTCACTTCTTGAGCCATCTCCTTTTTAGATTCTCTTCTGAACACACTGGCTCTCTAACCATTGGGACATTGTTGTTGAAAAATAAAAATAAAAGAAAAAGAATTTCCCACCTCTGAATTGCAATTTAGGCTGCTTGTATGATTTTAAATATTATAAAGTAAATAAATTAAAGGGGAAGTAATGCACAGCATGTTGACTATAGTTAATACTGTATTGTATATTTGAAAGTTGCTAAGAAGGTAGATCTTAATAATCCTTATCACAAGAAAAAAATTGTAACTGGTGACAGATGTTATCTAGACCTGTTGTGGTGATTACATCACAATATATACAAATATCAAATTATTATGTTATACACCTGAAACTAATATAATGTTATATGTCAATTAGACCTCTGAAATCTCATCCCTTTTAAAGGTGATTTTAATTTTGGGAAAAGCCAGAAGTCGCAGGGCGCCAAATCTGGGCTGTAGGAGGACTAAGTCACCTGGGTGATTTGATGTTTCACCAAAAATCTCTGCACAAGACATGATGCATGAGCAAGCACATTGTCATGATGAAGCTGCTGAGCATCGGTTGTCCATAGCTGCGGCCTTCTGAATCATTCAAATAGTTTCCATGGAGCAACGTTCAAGCTTCACACAAAATTTGATGCAGATTCATTGCTCTATTCACTCAGACATTTTGAATGCGACAACCACACAGTACACATGCCCACTCAATGGCATCTACTGCCTCCACTGACTAGTACAGTGAAGTCATCATTGTTCACGCATGTGCATTCCAGTCCACTGTCCTTAGCTGCCAAGCTACATTGATGTTGCACAAACCGTTCTCATTATATTAACAATGGCCAGACTTTTTCCAGACAGACCTCATCTGGGAGACAAGAGGGCATGGTGGTTGAGCAGGTGAATGTTTTCACTCTGTGTGGGATCAGTTTGTTAATGCATGATCTTAGCAAAGTTACTTAACCTCACTATACATTTTTTCTTTATTCATTAAATAATTTCAACCACAGTAATAATATTATTTATTTTATACCTTTCTTTCTTTTTTTTGGTGGGGGGTGAATGCTAAATGAGGTTATACATAGAAAGAACTTGGGATAAGATGTGGCATATGTAAGGACTCAATAAATTTGAATATAAAGTAAGATTTGTATGTGCAGGTAATTCAGGAGAAGGAGACACAAAATCTTAGACAATGAGACACTTTTAAGGTCACTTTGGAGGAATTAACCATTTGTACTCTATAATAACTTCTCTAAAACACAAAGATGCTTCAAAATATCTGTAGTTTGGTCTAAAATTAAAAAGTAAGATATTTTCTATTTTCTTATAATATTTAAAAACTTCAACAAATTTCAGAGTAGAAGAAATGAGGAGTAGAGGGGAATAAGAGAACTAAGTGAGGTTCAAAGAAGAGCTACCGATTACACAAGATTTAAATAGTGGGAGGATGATGAAGTCAGTCCATATTTAAAGTGGTAGGAATATTTAAAAATATTTAATTACCTATGAGAAAAGAAAGTGGGTTTGTTTTTTAAGGCTTTCATTATTACAATGGATCTATGTTTTTCTATGAAGAGACAGTGCCAAGTATTTCGATTTAAATGTTTTTTTAAAAACTTTGAAAATGGATGCAAACTGAGAAAATGAAAGATGATGAATTTAAGGTATTTTTTTTTTTTTTTTGTGATGTGCTTGTTCTGGAATTTGAATCAGACATGCTTTCATTCAGATACTTGTTTGATAAAGACCTGTGAAGTTGTAAAACCTTGCTATATCCATCAGTGATCACAATTGAGTGCAATTCAAATTATGAGATCATTGAAAGTATCTTAAAATGTCTGTAAACTCAGTTCTTGAGCTGTTGACTATCCACTGGTAAAGACGGCAACAGCCTTCCAATCTTGTGTTGTATGCTTCTCAGTACAATTACTATGATATGGTCAGAAATATTGCCAGTACATTGTTGATGAGGTATTTAAAAAATGCAAATTAACATTCTCTCAACATATGGCACAGTTTCACTCCTGACTATCACTTGTAGTGGTTGTTCTGCCTTTATTAATTCTACGTAGCAGAGGAAAAGTTTAGATAAATACATAGCAGATTGCTAAATATGGTAAGAAATAGGGTACAGTTACATCCTTCTGAGTTCTTTTTTTATGTTTTGAAAGGAGGGATTTTAAATGGTTTTTTAATACTTTGGGTTTTTCCCATTTTTCAATTTTGAAAATATATTTACAAATTAATAAGAATATATGACCTAGCAATTCCACTCCTAGTCATATACTCAATATATATTCACCAAGTTATATACACAACACTATTTCTATCACCACTACTTACAATATCCTCAAACTTAAACCACTCAAATTTCCGAAAAAGAAGACTACATAGAAAAATGTTCATAAAGGAATACTATACAGCAATGAAAATGAATACTCTATAACTAAATGCAACCATGTGGATGGATTCCACAGACAATATTTGAAGAAGCCAATAACAAAAGAGCCCATGTATGATTCTATTACATAAAATGAAAAATCAGGGAAAAGCTTACCTATTCTGTTAGAAGAAGGATAATGGTTATTCGGGGAGGTGAAATGACCGGAAGGGGAACTAAGGAGCTTCTTAGATGTATGTAATGCTCTGTTTCTTAATGTGGGTGTTGTTCCTATAGTTGCAACTTGGTAAAGATTTATTGAGATGCAAACTTATGAAATATATCCTTTCATGTATTTTGATATACTTCAGTAACAAATTTTAAAAAGGAGAAATTCTCTTGATTACCAACCTAAGAGTTTTTGACATTCTAAAACATTATGAAGAACTTATTTGGAGGTAAACAGAACAAACTTCATTCAGACTTGAGATCTAGAATAAATAGACTTTGACAAGGCCTTACACATTGCAGTTGCTGAATAAATGTGTGTTGACGGACTAATATACTTTATTTTATTGTTGTGATTATTTTAAAGCATGATGTTAACACTTCATGAAAAATATTCACAATAAAACTAGGTATGACAAATTATATTTTATAAAACTCAAAGGTTTTCCCTTAGAGTATTGAGTGGTGCCTAATGTATCTTCCTTAAAAACATGGAAGGCTGATATGCCTATTAAAGGAACATATTCAATTTAGAAGGACATTGCTAACTTCCTGCTTTATCTCTATTAGTAATTCCTATTTGGCTTCAGTCCTCTTTTTAAATGTTCATTGAATTTACCAAGGACAGTAATTTATTTATCATTACGATGATGCATTGCCCTAACAGATTGGTGTCTTTTATAGTGGTTGAAGAATTTATTTTGTTTAGGAAAATATTTATTTTAGCAAATGGATGGCTGTTGTTATATTAGAATTGAGAGAGATTTATTTTAAGTGTTAGGAAAGATATTTTAAACAAATGGATTATTGTTTTGAATGAGTCCTAGAGTAAAAATAATATGCCATACATATTGACATTTAATAAAAATTAAAGTTTATGTACAAACAAAGCACTCAATCACTAGGATACAATTTGATTTCAGCTTTCAGTTTAAGAATTAATTAAAAAAATTTTTTTGAAATCTAACAGAGCATAAGTTCATTCTTGGATTGGATTACATAGAGGTCTCATAATTGTGAAACGGTTTTATTTTGGTGTTCTTTGTGGCTGAGGGCACTAACCTACTTTATATTAAAAATATAACTCATACCCATTGCCCATGGGTAAAGAAACATCTGATTGGTGGTGTTGCTCTTATATCAGTCAGGGGCAAAGCAGACATACAGTTCTTAGTTCTTCCTGGCTTAATGCCTGTGTTTGTGGCCAGCTGTTTCATGCTTGGGGCACATAAAAAAAAAGAATATAACTCATGTGGGAATATTTTATGTATCATTAAACCCCACCCATATATAAGGGTATTTATATATACATATGTGTGTGTGTGTGTGTGTGTGTACACTTTCTCCTTCTGGGCCAAATAATTTTTTTACTGAATGTTGTGTTTTCAATTCCTATTTCAGCATTGCATAGAACTTTTTAAAGTAATATTTTCTGCTACCTTCCTTATGTTAAAACTTTATTTATATGTTACCTTTTTTGAATACTTTCTATTTCCTTGACTTGGGGGCTCAATTTTCCTCCCTTTTTTCATAGAACTCTAACTCCGTTTTCCCAACAATGATTTTTCCTGTAAGGGTTTCCATACCCTCTTCAGATGCAGCCCTAGTAAAAAGTCTTGAGCCTGTCCTGTTTTATTAAAATGTCTTCTGTACTAATCCCAGCAGGCTCTATAAGTCTTTGTTGAAGAAAGATCCAGAGGGATGATCTGAGTTGAAAAATCTAGTTGCATTTTAAAGACATGAAGCACTAGCATCTGGAAAAGAGACCAAAGAAAGCAGAAAAAATGAAGGATGCAAAGAAATAAAAGTTGCAGAGGTTGAGGCATGGGCTATTGAGATTTTCAAATGCAAACCTAAAGGTACTGAATCTCAGAGGATTTTGGGGGTGCTACAAAAAAGGAATGAAGAAAAATGAATTTGAAACAAGTCATGACTGATTATTTTTTTGAAAGCACATTCTAAGTTTATAAGGATATAAGAAAGAAGGGCGTTTCGGGTTGGTGTTTCGGGTTCCTTAGGATGTATTCCTAGAAATGGTATCACTGAGTCAAAAGGCAATTCAGTTTTTAAGTTTTTGAGAAAACTTTATAGCTATGTTCATTGCAACATTATTTAAAATAGCCAAAATCTGGAAACAGCCCAAGTGCCCATCAGTAGATGAGATGAAAAGGCTGTGATGCATTTACCCAGTGGAATACTACTCAGCCATAAAAACAAGGAGATATTACCTTTTGTGACAACATGGATGGACCTGGATGGATGGACATGGAGATGATCACACTAAGTGAAATAAGCCAGTTAGAGAAAGACAAGTACCATATGATCTCACTTATATGTGGAATCTTATGAACAAAATAAACTAATGAACAAAATAGAAATAGAGGCATGGATACAGGGAACAGACTGACAACTGTCAAAGGGGAGGGGGTTGGGGGGGACTGGATGACAGAAGATGTATGGATTACCCAAAATACATATGCATAACACAGATACAGACAAACAGTGTGGTGATAGCCAGAGGGAAAGGGGGGTGGGGGGTAGGTGGAGGTGGGCAAGGGAGGATAAATGGGGACATGGAGAGACTTGATTTGGGCACTGGGTGCACGATACAGTGTGCAGATGATGTTTTACTGAGTTGTACACTTGAAACTTTCCAGTATGGTTTTGCACACCAATGTCACCCCAATGAATTAAATAAAAAAGAAAGAAGAGTGACTTTCAGTTGTGGACAAAGTAGATTTTAAAAAACAAAAACTCTATTATTTTTAGCTATACAAATTAAGTTAATTAGGTTTTCTAGAGAAGCTGGATTGTTTTTTAATACAGCAAAGATCAGGAACAATAAAAAATATGTTAGGTAGTTTCATATGCTCTTTGTTACCATAATCTAATATAGCATTCAAACATCATGTGATTTTTAAGTATTAGAAAATGTCTAAATATAAACTAGCTCCTCATGTTAACTTTTATGATGATGATTAGTTAAAATGCCTAGGTATTTTGAAACATCGCTTTAGAATTTAACCTCTTCTAACCTGTCTTCCATTTTGTCCATCACATCATTCAACATGAGACTCACTCAATTATTGGCTTTTTGTTCCCACAGCCATGTGGGATTTTTAATTGCAATAAATGATCAGTTTTTTCAATGATCTGAATCTTAATGATTATTCTCTATTAACGTTTAGTGAATCAAGGTGATTTCTTTATCCAGACCCAACACTTCTGTATCCTTCCAAGGAAAACAACATGTATTCAAGATCTCCCCTCAGCAAGAGTCACGTGGAAATTGTGGTCACAATGCTTGGTAAAAGAGAAGCAATAATAATGATAATACCCATTATGGAATTTAAATATTTTATAGTTTACTTTAAACTTGTTTTTCCTATGCTTTTACTGAAAACTTATATACTGGCATTTCCAGGGATTCTCACCATTCTGTTAAATAGCTAACTTCCTCCAAGTATAACAGAGAGCAGACATTCAAAACCAAAGGGCTGGCTTTTACTTTGGCTTTTTGACATTATAGTGTTCTGGAATATTACATTTTTAATTTTATTTTAATCTATTAGAGTCTGACATGCAATAAAATACTTAGCCAAGTACTTTTGTTAAAGTTGGAAAGTACAGGACACTGTTTAAAGATAATCTTCATGAAATTTTGCAAATATTCATATCTTTATATCAACTGAATACCAAATTTTTAAATAATCTCTACTGCTGGAAGTATTAATAGAATAGAAACTCTTTCACATCACATGACTGTAGCCAAATTTTTTGATTAAGTTATTAAAATAAGGCTAATAAAACATGATATATACAAACCATAACCCTTATTTTTTTTACGTAAATGATAAGAGATGCACAGCTGTTTCCCAAATTATCTTTGAGTTTAATCCCACTACATGAAATTTACTTTTTCTTTTTTGAAAATAAATTATAACCATGATAGATTGTGTATGAGTTCTAGTTTTTAGGTGAACATAAAGCAAGATTTTGAAGCTATTCATGAAAGGACAGGACCCTCTTAACAGGTTGCTTTCTTCTATTTTCTTGTGTTTTTTCACTTGCCCTCCACAGTCTTCTTGCTTTTGTTTACTTTCTAGAGTTCTCAGGTAGTTGTTTTTTATTTTTCTCCAGAAATCTCTTGTAACCAGTCAAAAAATGAGCTGCAGTGGGTTTCCAGTGCTGTAATGGAACCAGAACCTGGTTGCCATTTTATTTTTTAACTTTTAACATGAGTTCAAAGATAAAAGGTACGAGAACCCTAGAGATTGTTCCGTAAATTCTTTATCAAGTTCACTAATTATTTACATATCATCTAGACCTTTTTACTTTATTCTTCCCTCTCTCTATAAGTGTGTATATACATATATTTTCTAAACTTTGTTCAAGTGCTGTCTGCCAGAATTCACAAATGTAAAGTAACTATATTTTTCTTCGTAATTCATAAGAAATTTATGAAGTGATGCTTTGAAGCTATAGAAATACTTTCTCTCTCATCACATCTTCCTTGACCCATTAGTTTTATCTTTCCCTGATGGTATTCTAACTGCACTATTCTTTATATGTCTATTAGTTGGTTTTCTACCATAATGAGAAATTTTCCTTCTTCTGCATTTATTTATTTGTATTAATTTGGAAATATGGATTCTAGTGTTATTGAAGGAGTCACAATATCTTGTTTATTTTGATGCTCAAAATTTCTTAGATTTGGCTTATGTGAGTCTCTTCTAAGCTGGCTTTTGTGCTCTCACAATTCTTTCAGCACTTATTTTCTGTCACAATCTCAATGCTGGTTGGTGTCAGCCATCTTTCTAAGGAGTAATGTTTTTGTTTGTTTGTTTTTTTACTGGAGAATGGCAAGGAAAACAAACATCTAGATGCTAATTAGGTCATATTGCTGGGGAGCTATTGTCTCTTTCAGTGGACTGAACCAGGAACATCACACACATTTATTTACGTGACAATTCCAATTCCCGCACTAAAGGATCTAGTCTAGTCTTCTCTTTCTGTTTGTGTATCTCCCTTCCCCAACAGAGAAAACACTGCAGGTTGTCTTTAATATATTTATTTGTTCACACTTCTTATACAAAATTAGTTTCAGAGTTGCTAACCCATGCCACTACATAAAGAACACCTACTAACTAGAGTTCGATATTTGTTTACAGTTCTTCTGAGGCAATATTTACATACGGTGACATGCTCTGTCATGAATATACAGTTCAACACTTTTTGATGAATGTATACAAGTCTGTAATTATTACTCTATTCAATAAATAAAACATTTTCATGGCCACAGAAAGGTTTCTTGTGCAACCTCTTTTTAAATTCTATCACCATAAATTAATTTTACTTTCTGCTTGAACATCATAGAAATAGAGGCATTTGGAATATACTCTGTTCCGCCTCTGACTTCTTTCACTCAACATAATGTTCTTGAGACTTGTTATGTTATTGTATCAATAGTTCATTATTTCTAAAGTGTAGTTGCAGTGCATGGGTATATCATAATTTATTTTTCTTGTTGGTGTTCATTTGGGTTCTATCTGTTTTTTAACTATTATGTATAAGGTGTATCATTATTTTGCTCAATATATTTTTACTTTTCCCTTAGATAAATATCTAGTGGACATGCTGAGTCATAGAGTAAGAATATGCTTAACTTTATAAGGAATTACTAAAATATTATACAATGTGGTTGTACCATTTTATGCTTTCACGGCAATAAATGAGCATTACAGTTGCTCTACATACTTTCTGAATATTTGGTGTTGGCAAGTTTTCTCTTGTTTGTTTTTAGCCATTCTAGTGTTTGTGAACTGCTATCACATTATGGTTTTCATACGAATTTCCATGAAGAGAAGTGATGTTGAGTTCTTTGGCCCATAGATATTTAGAAGTAGGTTGTTAATTCCAAATATTTAGGACTTTAATAGATATATAATTTTTATTGGTTTCTAATTTTGTTCTGTTGTGGTCAGAGCACATACTTTCTCAGATTTTAGTCTCTTGAAAGGTTGATTTGTGTTGATCAATGTTGTATTCCATGTGCTCTTGAACGAATATGTATCCTTCAGTTTGTGGGTATAATGTTCTATATATCCACTTATGTCAAGCTGGTTGATTTTGTTATACAAATATTCCATGTATTTTTCAATGCTTTTGGTCTACTTGTTCTATCAATTACTAAATAACGGGTGTTAAAATCTCTAACTATGATTATAGATTTGTCTAGTTTTGAGTTTTAGATCTGTGAATTTTTGCTTCATGTATTTTGAAACTGTTGCTAGGTTCATGCTCATATGAGATTATGCCTTCTTGATGATCTGTCACTTTATGATTATGAAATCTTTATCTTTATCTCTAGTAATACTATTTGTCTTGAAGTCTGCATTGCTTTATAGTAAGATAGCATAGTAGGATTAACCCTTTGAGTGCCATGTGTAATTCGAAATTTGGATCAACATAAGAAAAAATTATGTCAATATATAACCTGAGGTACAAAAAAAAAGAGAAAAAAACATAAAATATGAATTATTCCATTGTTATTTACATTGATAGCTATTGAAAAAAGAGTCACTGGGAGCGACATTGGCACTTTTGGGAAAATTTGTCAGCATCACTCACAGTGACGTGGGCACTCAAAGGTTAAGACCGATGTAGTAATGGCACATGAGTTTTTCATGTTTGCTTTCATTTGTTTCCCCATTCCTTGACTTCATAGGGTAGATGGCCTATTTTTAAAGATTTCATTTTGTTTCCAATATTGACATTCTAATTATATCTCTTTTGCTAGTTTAGTGGGTTGATCTTGAGATTACTGTACACATCTTACAGTTATCACAGTCAAAATTCAAATAATATTTTATTATTTCACAAAAAGTCTAAGAAACTTACACCTTCATTATTCCATTTATACATACTGCTGTTTTTGTTTTGGTTATTTTATAGGTTTCTATGACACTTCTATGAAACCCACAATTACTTTTATATTTTCATTTGAACAGTCATAGGTTTAGTAAATAAACTTACTAAAATAAAATATATGGTACAGAAAAGTAGTCCTTTATATTTTCTGTTTTCCCAAAGCACCCTCTCTGATGCTCTTCATTTTATCTTTAGCATGTGGGTTTCTATGCTATAATTTCTCTTTTGGTTGAAGAAATTAAATATTTTCAGCATTTTTTCTAATGTAGGTTTGTGTTTTAAGAATGCCTTTATTTCAGCTTCATTTCTTTTACTCATTTTACTTTTATTCCAGTTAAAACAACAGACAATACACACTTGATCTAACTCTAGTTTTTAACCTAGAAAGAGGTCCTGTGAGATTTAATTTTGTGCTAACTAAGACAATTATGAAAAAGTTCAACTGCATTAACTTATAACACTCAGATTCCTTCCTACATGTAAGGTTAATGATTTGTTACTCACATTGATCTACTTCATGTCAAGTGACTGCAAAAATTAAAAAAAAACAAACAGAAACACAACTTTATTTTTGAAGGGTATTTTCACTGGATATAGAATTCTGGGTTAAACTTCTTTTTTCTTTCAGCAATTTAAATATGACATCTAGTCTCCATTGATGAGAGCTTGTTCGTTATTCCTATTTATTGCCCCCCTGTATGTAATGTGTTGATTTTTTTTGTCTTCTTTCAAATTTTCTCTTTATGTTTTGCTCTCTTCTGTTTGGCTATTATGTGTCTAGGCTTGTTTTTCTTTGTATTATTCTGCTTTGGGTTTTCTTGGCCTCCTGAGTCTATAACTGAATATTCTGTTACCAACTGTGTACAAAATATTGACCTTTTTTTTTTTTTTTTTAGATTCCTTTCTGCTTCATTCTCTCGCTCTATTCTTTTCTAAAATACCAATTACATGTATCTTAAACCACTTAATATTGTCCTGGTCACTAAGTCTCTATTTCAGTTTTTCAATATGTTTTCTTTCTGTCCTCCTGACACAGTAATTGCTATTGATCTAACTTCAGATTCACTGAAAACTTCCTATCTTTTCCCAATCTCCTATTAAGCCCATCTACTGAATTTTTTGTTTCAGGTGTTGCTTTTTTTCTTTTCTAAACTTTCTATTTGGTCTTTCAAGCAAACAAACAAACTTCTAGTTACTCCTGACACTTCCCATCAGTGTACTCATTACAACCATGGTTTTTGTTTAAGTATTTGAACGTGTTTCTAATAGCTGATCTTTGCTTTCTAATTTCATCATGTGGCTCATTTCTATTAACTGCTTGTTTTCTTGGACAAGAGTCACATTTCACTGTTTCATGTCTAATACACTTTGATTCTTTTCTAGACATTTTGGGTAATATGTTGTTAGAGACCCTAGATTGTGTTTTCTTCCTCTGAACAGTGTTGATTTTGTTGTAGCAGGCAGATTGCCTTTGCTGTCTCAAACTCTATTTTCCCTGAAATGGGCAACAGTTGAGCTCTGTTCAATTATTTGAGCCTTCCATATGTTGCTCCTGGAGACTTTCTAGTACATGCATATGTTGAAAGTCTGCCAAGTGTTTGAATGGAGTTTATATGCAAATTTGGGAGCCCCCCCTCTCTTTGGCTCTCTCTTTTCTGAAAATTTCCTCTATAATCTGCAGTCACTCCTGCAACCTAAAACTTTATCTTCTGACTCCTGAAGCCAGTAAGACTCTTCTGCATTGTGAAAACTGAAAGATGCTCCCAAGTGAAAAGGTGTTTAATTGTTCACAGAGATTCCTTCATTTCAAGACTCAAGTTACCTTCATTCATATCTACTTTGCATTTGCTTCCCCCATGCATCTTAAAAAGAAAATATTCACAATATGAATGAAAAAAATACCTGAAAAGGGCAGTTGCATTTAAATCTATTAACATATGTAATGATCAAATGAAGTTGATGGTTAAGGTTCCATGACATTGAAAATTACATGTTAAGTGTCCATGGCAGTAAATCAGAAGCTATCATTACAGGGGAAATTTTAAGTTAGAAAAAGGTAAAATTAATATCCTGTTATTCTATTTATTTATAATGTTAAAAATGATTATGTCCTTGAAATTACTACCTGCAAATATGATTTGTACTGCTACGTGGATTAAATTTTAACACATTCCAGTTGAAATAGTTTAACTATTAAGTTAACAAGATGGAGATATATAATCTTTATTCTTTTGAAGAGTTTTTTACTGAATATAAATCGTATACAATATCTAAAAATCATCTGTGTCACTGTAACTAAACAATGACATAACAAATTACATTTCTTTATTTATGTTGTTTACATCTAATTTCAAACTGGTTTATAAAGTAGCACAAAGCAGACATTAGAAAGATCAGAGATTCATGTTTCTCACGATGGGGTTTTGAGAAATATATTTTATTCATTTAATTGATATGGAAGAAGGGAGAGGCTTTCATTTATTCATTACTTATTTATTGTGTGTCTCAGAGGCATTTGAAAACTTACCATGGTATTTAACCTCAGAGTAGTTACCTTTTATTTGTTTTTTTTTTCTAATTAGATTGGATGCTAAATTGTGTTAAAAAATGGGCAAGGGTTCCATTTGTGGTTCAAATGTAGTTATATTAAGTCAGGTAATCATTTATCCAACACAGTTATTGGAAGTATTTACCCTTGTAAATACTCTGTACTAGTCAGCAGATGGCATGCATTGAACATTAACTATTTTGCTCTCTTATCGAATGTATTTTTAAAGACAAAGCATCTGGTTTTCTCAAAAAGACACATTATCTCCTCGTTTGCAGTTTAGAGATAATTTGTAAATTATTTAGTAATAATCAAAGAAGGTGATATTTCATCTTCATTTAGTTTGTATAGCAGATTCAATTAAGTATAAAATGGGTAAGATGGGGTAAAAAAATACATTTAGTGATTCCTTAGCAAGCTTTAGCATCTAGGAAAACAGTTCTGAGCAATTGTTGTCTTGCTTTGGCTAGAGGCTTGCACAGGAGGACAGAAGCCTGTTGGATGCAGTTTCTGAATGCCTTTCATGAATTTCAGGAGTATAAAACCATTTCCTGTTATGCATGGATAACTGCTTAAATTCAAAACCTAAGAAACAAGTAAATCAACCAAAGGCAAATAAATGGACTTCTAAGTCATCCATCTAAGATAACACTGGAATAGCTTAACTGGAAAATCTCTTTTTGTCTAAAACCATGCACATGTTCACAGGCTTCCCTTTGAGTGGTTTCAGAGGAGAGTTTGGCTGGTAAATACTCTAGCTTAATGTAGCCCAGGATATTTCTTGTCAAACTGATGTCCATCTGTCAGCCTGGCCTGGTGCCTATTCCCAAGGCACGGGGTCACTTTTTGCAGGGCCCAAGCTGTGTCTGTTAAAGTTATCTCCAGGGAGCCAAGTTACACAATCTATGAGAATGAACACATAGAGACACAGATATGCAAACTGCATACACCTCACCTGTCAAAATGGAGCAAATAGATATTTACTTTCCTTCATACCAGAGGTTTTTTTTTAAATGTGGAAAACGTAGAATGACTCTCTTAGGTTTAGACTGATGCCCTTTTAAAAATGAATTTGCTTTAAGTCCTATTGTATGTGGGGAAAGCAGAACAGATAGGTTCTTTTATAATATTAAAGTCCCTTATTCTTAAACATAGAGATTAATTAAGTAAAACAAAGACAAAAAACTTAATACTTTTTTTGCCTTAGATTTGGATAAATAAATTGAAATATATTCCCCTGTGGAAATAGCAAATCTATAGAGATATATAGAAAGGGAATTAGTTATTGCAGCCCTTACCAGTTCAGAGCTATGCTTCACTTAAAAGAATGTTTCCATTGTCAGAGAAGAGTAAACTCTCAAATAAACTACATTACTTTGGTGTCAAAGGACTTTGGAGTTTGACTTTTTTTTCAGTGTCACTGTTTAGAGTTGTAGGAGATAAAGGACATTCATGAAATGTTACTTAGTCAACTTACTCTATAGTCTTTGAAAACTTTCTAAGTGTTAAATGATTAGCCAAGAAGAAAAAGCTTCTTGATCTTACTGTGTAAGCAGGATCTGGGTACACATGTGGGAGTTCTGAGTGGGACTGCTATTCTAGCTGCTGGCTTCCCAAAATGCTAAAAGTAGCACCATGTTGGTGGTTATTGACATCCATTTCGTACTATGGAGTGCTAGGAGCATTTTGTTGGGATGGGTTTTTCCTTTTTTCTTTTTTTAATTTTTCTAAACTAAATGTATTGGAGGTAACATTGGTAAATAACGTATATAAGGAAAACTGGGGGACATATGACGGGTGTGTTGTGTGTGTGTGTATAGACCAGGTAAAACTGTAGCTGATCTGTGGACCTAAGCGACCTGAGAGAAATCAGATGAGCTCTGGGTCCTTGAGGGTCACGCCCTGAGCCTGTCATTGTCCAGTGGCTTGCATTCTAAGTTTCCTCTGGCCTAAGGCAGTGCTGATTCAGCAGCTTGAGAAGAAATTATGTCCCTGTTTTGACAGAATTTATCCCACACAGGTGCCTTGTTTATTTGTCCCATACAGTTTATTGGGTGCTTCAGGAAAACCTGTTTTCATTGGCAAATAAAGCAGCATCTAAGAAAGGGTCACCAATTCCCTCTCCAAGTGAAAGGAAATGGATCCCATGAGTGCTGTGTGTCAGCTTCACTGTAATGACAAGAGATATAAAAATCAAACTATCACTCCTGCCTTGTGGAGGCAGGTGACTTGCGGCCACGGGCAGGTCATTGTACCTGTAGGTGCCAGATACTCTAGGATTTGGCAGCAGGCCTCTTGTTATGTTCAGAAGCCAGTTGGCTGGGCATTAGGGAAAACCAGGGGGACTTCAGCTAATTGGGGGTTAAAATATGGCCATATAAAAGATGCATAAGGAAACAATGTATTTTTTACAACTAAATATAGTCAGTTTGATTAACAAGACAAGCACATAACAAATGCATGAATTCACTTCTTGTTTCTCACACTCACTCCTGGCTCAACCTGCCTTGGTACACCCCTGCTCAGGAAAGGCACTAAGTAGCATGTAATCATGTCACTCTGTCACCAACCAAGTTTCCTTCTCAATGAAATTCAGGTGTCTAAATAGAAAGGAGTGATGGCAGATTTTTCCCCTCTTTCAGCAGAAAGCCAAGGAAATGCTTTCACAAAGATGAAAGCTACACTTCTGTGTCATCACAAATCATCTGTATAACACTCGGTGCACAAATATTGAACCTCTTTGTGTCAGCTGTTTATTGCTTGGGTTAGGACAGAAATATATTTTCTGTGTCAATGCTTGATTAGGTGAACAATTCCCTGCAAGTGGAAGCTGAGTTCCTGGTGAAGAAATAGGTTGTGCTGATGATAGAACAGAAGTCCTTCGAGATAATTAATGTTATTTGTTTGAGAAAAATCAGTACTTCATCACAAAACAGTATTAAGAAACTTGAAGTTTACATGTAGTATGTTTTCTAAAAACTTCAAATATTTTTTAGATCATCATTTAGACAATAAGTCTGTGATAAACTCACTTCAAGAAATATCCTTCCTAATAAATAAAAATACCAATGTTGAAATAAATTTGAGTTTTTACTTACTGTACACCTACTAGGCAACGTGCATTTTTACATTCTGTGAAGGTCCTTTCTGATACCATCACAATCATGCAAGTTAGTCCCAATTTACAGATCATTAGCCCTAAGGCAGAATCTGATTTATACCTGGGGATCCTCAGTTCAAAACCAGATACAATTAGTCCAAGTTTAAGTCACTATTTAACATGCATTCTTTATCCCAAATCCAATTTATGTACATGTGATTTAAGATTTAGGTGAATGTGCAGTTTTGATGTGAGTTTTCCATCCCTAGGGTCAAAGTCATTGCTTAATTTGCTGCCAGAGCTGGTAAAATATCTGCCAATACATCTGCCAGTACAATGGAATACTACTTGGCCATAAAAAGGAAATCTTACCCTTTGAGACAGCATGGATGGATCTAGAAGACATTACGCTAAGTGAAATAATTCAATCAGAGAAGGACAAACACCCTATGATCTCACTTATATGTGGAAGCTAATGAACAAAATGAGTTAACAAAATAGAAACAGACCCATAGATACAGAGAACAGACTGCCAGCTGCCAGAGGGGAGGTGCCTTTGGGGGGCTGGTGAGAATAGTGAAGGGATTAAGAAAAAAAAAAGTCTTATAGACACAGACAGCAGTGTACTGATCACCAGAGGGAAAAGGAGTAGGGGAGGCAGGAGAGGGTAAAGGGGGATAAATGGTGATAGAAGGAGACTTGACTTGGGGTGCTGAACACACAATACGAATACTGTCTTTAAAAACAAAGTCAATATGAAGTATTTTTACTTGGTATTCAATCTAACTTATCATTTGCTAACAGTATGTTTAGCATCAAAAGTATAATATACTTACTTCCTGGCTCCATATTTACTTTGTATGACACCATATTTATATCATCGATTTCTCCAAACACAACACATGCAGTCTTGTTTTTTTCCTTAGTATAGCTTCCATTGTGTGACATGCCCTACCCACTGGCCCTGCTCCAGTTTCTGTTATTTTCCATGTTAAAATGTCCCCAATCTTCAAAAGTCATCTCTTGCAAAGGGCCTTTGTGGATATCCCCACCAGCTGCACATGATCAGTTGTTTTTCCTTTGATCTCTTATATGTACAAATTATCTAAATTATGATGTATTCTAGCATTTTACTTTTGGCATTGTGGTTCCTAGTCTGCCATTATGATTTTTACATTCTATGATCTCTCTCTTTTTTAAAATAAATTAAGGTGAGTTTTGAGTTATGTTTCCTGGCACCCTTCTCATTTTTCTACATTAAAAGATGTTTCAAAAATTGCATTTGCTGGGATGACTAGTTTTTTCTGTACTCTGGGAATTGTTTATGCATCCCTTTGAGTGTTGAACTTGTTCTCTCGTCACCTCTTATGGACTTCCAAAATCTCTGGACCATGTTTCATTTATTCTTTTTAGTCTGAAGATCATGGTCCTTGATAACTGAGATGCAATCAAAATAAAATCGAGAAGTTCTTCATTCTTTGATAAAAATCAGCTACTATGTTCCATTCTGGATTCGTTGAGCCCTCTTTCTTGCTCCCAGTACTTAGAAGTTGAACACATTTTGAGCTTTCACTTTCCTAGAGAACTTTTATCCTTTAGATGCAGCTCATGTTTGTTATCTCCAGCCAGTGCATCACAGTGGCTTTTACTCTGAATTTTTCTAGAAATTGTCTTCTTGTGGTCTATAGCCCATTTCAGGCTCAATTCCTTTCCTCCCTTAATTTCAGTTGGAAATTCTCATCAGATCCAGACACTTTCTCCCATAGTTTATCACTTCTGCTTCATTCTCAATTTTCTAGTGGATGGAATTCAACGCTCTTGCATGCTGTCTTTCTAATTGGCAGAGTAATGGGATGATCAGCATTGAAATTATGAATTTATTGTATAATCTACACTTAACAGAATGTGACTTCTAGCAGATGGCCAGATGCTGCTGTGTTGCATCTCTCTGACAGTGTATAAATCTGCATTAATGAGAGATTTTCTTTGTTCTTTCTTGGAGGTTAAGTGTAATCACACCAAGTCTTAGGTTTTAGTCCATTCCTTCTCTTCAGGAATCATCTTCATTTCCCTCTTGTATCTGCTCTCCTCTCCCTCCTATTTCTATTTTCTCTCTATCCTGAATGTTTCTTCTGCTTAAACATGTTTAAAAAAATAGCAAACTTGAGCCTGTCCTGTAATAACCAATACCCAACTTCTCTCCTTCCTTCTTAACCAAGCTTCCTAATGAAATAGGCTGTACTTATTGTCTTCATAGTTTCTCAGTTACTAATTTATTCCTCACCAAAGGAGATGTGGCTTTTATTCTCACCTTTCTTAGAAAATAGTAATAAATCACTAAATCCAATAACCATTTTTTATTCTTATTTCTTCTTAAAATTCTTTCTCAGGTTCCTGTAAAGACTAATTATATTTGTTTTCTTTAAGTCTGTCTGACAATTACTTCATCTCACAATGTGAATTTCTCTCTCTCTTTTTTTGACTATGCTTAAATGTATTAAGTTCCTCTAAGGGAAAGCGCTATCTTAGATACTGCCTAGGTTCTATGTATTCATTCTATGTATTCTTCCAGAGAAATATTATCCATACACATAACTTCATCCAGTCCCTAAATTCTGTTAAGATCCTAATGTATACATCTACTCTAGAATTTATTCCTGAGTTCCAGATACCTGTATCCACTGTCTGCTGCCTTTGCCTTTTCCAGAAGCTATACAAATTGTTAAAGCCCAAATCCTCAAATCACTGTGTGTTCATTGCCCTGATGTTCTTCTTGATAGGTCTGATCTCTAGACTTTCATGCTATTCAAGCTTAGATCTTTTCCTAGATATCTTCCTCTGCCCCCATCCAAAACCTAATTTCACTTTAGTGTTGCCTTTAAATGGGAGCCTCATGCCTTGTGGTGGTGTGGGGGCCAGGGGATTCACATGCAAGTGTCGAAGATGGGAGGATGGAGAGGATGTAATATTGATTCTGTGCCTGTAGAAATAATCATTTTCCCAAATACTGGATATTACCTGATCCTAAACATGTTCCTTTCCTTGTAGTCTGTAACCATATAATAGGTTTAAATAATTTTGGTGATGTTAGAGTCAAAACTGTAGTTTGTATCAAATATATGACAGACAATTATTTAATTCTTACATCAACTATAAACTCCAAGTTCAGATCACTGTTTCAAAGATTATAAATGGAAAGAAAGAAAAGGAAACAGAAAAGAAATTAAAAGGAAGGGAGGGAGGGAAGCAGCAAGGCAGGGAGCAAGGGAGAGAGGGGAAGAAAGAAGAAAGGAAGGAAGCACACCCTGAGAGCTTAGTTTTCCCAAAGACAAACAGGATTTGAACCCAGGTATCTGGATTCCAGTGTTCATCCTCTTTCCACTAGAGCATGAAGCTTATTCATAGGTTTTGACAACAAAAATCTTATAGGTAACTCTTTGTTAATGTATTTGACTAGTTACAAAATTATGAGACACAGTCACTAACCTCAAAAATCTTGAATAATCCAAATCTTCAGACAGATGTCAACATCTCTACGTATGCTAGAATCACCTAGTAGTATAAACCCTGGAGGAACTGTACTGTGAGTTCTGTGATGTTATAATCTTCAAGGATTCAGTGCCCAAGTGAAGTTTTTATTTGGGGATATCTTTGATTCACTCTGAAAAGGGTAAAGACTTTTTCACTGTAACTGTACTAGAGTATTACCTGTGATGGCCTATAATTAAATGCTCAGAGAAATGGAACTTTGAAATCCCTTTCAGATTATCAGCTGTCTCAGATATTTTTTTGAAATCAGCAGGTTTCCTTATGAGGGAGAAGACAACCATTTGGAGAAAAAACAGAAATCAAAACAGCATTTTAAGATGCAGTTAAAAAAATTCAGAGTTGAAAAAACTGTAAACATATTTGCAAACAGAATCATTGAGTACTAAATGTTTCCCTGAAACCAAATAACCGGGCAAATATTACAATTTGAAAACAAAAGAAGAGAGGTTTTCTTTATTTTTGTGGCAGATGAAATAGTATGTGTGTATCCTAACTGTTACAGCAAACTAATGACTAGCAGCGTCAGTCATTGCAGTGAATTGTTCAGTTTATGTCTAAAATCAAATTGTTATTGGTAAATAAATTGCAACTTGGTGAAGAGAGAGTATTTCATAGTGCTGTGGGGAGCTGGTATGGCTATTTCTTCGACAAAGATTTAGCATTTCACAAATTAAATTAGAAATGCATTTGACCTGCTATGAAGGAAAGATGCTCTTGATGGCAGTAGAATTCTTGTCATAGATTTTCTGAGTCTGCGGAGTTATTTCAGTTGCCGCTTTTTATAGTATATACCTTTGCCACGTAGGCAACCAAACAACACCTCGAAGATTAGCCCCCATTAGGAGAGCATCTGGGCTGAAACAGAAACAGAAACAGTAACAACTGGTAAAGTGCGGTTGTGCAAAGCAGTACCAGCGTGCCTTTGTTTGAATAATGTAGGAAGGGTAGCATTCCCGTGTCCGTTTCTGGGTGTGCTCACTCCGAGCCTACCCTCACATATGGAATTCCTCTAAATAAACTCAATGCTGGTAATCATCTGACTCATTAGCAAGTGTTTCTTCCTGCCTGAAACTAAGTGGGTGCAATGGAGGATAGATTAATCTTTAAATCCCATGGAATGCACATCTGCTCTCTTTGCTTTCTGTTGTTTTTTTTTTTTTAAAATATCAGTGGCATAATTAAAAATAAAAGTGCATTCCTCTGTCAGTAGAGATGTGCTGGTTAATACACTTGAAAAGGAATGTAATCACCCAATAATTAACAATCATACTAATGAAACATTTTGGTATTTTTGTAGAACTTATGCTTTAGATACAAGGAAGAAAATCTACCTTGGAATTCAGAAAAGTTCCTTAAAGTTTTACCTTTCTCTCTCCCTGAAATCCTCTCTCCCCCTTTCCCACTGCTTATTCCTCATTATTTTCCACGTACCTCCTCAGGCAACCCTAGACCACAGGAATATTTCTCCGCTGAACTTGTAGCTTTTAAGATATACCACACATTTGATACTTAAACTATAGCCTTATAATAATCTTATTATCTTTTAGTGGATTTATAGAAATTTCCATCTGTCTTTAATCTGCAGCTGTGTTACAATTACCTTGAAGGTGAGGGTCTGTGATTTGGTGTTCTCATCCCCAGGATTGAACTTCTTTACATAGTTCATCTTCATGAGTTCTTTGGGACGTGATATATATTTTAAAAGTCATGATGTAATCTCAGATGACATTATCGTATTACCAGTTACCAAAACATTCGGTCATTAGAATTCCTATGATGTCCTTCATTTGCATTCTCTCAGCGACCCAAGAAACAAGGTTATCTCTTGTTACCCTGGCTCTCATCCCCACAAAACTCTACATCCACTGATCTATCCCCGTATCCCAACGCCCACTTCCCTCAATGCTTTCCCCTGGTCTGTGGAGCTCATGGTATTTCTGTGACAGTAAACTTCCATGTGGCATTACTCCCTATATCCCAAATCTCTTTTTAACATTTTCCCCTCATCTCTTACTCTACCCCAATCTGACTCCCCATGGGGAGCACTGCTTCTTCTGCAGCAGCAACCTTCTTTCCTGGCTCTGTGATTTCCCAAACCCTTCACCCCTACTGTGGTCCTAGAGGCAGGCACGCACTTTGATCCTCACCGCCACTTCCAAACCCCAACCCTGACAACTTCATCCCCTCCCCTAAATGTGCTCTTCTCAATCTCAATATTAGTTGCTTTTGCCCTAAACCTTAGAGATATTTTTGATCTCCCCTCTTCTCTTCCAATTCCACAGTAAATATTGTTGGTTCTCAAATCAAAATACATCAACAATTCAACTATTCCCACCATTCCTACTGCTGCCACCCTGGTCCCAGTCATCTCCCTTCCTTGTAGATTATTACATGCTTTCAAATGATCACCCTACTAAGCCCTTCGGATAGCGTAAAGCCTTTCAAACATGTCAGTCCTTTTTAATTCTGTCACTTACTTAAATTTTTTAAATTATAGTTTACATTCAATATTATTTTGTATTCATTTCAGGTGCACAGCATAGTGGTTAAACAAGCATATACTTTACAAAGTGTCTCCTTGATATTTCTAGTACTCACCTGGCATCATACATAGTCATTACACTATTGACTGTATTTCCTATGCTGTACTTAACTACTCATTTTGCTTTTACCTTCTAATAGCTTTTCCATCTCACTCTGTGCCAAATACAAATCTCCTACAGTGGCCTAAAGGGTGTTCATGATCTAATCTTCTGCTATCTGCTTCTGCTGTCCTCCTCCTACCAACCTTGCTCCCCCTACTCCCTCCCCCACTGGCATGCTTGCTTTCATTGGAACACATCAGGCAGGAGTTTTGTACCTGCTGTTCCCTATACCTCAAACACCTAGAAATCCCCTGGATGTTCTACCATATGCCCTTCAGGTCATCAGTCAATTCTCACTCATCAGTGACAGGTTTCTTTGATGACCTTCTATGAAGTAACAGTTTCTTTCCTTAGCATTCTCTAGCCACCTCATCCTAATTTCTATTTCTCCCTAGCATTTGTCACATTTGATGCATTACATATTTATTTTTCTCTTATGGCCACTAGAACATAAACTCCAAGACAGAGATGATATTAGTCCTATTCATTCTCCTCTTTGGAGTCCAAAGGGTCCCTAACATAAACTAAACATTCAGGAAACATTGTTGAGTGAATGAAAAATCAGTTCAACTATGTGATGTCTTTTTATCTAAGCACTATCAAGTCTTACATCCACTTAATAAACTAGTTTTATTGGTATTGACTTTGCTTTCTTAGTGATCTTGAAACTTCAGAAACATATTAATCAGTACAACCTAGCTTCATTTTATCAAAACTAATGCGACTTTTTTTTAAAAAAGATAAACCCCAGTTTGAAATTCACTTGATATATCTACTCCCAAATACAAATAAAGCATATGTAGATTATATCTCCCAACTTTTGTTTATCAGACCCTAATGCTAGTAAACATTTCAGAGCACCTCAATTTATGTATACCTATTTATTTTTATTTTATATCTACATAGAAACATAATAATATATGCATTTTGAAAAAACATCAAACTAGAAATGGAAAAGAAAATAATTATCAATGTAACATTATTTTAAATAATTTTGTTGTTACTATATGTAAAACTTTTTTTTCAATTAGAAAGGTTTGTTTTCATGTTCTAGATACTTCTTTTTTTATGTATATTTTATTGATTATGATATTGCATAGATGCTTACTTCTTTAATGTCCTATATATTTATTTGTGACTTCCAACATTTATTAGATAATATCTCAAGACGAATTATACATTCAGGTCAAAGTTCACTATAAACAATAATGAATTTACATTCATTATTGTAATAGTCTTTTCCATGATTTATATTTTCTTAAACATTGGTCAGAAATAGGTTGATGTTTTTACTCTCTATCTTAGCTGAGAAACCCTTGCTAGAGGAAACATCTTATATTCTCCTGTGCTAGAATTATTTGTAATATCTTCACTCTACTGCTTCTTTTCAACACTCTTATCAGGTCACATCCAGTTTCAAAGTGTTAAATTGTTTAAAACTAGACAAACTAATCAATGAATCATAATCAGGTATATAAACTCTACAGATTGCCTTCAGAAGCTTTAGGTGAACAGAGGTCGGAGTGGGGGTGCTGGCTCCTGTAATCCCTCAAAATCCTTCATTTACAAACTGTGATATGTGACTAATGTGAAGTGACAAAATTACTCATATTAATTTATAAATTAGTACTATCAATATAGCTGGTTAGAATAAAAATAAATAGAAATATAAACTTCATTTTCTTCTTCCACACAAACAAAATACTCGTATCCTGCAAACTTCTTGGGTTATACGGAACCCACTACAGAGAATAAAAGTATAATTTAATGTAGCATTATTAAAGTATTATGTAAAAATCTAAATGGAGCAATAGATACTTGAAGAGTTATTAACTGAAATAAAAAAATTTAAAAATATCAGTGTATATCAGCATGTCAAATTCTTATGTAATTAAAATGCCACAAACAGTAGGATGTTTGAAACAAATTGTAGAAATCCATTCAACATTTTTGAGGTGGGTATGAGGGGTGTTCTAGGTATGGGGAAAAGAGAGGTAAATATCTTTTCTTTAAACAATCAAACTAATTCCTATCTTTGGTCCGTTGGAAATTATGTTAACTGATATCCCACTAATACTTCAGTTCTATCAGGGGTGCCGCACTGACCCTGTGCAAAGTTTTGAAATCTTTTCTATGTCTGGAGTCCAGAATTGTACATAAATAAATAGTCCTTAACCTGATTCATTGTTGATGATGGCAGATTCTGCTACCACCCAAGTAGAACAGGAATTATATATGTCTACTAATATTTTTATATTTCTGCTAACATTTGCTATAGGCTTGTTTAGCATTCCAAGCACATTATATTTTCAAACCACTAAATTAATCCTAAACAGTCTGTTATGGATTGAATTTACACCCCCCCATTCATATGCTAAAGTCCTAACCTCCAGTGTTTCACAATGTGACCCTGTTTGGCCATCTACAGGACAAGGAGAGGGACCTGGAGCAGATCCTCTCCTCGTTGCGCTGAGAAGGAACCCACCCTGCCAACGTTTGATTTCAACTTCCAGCCTCCAGAACTGTGAGACAACAATTTCTTTCTTTCTTTTTTTTTTTTGCGACCAAATGTGTCATACTTTATCATGGCAGCCTGAGGAAACTAATATATGATCTTAGAGTGGATTAAAGATTTTGTATCCGCTTTATGTTTTTACCATTCTCTCTGCAACCAGCCATGCAAATCTTCATTTGCCTGTATGGATTGTTTTCTGCTTATGTCTTAGAGCTGTTCTCCCATGATATTTTCTGATATGTTGGTATTCAGTATCTCTCCCTTAAACCACCATAGTTGTTTCTGCTTCCAAACTTGTTCTACTACAACCCAATGCACATTCAACCACTATCATTAATGTCATTACTGATATATTTGCGTATGAATCAACTATCAAAGCATACAGCTTCTAATTTCCCCTACCGTTTCATCATTCCTTTCTTCTTCTTTATTGTCTTCTTTTGCTTTAAATTTTTTGTATGTTTTATTGATTGTGCTGTTACAGTTTTCCCAATTTCTTTTCCCTTTGCTCCCCTCTTCCCAGTACCCCTTTCCCTCCAGCAGCCCTGCCCCCCTTAGTTCATTTCCATGGGTCATGTATATAAGTTCTTTGGCTTTACCCTTTTGTTTTTTAATATAGCCTGTCTCCCCCTTTTCATCTTAAAATTATTTTAAACTTCCTTGAGTATTAACCTTAGTAATTATAATATTGACCTTCATTTATTAGAGCTTATTATAAATGAGGGATTTAATCACTTCCAGAATGACACAAGACCTTAGAATTCTTTAACTCCTATCACTAACCTCCCATATTTTAAAGTGATTATATAATTCAGCACACCATCACATTTTTATTTTATTTTACTTTATTTTTAAACAACTGATATTTATGTACAGAAATCCTCCCTTATCAGTGGTTTTGTTTTCCAAAGCTTCAGTTACACATGGTTAACCACAGTCCAAAAATACTACATAGAAAACTCTGGAAATAAACAGTTTTTAAGTCTTAACTTGCATACTATTCTGAATAGCGTGATGAAATCTCACGCTGTCCTACTACTCCATCCTTTCAAGACACACACACACACACACACACACACACACACACACACACACACACAAACTTTTCTACTATCCTTGGTTAGGCATACACCAGGGGTCTTGGGATATATTCCCCATGTTCACTTAAGTTTTTGGTTACTCTTCATTTCTTCCTGATACCGTATAGGTTCATTTTGATCTGCCTAAGTACTTTCCTTAATATGTTCATTTGAGGAAACTTGCTTTAGGCTCTGGCAGACGTGATGTTTGGTGCACATAAACTTAATTCAATCTTGAACTGAGATAATTAATAACAGGGCTTCAGTATTTGTACATGGTAATTTATTCCTTTCTGGCCTTCACTATGTCTGGAATGCTTACCAGGGCCCCTCATTCTCTGTGGACCACATCCTTCATTTGTGCCCCTTTAGCTGTGCAAAACCACTAAAAGCTCTGCTCACTGTTTTCTGCTTGGCAGAAAAGCAGTATGGGACGTGAGGCTCACTGCTCTGGGTGTTGTTCTCTCTGATGTCTTGACCCTTGAGATCTTCACGGTCCCGGTAATTCGCCGGTGTCTTCAAGCAGAGACCTAGAGATGTGTTTCAGCTTTCACTATGTTCATTATAGTTGTTCCAAAATAATAATATTGATTACCTTCAGGGGTAAGCACAATTCCTGTTTAGCAAGAAAGAAATGATAATTATATCTCATATTTATTTTCATTCTGAGTTCTAAACAAGAATATGGCAAATAGAGGAGTGATATCAGATCTTGAGTGACTTCTCAGGCAAAATATTCATCCTTCTCATGTCTGTGGAAATTAAAATTACTATTGTTGAAAAAACACCATTTAAATATAGCTTACATCAATGTTAAATTAGAGCCATTTTAGTATGCTAATTAAGCTTACATAGAATGGATGATTTTAGAAGGCTTAATTTTTATTCTGTTATAGCCATTTCTTTATGAGCTTGTTGGTGCATAGAAAAATGATAGTATTATTTTCTCAGTATTCTTTACCACTAAATGGTAAAGCATTTTATATTGTCTTAAAACATGATTATTGTCTTATATACATGCTTGATTTGAAATAATATTTAGTTCACGGTTTTGTAGAAGGAAAAATAAACCAAACACAAATTGTAATGACAAAGAAATGGTTTGATAATATAAGGCTTGATAAATAAAAATAATCTTCATGAAAGAACAAATTTCAAAACCATCTTCAAAGCAATCATTTTTAGAGGTATAAAAATATAAGATACTTCTCTGGTCTTATTAAGTCCCTTTATTTAAGTTCATCTTCTAAATTTCTGTCAGATTAATCATCTAAAAATTCCTAATCTTGTCTTTAAATGGATGTGTTTACTGATAAATCAACATACACTCCTTAGGTCCATATACAAGAAACAAATTTCTTCATAGTATAATTCCCTGCTATCCATGTCTGTAATCCCCTTTCTCACCAGTCCCCTAAAGACCTTATGTTCTAACTTCTCCCCAACTGTCTGCATTTCTACATTTCATAATGCTGTTGCTTCTTTATGGATTGCCTGAAGTTAAACTTCGCTCTTTACATGGGAATCTCCTATTCATTTGTATGTCTGAACAACTATATTAACTCACCCAATTTTCTCTGGAGGTTAGTTTTCCCTCTCTCTTTTATACCCATGGCCTTGGTATAAATTAGAGTGATATAATTAGGATTGCTAATATTTTATAGTATTTCCTATATGACAAAGAATTTCTATAACAATCACAAGACTTGCAATATTGTTGTGATAGATTTATATCTGTGTATATCACTAGATTTTTGTGAGTTTTTGTGTTATTTCTTGTAATTGCTTAGTGAGGAGAGAGACAAATTCAGAGACAGAAAGGCAGACATATTAATTCTGGGGATCTATATACCAAAATTAAAAAAAAATTTAATCCAGTGATAGGATTAGAAATAATTTTCTTTCCTTTTTTTGTAAACTGTATCCAATAGACATATATCCTTTTTTTTTTTTTTTTTTAAGGAAATCTAACTAGGAACCCAATAGATTTTTTAAAAGTAATCTTTTAACAAAAATGACAATATTAACAGTTATTTTAACCTTAGTGTGAATTTATATCAACTTGCAACAATCTTTAGGAGCAGAGAACTTCACCTCTTAATATAGAACTAAAGGCTTTGGTCCTTTTAGAGGAATTTGGGGTATCAGTAAGGAAGTGGGTTTTTGTTGTTCTTTTTGTTGTGTGTATTAATAGACTCCTTGAAACTATCTGATTCTGTTTTTATTCTTCTATCAATCAAACTCCCTGTGAACCTATGTGGTGTCTTTTATTTCATTTTGATTTTTCCACTAGCAACCAGAACCCATTCCAGGAACAGTACTGACCAACTTATCTAATCATTACCTATTGAGTATCTGGGTGCTTTATGACTTGAAAGGCCCTCGTTTCATATACTTTTAACTCTTAGGAGAGCTATGCATAAGTTTGAAACTAAGACCATTTATATTCTGAGTATTTTACTAAACTGAAAATACTCTCTAGTGCATCATCAAAAGATGTTCAGAAGCCTGTCTTTCGCATAATAGTCTTTTCTGTGTTACGCCATTTTTCAGAGATAATTTGTGAATGTCACTTGAAGTTATTCAATTTAGTGGTCGTAATAGGACAGTCTCAAAATTTAGAGGGCAGATTTTGAAACACATAATCTAGTTAGGATGATTTTATGTGGATAATGCTACAGAATATAGGAAGTCCACACTGTCCCAAGTCGTTTGCTGTGTGTGATTATTCTAATTTAAGAGGGAACGAATTAATAGGTTGAGCAGTTACAGGCAACTTGCTTAGAGAATTTATTGACACATATTCATATTCTTACATTGAGAAAAACTATGAAACTAAACACGTGTATATAGGAATTGGAAATATGAAAACTTTTTTCGTGATGGTCAGAGAGCAGTGCAGCATAGATATGAATGGGAATATTTAAAGGTAGAGCAGGTTTATTTATGTATACTGTAGATACTAGGACTACAACATTAAAGATGCAGATATTGCCCTCTGTTCCTCAGTGGATATCATAATCTAGAGGGTGAGGCCAACAAATAAGGAAACAATGCTAAACTATCCAAGACTATGATACAGGTATGCTAGGAAAACAAAGGGAGCAGAGAGTCAGGCCTCTTAAACCGCACTGAGTGAGGTAGTGAGGGCTTACACACAGAGGCCGGGGCCAAGGCTGGGACTCTTGTGATAAATTTGATTTTGATTTTGTTTGATTCTAGAATTATGAAAGCACAGTAATAATAGAAATATGGAAGATGCAGATAGCATAGATAAGAAAATACAAATAACCCATGATTTTTCCCACCTCAAGATGCATGTTGGCTTTAGTTTTCAGTACTTCCTTGCATAATTTTTGCAGATATTTTAAATGGTTGTGTTCTTATTGTGTTGCAATTTTCACAAATTTAACCTTCAAAAATAAAATAAACAAGTATAAACAAGAAAGTATCAGATAGTATTACTTGTTATGTAGACAACTGACTCATGGTGATGTGATTGAAAGTCACTGAACAAAATTTGGGATTGGGTCGTCAAAGAAGGCTCTTTGTGGAGCTGATATGTAACCTTAGAATATATGGCAAGCCCTATAATCCGTTGGCAGTAAAAACAGTGAAACAGTCCAAGCGGTGGAAAGAGTGGTGCACACACCTCCTGACAGGACCAAGCTTAGCATGTTTAAGGAATCTTAGTGACAGGTTCAAGGGCAGTCAGAGATGAGATTGGAGAAGGAGGTAGAAACAAGCCCACACATGGACTGGTACTCAGGGCTAGGAAGCTTTGTAAATGCGCAGCAGTGGGAAGGGACCACTTCAATAGCCACTGCAGTATTCTGGGTGAAGGCTGATGGCTGGCTTGGCCTGTTATGGCTCCAGGTGAGAACTAAGAAGTGGTAAGTCTAGGGATGTTTCCATGAGGGTTCGAGATTTAGGTGTTAATTTCAACAATTACATGCATGATGGTTTAGGGTGACCTACTTGTCCTGGCATGCCTGGGACTTTCTCGGTTTTAGCACTGAAAGCTTTGTGTCCCAGGAAACTCTCCCATTCTAGACATATCAGGAGAGCAGGTCAAACTAGGATTAATGTGGAGCAGGTTTTATTGTTGTGAGTAAGCTGCAGTAAGATGCAACAGTTACACTTTGGTCTTTTGAAGCCTGTGATACTTTTGCACATCAAAATTGAAGGAGGAGCATTAATGGGACTAGGATAAGAATAATGAAGTATTATTAAAATAACACTGTAAAACAACACAGAGGGAAGAATCCAGTTCTAATATCTTATATTTCAGTTCTTCTATGTGGCTGAAGCCATCCCATCATCATTAAATTCAAATGTCTGTTGTTAATGTATAACTGTTGGTGTAATATATGAACTCTTCTGCCTCTAGCATAACATATTCAAGTAGGTGAATTGTTATTGAATTACTCAAAATACTTCTGTTTAAACCAAGTGCTATTGGTTTCAGATTCAGATGACCAGAGTTACTCTGAAATGACAAAAAAAAAAAAAAAAAAAAAAAAAAAAAAATGTGTGCATTCATTTGCATAAAACATTTTATATTCATTAAATGTTAAGATGTTACAGGAACTCAGATCTCTGGGTAGGGGCACCTTCACATGCCCCTCCGTCCAGGTGTCCTGTGGCTCAGGAGATAAGCTGGTCTTGTCTCCGCCTGCGGCTCTAGGCTGTTCAGGCCACTGAGTCATGGAATCCTGAGAACAAAGAAGTCTGTTAAGTACTCCATCTGCCTCCTTGTAAATAAAGTCTTAATTGGAACTGGCCTTGAGGACTAGCCAGTCTGTTTTGTATCCCTGATAGGTGCTATCTAAGCCATGAGTTACCCTAGCTATGTTTCACACATTAATGATACATTGTAAGAATTCTTTCACTATTGGCTGTAGAGCTCTCCCCCCCTGTTCTATTTTTGTAACTTTTGAAATCCTAATAAAAGGACCTGGGGTCTCATGCTCGCTGCTGACTTGCCAGAGCGTGCAGCGCCCCCCCCACCATTGTCTCCATTCTGCTTGCTGGAATTAATCGCGTGTCCGGGATCACAATTAAATCTACATTAAAGTGTTCAAGTATCTCTTCTAAGAGAGATAACTACTTTTCCTTTAACTCTCCTATGATTTGTCTTCAGTATCTCCTGATCTTTTCTTCACAAAGTCTTTCTGTACTTTGTATATCAGGTTAAATAATGTATATCAAGGTACAAAACTGAAGCAAGGCCTACTTTATATTGACTTTTGAACACTGATTAAGTACTCTAAATGTGAAAGTGGTACCAGAAATGGATGGCGGAAGAAATGAAGCAGTGACTTTGTGTTGGCAAAATTCCTCAAAGAGCAAATGTTGTGTTATGATATCTTGTTATGCTGGCATTTATCTTATTTACTGAAGAAGAACACAGCAAAACCGTGGGAACTACGTGGATCCTAGTCCTAGGATTCAGATGAACATTTTGTCTAATTGATAGATCCACATGCATTCATATTGAAGTAGTTCTATACACATTAACTCTCAGTCTTCTGTATCTAGACCCTTAGTACATATAGTTCATTTATCATTTTGTTTGAAAAAAATCACTTGAATTCAAACTTAGTGTTAAGCATGCTCCTCACTGGTGTGAACTGAAAGATTTTGAAAATTTCCTTATGCCCCAAATATTTCCCCCCAGTTGTTCAGCTGAACCTATGATTTTCACATGGTTGTATACTCAGATTATTTTAGTGTAGTCATTGAAGATTTTTAAATACTAAATACTAGTATGGATAGGACATTCATGAACAGTCATTAGCATATTATCTAAAAAAATGTTCATCAGCTTCTTAGAAGGACCTGAATAGTCAAAGCAAAGGACAGGCATCCTTTTGATTAAGAGTGGAAATAAGAAAATGACATTATATAAAGTGCTTGGGCCCCCAGGAAATAACAGTCTGAAGATCCTACTATAGTAAAGTCTACTAATCACTGAGAAAAACAAGAAAGACCTGAAATTCAACTTTTTCCAGGACATCCCAGGTAACACTGCTCATGGATTCAACTGAAAAGACAATACGGAATCTGTCACAGGATCCTACGTGGTAGGGCATGTTATTTGCTGCCTAATCTCTTTCCTAGAATGGGATAGTAACATATATGACTATAGGCCTTTCTTTTTTTTTTTTACAATGATATAACAGTTTTATTTTATTTAATTTTTAATATTTTTATAGTTCATTTTTTATTGTATTTTTCTATTACCATTTATTCACCCAACTCATGGAAACAGTTTTATTTTTATTTATTTTTTACTTTAAATAATTAGATACAGTTTACATACAATATTATATTACTTTCAGGTGTACAGCCCAGTGATTACACATTATATAACCTACTAATTGATCACTCTGGTAGATCTGACACCATACAAAGTTATTATAGTATTATTGACTCTATTCCCTGTGCTGTACTTTACATCCCCATGACTATACTTTAACTACCAATTTGCACTTCTTAATCCCTTCACTTCTTTCATCCATCTCCCCAGCTGCCCTTCCATCTGGCAACCATCAAAATGTTCTCTGTATCTATGAGTCTCTTCGTGTTCTTTCATTTGGGGCATATTTCTTTATCTCCACATTTTGACTGCCTCCTTGTGTTTGTTTGTATGTATTAAGTAGAGCTGCTTCATCTCCTGGGCTTGGTAGAGTGGCTTTATATAATAAGTGTCCTATAGGGTCCAGTGCCACAGCCCTCCCCAGGTACCCAAGCTGGGCACTCCAGGTGCACCCCCTGCCCCAGGTGGACTGTGTACACCCTCCTCTTGTAGTTGAGCCTTGATTGCTGTTGACAGCTCAATGGGAGGGATTTACCTCCAGGCCGATTGGCTGCTATGACTGGCTGAAACCACTGTGGAGCATCAGCTGTGTGGGGGCCAACCACAGACCAAGACTTACTTCAGCAGCGGTCCAGTGCCCACTGAGTCTGTCTCTTGACTGTTTTGATCGTAAAGGTGGTTGGGTGGTGATTTGACATGGTCTGAAGCTATCCATTGGGTATGTTGGATCTGGAGCCTCCTAGGAGGTACAGATCAAGGTCAGTCACCACCTAGGTCCTGCCTGTGGCCACCCAGCATGAGCAACAAAGCCATTTGCAGATGGCTGTTACTTATACTGGGTTTGGAGGTGCCCAGGAGAGGCTAAGCTGTTAACCAAGGCCAGTTGCCATTAGTGCTGGGCCTAAGGCTACTTAATGAGAGGTATGTGGCATGCTGACGCCAGATGCTCCTTGTTTGAGAGATTTTAGGAAAGTTTGAAGTATGAGCCAAGACAGGATATTCATATGGAAAAGCCACAGAAAAGGGCTTGGGTGGGCACACAAGTTGGGTGGGGCGGAGCCTCAGGGAATCATCAGGGTAGGGCAAAGCGTGAGCTAGGTTGACGGAGTCTCAGATAATGATGACTATCTATTGGCTCTGTGGAGGGAGAGTTCAGAAAAGGAACAACAGCTTCTACCAGCAGTTCTGTCTGAGAGAAAGCTTTCCCCCAGCTCTCTCCCTGATGCCAGACACTTCAGTTCCTCCTGGTATGCCTCTGGTGCCTTTCAAGCTGCTACTCCAGTGCTGGAGCTCAGAGGAAGTGAGTAAGTCATTGTACAATCCCTTTAAGAGGAACTGCCTGGGATTCCAGAAGCCCTCGGCCTCACTTAGCCACAATCCCTGCTGGTTTTTACAACCAGAATTTATGGGGTCTTCTCTTCCTTGCACTGAAACTCTGGGCTGGGGGGACCTAGTGTGGGGCTGGTACATGTCACTCCTCAGTGAAGATGTCTACATTCAATATATTTCTCCCAATTTTTATCTACCACACATGGGTGTGGGACCAGCCTGTTCTATGTCTCCTTTTTGCCCCTCCTATTAGTCTCGATGTGACTTTTTCTTTAATTCTTTAATTGTAAGACTTCTGTTGAGCTAGATTTCAGGTGCTTCTGAATGATGGTTGTTCTGTAGTTTAGTTGTAATTTTGATGTGGTTGTGGGAGGATTTGAGTACCCCACCATCTTGACCACTGATTTTAGGTCCTTATCAAAATAAAGATTGAATACTGTAATAGTAAGATTGTAAGATAGGGAAAAGAGACAGCCATTGTTACCATAACACATTGGTGTTAAATTATTAAATGATCAGTTTTACCAAGAAAAATATTTATGATTCTTTTTGTTATACCATTTCAGTTCATCCTTGTCTCTTGCACTCAGAATCTGAAGGTCTTACCCCAATGTGGGCAATAAGATTGAACCAAACGATTGACAATGAAAAGAAGCAGATGGAGATCTAATAAGACCCAAGGAATTATGATGAAATAAAGTAAAGAGAATAAGACCACAGGCTGGTCCAATCTAATGGGGATTCATATGGATGATAGGAAGAGATTAGGGGAATAAAGTAAATAATGGTTCTGGGTTATATGTGAGCTTAATCATCAATGAAAAAATGTTTGCTTTCAAGTAATAGCAACTCTTCCCATAAAGTTTTATATATATATATATTCATTTTCATTTTAAGAATTAGTAAATTGAGCTTCAGGAAAGTTAATAAACTGCTAGCAATTACTAATTAATTACATTTACATTCCTCAAGTACTGATATTTTTACCATCTATGCTATAACATTTTAGTTATTATTCAGAAAGCTAACTATAAGAGAAGGGAGCAGCTTTCTGAGAATAGGACATATTTGAAAATACTAACCAAATAAAACTCTGTCCTGCAATATGTTTGGACATATTATTTGGGACTAGGTGGCCCCTAAATCAACATTACCATCATTATAATCATCATTTCCATTGTCTACCAATGAAGGTTTAGGAAAATTGCTTAGGGTGTTTTAAAGGATGTCTTGATTCAGACAAAGCTACCTAAGAAATCTTCTTCTAAAGAGATACAAAAAGTGAAAGGATACCAAATGATTTTACATAACAGGAAATGAGACAATGAGACCTAATTTGTCCTTATGAGTGCCTATTCCAATTACATGGGTTTGTATGCAATAAGAGCAAGGTAGATACCCTGTATTCACTATTTAGATGGATATTCAATTTTAAAGGGATAACCAATTTGAATTCCTATGGTGAATAAAAGCCAATGCAGTGACAGATCCTCAGAAGTGAAAATGCAGTAAGGGTCATGTCCATTTAATGGTATTTTTCCGAGTAAAAACAAACATTGTCTTTTATTAGGGAGAGTTGCTTGCATTTTGTCTACTAGGATCAAAACAGGTCATATCATAGCATAAAGCTAAAGTAATTGTGAAAAGGAAAAAACTTGGCAACACTTGGAAAATATATAATAAGATATTTAATTGGCCAGGACTGGAAATAAAAAAATGAGCATAAGACGATTATGTGATATGAAATGAAAAGATGGCATGTAAAAAACATAGCAGATTGTGTTTAGTTTACGAATATTTAAATGACCAAAAAAAAACAAACAAACCAAAGATGTGTACAGATATACTTAATAGCATCTTTGTACTTTAAGACAGGAAAGTAAATGCAAAAATAAAAACAAAGAAGCAAACATGAAAGAAGGGAGGAAGAAAGGAAGGAAGGAATGAAGGAAAGGAGGAAGGGAGGGAAGGAAGGAGGTAGAGATGGAGGAAGACAAACTCCACTTGGTTCCCCAGGAGTAAATTATAGTTTGGTTCTGGCTCAGGTGAATTTACATTTGAGCTAAAAAAGATTATGCTATCTGTACTTAAACCACGTATAGACACAAATGCGAAATGCACCGTGAACAGTGGCTTCCTTTTCATTGTTGCCTTCAATCTGGCAAACGATGACTTTGGGATAGGGCAGACTTGCATTTCACTCATTACGAACATGGGTTGTGTCATGGTCATACTATGTGTGTGTGCTGAATGAGAAAAAAGCTACTTGGAGTTATTTGTGTGTTGAGTTGTGCAATTGTTGGGGATATATTTTTCTTCTTCTGTCCTAACTTTGACCAAAGAGGCAGAAAAGAGAATGGTTGGTAAAGAATGATGACTGTGGGGCAAATACCTGTCTCTGTCATCTGTCCCCTCTTCTGAATCGCTTCATCAATTGTCTGTGTTACAAATTTGGTACTTACTTTATACATCACTGTGTGTTTTCTCTCTCAATGTCTTCTTCATAAGATGGAAAATACTTGAGGGCAAGGACTTGGTGTCACATTTTGTAATGCCCCCTTCCCCCCTCACTCACCGCACAGCCGGATATCCCACCAGCTGGTCCTTTGTTTACCGTCAGTGAAATTAAAACTCGGTGACACAGAGCTGATAATATATCTCTTTTATTTTTACAGTGTAATCTGGAAAAATTCTCTTGTGTTACCTAGCTTCATATACAATTGTAACAATCTAGGACTATTTCACATTCTGTGAATTTAAAAATATTAAGTAATATGATGCTACCAACCTAATCCAGAAGCAGAAACCATAGTCTTAAATATCTCGATTGGTATCCACAGAAAATTTTGCTAAATTCCCTTCACCAACCAATAATCTTTACATCACAAGAGACCATTTTAAATAGTGGTAACCTAATGGTTCTTAGAAGGGGCTTCCAGATGATGCCCTGGCTTGCTTTTTCATGGCAAAATGTGAAGGCAAGCCTTCAATTCCCTTCTGGACCACCAGCCGGGAACCAAACAATGAAATGTGTCAGAACAAAAATCTGCTGTATTTTAAGGTATGGTTTCATACATTGTCTTACCCTCTATCTGGCTACTGATAGAGGTTAAACATATGTACCCTTGGAACCAAACTCAAACTGCAAACTCAGCTTCCAGTTTCCTCAATGAGTTTAGGGTTGAGCTTGAGTGACAGTGGAATCCCCAACCAGCCAATTAGAGTGTGGTTGAACTGGAGGAAGGCTGAGAGATGCAAGAAACAAAGGCTTGCTACGATGACTTACTACTTAGGGGGTGGATGAGGAAAGTTGGGAAGTGCATTGAGGCTGGCAGGAGTGATTAGGTTTAATTTAAATTGAGTTTCTAACACTGGTCCTGGGTCCAGATTTACATGGAATGGATGGGCTTTTTCTGAACAGTAGCTGCCATAAAGGCAGAGTCAGAAATGAACATGATGCAAACCATTGTGAAGAGCTCATTAGCTACATTTCACTTTTATGACACTCTGTAAATGGCATCTCATAGAGCTTTTGCCTGGATTTCTTGCAACCTGAAATCAGGCTTTCTGTGAGTGGTAAACGTGTCTGTTTATAATCAGTCTGAAAGAAAGAATATTTTGAGGGCAGTTGATATTTCTGAGAATTTGTGCAGTTGGTAATAACTAAATGTCAGTACTAAAATCTAGTACTAAAATCTAGGGTATTGTAATTTATTTTTTTTACAAAATTAACTATTGTTTTCATGATTTTTCTCTAGTGTGCTTTATAACATCAGAGATGGCCAACATGAGGGAATTCTGTCCTTGGATAAATATAAAGTAGAAGTATGTAATTATTTTGTATTCCAAGTTCTGAGTCTCTAAGATTCATTTTTTGTTTGTTATTAAGTTATTCATATTTCTGTCTTGCTATCGTACAAAGCACATCCCTACCCCATCTTCTTTCTATAAGCAGCCCTTTTCAGGTGGCATGTAAGAAGTGGGGTGTTTTTTCTCTCAATTTTTTGTCTGATGGCTCTCAGCACTAAATTCAACTGGTTTGGAGTTTTCTAATAAAGATGCCATTTCCCCCTGAAAATTTATTATTTAATAACCTCAGTGACAATCTTCTATATCAATAGGGGTTGTGATGACTGGAAAGCATTATACCCAGGTAACATACTTTTTGTTTGCATACAGATTGTAATGTAGTTGCTATCATTTAGAAGATAAAATGTTATTATTATGTTTATAAGCCTCTTCTGGGTATCTTATTAGCAAGTTTGTAAATAATTTCCTTAACCAGACAAGAGATTCATGTAAGCACAAAATTGATGTTAACCAACTGTTGCTTTTCTCTGAAAAGCATAACTGAGCTTTTCCTCTCATCATGATTAATGCAATAACATCATAGATTTGCCATTGTGTCCTTGGCGCCAACAGCTGAGAAGTAAGGTGAATATGCCGCAGCTGTTCAGGCATTTACTCTGTACAGCCGTGGGACATTTGTACAGAAGCTCAGACAAACCACAGTTGCAAAAAGTGGGAAAACACCCAACAATGTGGCATATATCTTTTTTGTTTGATTGTTTGATTAAACAGATACTGCTGTTGTTTACTAAGGACATTCTAATTAATACCAACATAATACATGAATGGATAAACGATATTTGATGTTTACTGGGGTAAGAAAAATAGGTTCACAGTTGTGAGTATGAGGAGCACAGAGTTTATTCTTGTATTATTCTTTATGTTGTGTTATATATTTTTCCATATGAACAACTGTAAACCTAATTTGTTCACCACTGTATATATTTAGATAGATAGATAATTTGAGTTTTGAGTTATGGGATAAAAAAAAACCTTTCTAGGTTTGGAAACGATCAGGTTTTGTGAGATATAAAAATTAATCGCAGTTTTAAAATATACCTAACCTTGTTTTCTACCTCTTTGCATATTTAATCTATAATTTGGATATACTGACCAAAATTAGACCTTGGAAATCTATTTTATTTAAATGGATACTGCTGTTTATGATCCAACACATGCATCTTTTCTCTCCCTTGTCTCAACTATCAAGTGCATTTATCTTTTTATTCTCTTATTTCAGGCAGTAGAGTTCAGAACATAGATTCGGGAAGCCTAGCAATTCGGTTCACATTTGAACTCTGTAAATTACTTGTTTTGTGTTTTTGTGTAAGTTGATTAAGATAATTTTGTCTAAAGTTCTCACCTCATCTGAAAAATGAGAATAATAAACAGACTCTTTTAGGTTATCATGAAAATTAAATGAAGTAATTATAATATTGCTATCAGTATATTAGCATTTAATAAATGTTAATGACCATGAATTTAGGCCTGGGTTTTTAATACAGCATCACCTAACAGCTCACAAGCCTATCTATGTAGTTCCAGTATAAATGAAAAGATAGGGAAAAGGAAGGAGGAGAAGAAAGAAATATTTTTACTGTCATCTGAAATAATTTTCACAATTCTTTTTTACATCTCCTTAGAACTCTCAACATTGCCTGCTTTTTTATGTTTTTTCGCCTGCTTTTCCCTTGACTTGAGCAGAGATGCCCTCTTCTATCCTGTTAACTTTATCACTCTTCATTTGAAGAACTCATTCATCCTTTAATCTAAACACGCAGCTCAATCTCTCATTCTGTAGTTGACAAAATCAGAAATGGACCCACGTTTATATGGGACTCGTATTCACAACCTCTTTCATTACTACTATTTATTTTATTGACAGGGAATATCCTGTTTTATCATCTTTGGCTTTTTGGCACCCCTTCAGATCTATGCTTATTATAAGTTTGACTCTGCTGTTTCTTTGTCATAAATATATCTAATCCTGACACAGCTTTAGTTGTGCAACCCATTAACATCAGTTGTCAATGATGATTAAATTATACCTATGTAATCAATGCAAAGATAATATAGGACAAATTCTAAAGTTTCCAAGATGGTTAATGGTATATGGCCCCCTTTTAAAACTATTTACATGTTTCTAAGGTGCTGAGTTTCTGAACTCTGTTCTTTTTATACTTTATTTATTGAATTCAGCTATTCTTAAAATAACAGAGGACTGTACATTTAAGCAATTAATAGAACAGAAATGTTGTACTATTTTTTAATCCTATCATATAACAAGGTATTGGAGGGAGGATCAGCTCATGTAAAATACACAGAGAAGCTTTTCCTTTGTTATTCTAGTAACTTCACAATCTACTGAATGAATCCTTTTATGATCATGTAGGAATTGGCCTTGAGACAATAATAAAAGTATGAGGGAAAAAAGAAACAAGAATTTTAGTCTTATCTACATGACAGGAAATAATAAGTCATATCTATATGGAAGGCCCACATAGTATGATAAAAGCTTGCTCATAAAATCAGGCTTTTGAAAGCATCGTTCATAGGGTACCACTCTCATATAAACTAGATTGTGTCACGCTAATTCATGAAATAAAGAATATAAGCAAAACAAATAAATAATGTTAAGGCTGGATCAAGTGCCAAAATAAAAGGTTTAGGCAGTAGATATTAAGGAAATCTGAGAAGAAATCATTGAACTCTAAAATCTAAGGAAAGTAGTGGAATGAATTATTCCTTAGGTCAATCAGTGACTCAGCAAGCGTCTCTTGAACCTCCACACTATGTAAAGTATTGTTCTAAGCACAGGATTTTAATCTGTGGATGAGTGGGAGGAGTGACGTGGACTGTCCCTCTGATTCTTTTTTTAAAAAAATAATTTATTGATTTATATGTTTGTTTGTTTATTTATTTATTTATTTATTTTTAGAGAGAGGGGAAAGGAGAAAGAGAGGGAGAGAAACATCACTGTGTGGTTGCCTCTCACTTGCGCCCCCAACTGGGGACTTGGCCTGCAACCTAGTCATGTGCCCTGACTGGTAATCGAACCAGTGACACTTGGGTTGCTCAATCCGCTGAGCCACAGCATCCAGAGGTCCCTCTGATTTTTGAATTTGAAAACATCAGTTTGCCCTCTGCTCTTATACCCTACAAACCGCAATAAGACAACATTTTCTCCATGCCAGTTAAATTCTTAGCTTTGAGTTGCTAATGTAACCTTTATTCACTGATCTCCCAACCATCAACTGTCTCCAAAGAAAATACTTTTTGGTAGGCATAATAGAGTCCCTTATCCCAAGGATGTTCACTGCCTCATCACAAGAATTGTGATATATTATACTACAAGGCAAGGGGTAATCAAGGCTGCAGTTGCTAATCAGCCTTAAAGTAAACAGATCACTTGAAATTATGTGAGTGGTGCAATGTAATCACATCTTTATAAGTGAGGAAGAAAAAAGCAGAAGAGTCAGAACCAGACGGATGGCATTATGAACAATACTTGATTGGTCATTGCTGACTTTGAATATGGAAGGGGCTACAAGCCAAGGAATGTGGCTTACCTCTAGAAACTGAAAAAGGCAAGAAAATCTCCTAGAACCTCCAGAAAGGAGCACACCCCTACCTACACCTTGATTTTAGTTCAGTGAGATCCATTTCAGACTTTTCACCACTGAAACTGTAAGATAACAAATTTGTGTTTTTTCAAGCCACTAAGTTTGTGGTAAGTTGTTTCAGAAACACTAGGAAACTAATGTACTTTTCTATGCTGGGAGGACAAGGTCCTTTCTGAAGCACATATCTTGGAAATATTTGAAGATTCCAGAACATCTCAAACTCTTTCCCACTTTAGTTAGTGCTTTTGCACATGGGTCTCCTGTGTGAAATGACTTTTCCTGCCTTTTTTATCTGTTACATATTTTTTGGTGTTTCGTACTGTTGATACTATAAGTAATTTATTGTTTACTTTTTTCTATTAGCACAAATTATATTTTTTTTCTGATTTTCTCTGCATCTTGGAAAATTTGGAAAATTTCAAAAATTACAAGGAATAAAATAAAAATATCACCATCCTAATATATCCAGAAATGCTTGTTTTGGCCTATATAATTTTAATCATTTATTTAAGCAACCTAATAATTTAAACTATCATGGATTATTATGAATGTTATTTTATAATTTTCCATTTTTATAGTATTGTGAACTTTTCTTCATATTATTATTTGATAATTGATTAATCTAATTGTTGTTCAGTATTCATTGCAATGATATTCAACAATTTAATTGATCAATTCCCTACTACTATTGCATATTTTAGCAATTTTAGGTTGTAAAAATTGCTGCAATGTCTGGCCTTATGGTCACATTTTTGTGAATATTTGTGATGATTTCCATGGGATAACTTCTCAATGTTAAATACCTGAGTTAGGTCTGAGCATTTTTGACACATTTTGGAAAGCAGCTTGATGGAAAGATCATACATATTTACTCTTCCTCAGTAATATATGATAGTGCCAACATAGTTACCATTATGTGATTCTTTTTTCTCTAAGAATAGATCTTCTTTCCATTTATGCATCTCTCCTATTATATCCTTTAGTAATTGTTCCTACTTAGACATAAAATTCCATATCATCTATAATATTATTAATTATTACCAGGGATTTTATATTTTTTATTATTAGCAATAATATAGTTTCCATTACATTTTCTAACTAGCTATAATGGTAAAGATTCCTATTGCTAGTTAGGGAAACTTACTTTAGTTATTTCACACCTATAAGAGTTGGAGGTGCTATTTAATGGCAGGATTCAGAGGTATCTCAATGAACTTAAAGGTAAGGGGTTTTCTAGGACTCAGAAAAAAAATTATAAGCAAATGGCTTGAGATTCCCAATTCCTTCTTCCCCTTGTTTCTCACTGTCTGCTTGTCTGCTTGTTTGTTTATTTTTTGTTTTTGTTTTTTGTTTTTCAAGATAAGCTTTCTCTGTTTTTTCCTTGAGAAAAAAAATGTGGTTGATGATTTTCTGTCAACAACTTGTAGCTCTTGACTTCACATTTAGTGAGTTAAGTCATTCCTTCTCTCAGCAATGACTTCCAAATTCCCACAGAAGAAATCCTGATTGAACCAAATTGAGCCAAGCGCCGACCCTGCATTGATTATCTTTCCCTTCTAAGGTACTCTAGAAACAAAGTTGATGTGAAAACTTTTACTTTTTTGATTTCCTAGACTGGCCTCCATGCAGCAGTGGTCTGGATAAAGGAGAAGAGGTGAATGTGTTAATCTGGGGAATGAGAGCTGGCTCTCTTATGATAGGCCTGAGTTTTACTTATATATGTGTTACTGTTTCCAAGGAAAAAATTTTTGCACCTTGAGGTTAGTCTTTTATAGTGAAGTGTCATTTCTTTTGGAGGATGTCTGTTCAGCCTTGAAAAGAGGGTGAGTGAAGAAAAGTTACGTCTGTCTTAGTAATTTAACGAAATAACTGAATGACTTTACTGCTACAGGACAGTTGCCTTTCAACTTAAACACACAGTATAGATCCCTTGGCATCAGTAAGGAACTGCAGCTTTAGATATGTACACCTGTTCTGAAGTCCTTTTTTTCCCAGAATTACTACTTTTATTATTTTTTCAAAAGGTCATGCATTCAAGAGCTCTACTAATCCCCGTGCATGTTCCAATAGGGGGAACATCTCTCAGTAAACAGTGAACCAATTAGCAATTCTGAGCTCTCACTGAAAGCCACCCTAGTCTCAGGCATGTAATGTCCTCTGTAGACCCAGATCCATGGTTGAGTGCTCCTGCTAGTCAAAGCTGTTTCCGAGCTGGTTTTCTTTTTCCACCATGATAATGATCTTGGATATCTCACAAACATAATCACGAGGTGACCAAGCCTTTGAAATCTAGAAGCAGCATAATACATTTTGCCTTCTTATTCCCACTTGGGAGAGATATGTGAATCCCAAGCACCTAATTACCGACTGAATCTTTGCTTTTGACCATTGGCTCTTAAGCCGCTATAAGCTTGATTCATAGTTCATGCCACTTCAGAAGGAAGAAAGCATGTAAGGGCACAAGCTCTCTATCTTGAGCCAAAGAAGGTTTAAGACACTGATTTTCAAACAAAGTTATATTTCTTCAGCTCTGATTACCGAGTGCTAGATTTTAACACTTCCTTTATCTCTTTTATATCTTTCAGCCACGGAGGTCAAAATGACCAGAGAGAAATAAAATTTTCTCTTTAGGTTCTGCTTTCAAAACTAAACTGTTTACTGCACATGGACAAATGAAGCTTCGTGTTTACTCTCACTTTTAGGGAGATGATGGTAGCCTTCCTGTGGCTGTTCGTAATGGGTTTTCCAGACCAATACAAAAGAATTACTGCTACTGAAATTTCCTCATCTAGAATAATACACCTGAGAGGCGAGAAGTGAATTGGTTATCAATTGCTGAATGATAGAAAAATGGCTAAATTACTTTTTTTATGTGTTTCAGAGATTTTTCATATTAGGACATTCTTTTGAACACTGGACCTAAATGTCTAATGGCCCAAAGGTTTAACATCAAATCTTCTGTGTGTCAAGGTAACCTGGATCTCTGCCTGGGATAGCCATGGTTCCCAACCATCTAAGTTTTGGAATGCAATGCAGAGCTCTTTTGATTCATACCCAATAATTCTTGGAAGTAGGTGGACCAGACAAAAAGAAAATGCTCTTACGTTTCTCAAGGGTTAACTTTTTTTATAGCACGTTGCCCAGACACATTTTAATTGTGTGCGTGGACCACTTGCCAGTGCTCCACCCTTGCTGGCTGCCCAGCTCTCCTTTCCAGTTCAGCCCTATTCTGATTCCAGGGACTGTAGCTCTTATCCTGGTAGTTCATATTAACCAACTATGCAGTTTAAAAAGGCACAGATGTTCAGGCCAATGCACAGGACGTTCCGAATAGGTATTTTTTGGATCTGTATATAAACAACAAAAGAACAACAACAAAGATGCCCCGAGGATTAATCTGATAGGCAGCCTAACTAGAAGCAAGAGGGATTTAGGAGGCTTCAGCCCATCAAGTCATCCTTTCTTCTAGTAGGTTCTAAGATATGTTCCCATATTGTATGCTATAGTGAAGTCCTCTGTTTGTGAGCTGATGACTTGATAGCCTCACTAAAAAGAAAAAGTTAAAAATAAAACCACTTAACTCTAATTGGGTGGAATTCTGCCCTTAAACTAAAGACCAACACTTGGAGCTCTGTTATATACTTACAAGATTTCATAATTCCCAGATCTGTTGATTCTAATTTCCCAATTTTGATTGTTGTTTCCTCCACTACCATTGCCATTGATTAGTACATCAGCACAGTTTAATTTTGGATCCCCCAATAGAGTTCTTCCCTGGAGTACCATCCCTGCATTTCACATTTGGTTCCCTCCATGCCCTGGGCTTGGATTTGCTACCTAAGCTAATAATTAAGATTAGAATATCCTCTAGAATATCCCTGTCTAAATGGGTATGTCTAGTTTTAGATGGTGGCTCTTAACCTGCTTTGTCTCATTACTGTCTAGCAGAACATAATCATCAATACCTAGAAATATTTCATCACTGTCCTACTCCAACAACAGAGCAAGAATTGGTTGAAGTTCATAATGTGCTGGTGGAAGCCATAGGAAATAATGAGATTTAGGATCAAGATTAAGCACAGGGATTACTGACAGCCAAGGTACCTGAGAATCTGAAATAATGACCCTGGTAGTGGGCAGGGACCAAAAGTGGTCAGTAGGACCACAGAGAATTTGTGTCCAGTGAGGATGCGATACCTGGAGCCATGCAGACAGACTTGGGGACAGTGGTTTCCAGTCTGTTATCAGACTGGCAATTCACAAGTCCTGCTCAACATTTCACTTTTTGATTTTAGGAAGGACCAGGTTTGAAAGTCACGAGAGGATATTGTTTGGATGACCTAAACAGGTGCAGGTTCGTAGGCTCTACACACCAGATACTCTGATTAAATGGGTTTCTGATAGGACCAAGAATTGCATTTTGGGGGAAAGAAGCCTAGGATGATTATAATATAGCTGGTCAAGGATCATATCTTGAGGTACTCTGACCACATAAAGTATGTCCTAAAATCTGAAGCATCGGATAGAAGGCAAATTGTCTCAAACGTTGGGAGAAGGTAATATAAGCCTTGGATACCAGGCAGGGCCTGACGATTCTGCCAAATATATTACAAGTGTTAAAAGATGAACTGAGGGGCCTTGGCCAGGTGGCTCGGTTGGCTGGAACATCATCCTGTACACCTAAAGTCTGTGAGTTCAATTCCCAGTCAGGGCACATGCCTAGGTTTCAGGTTTGATCCCCAATTGGGGTGTATATAGAAGTACCCAATCGATGTTTCTCTCTCACAATGATGTTTCTCTCTCTCTCTCTCCCCCCCTTCCTCTTATCTAAATCAATAAACATATCCTCAGTTGAGGATTTTAAAAATGTAAATTGAGGCACATTAAAATTTTTGAAGTGTTTATTTGAGCAAATGCCAATTTCAGCTGGGTAACACCAAACTGGAAATGGTTAAGAGCATTCCACAGATGGGAGCTAGGGTGAGGGTTCTATAGAGAAGACAAGGAAGGAGAGCAAAGAAATGATGTGATTGGTTATAGCTTAAGTGGTTGCCTTATTTGGGAAATCCTAGTTGTCACTGGCTGTTCTTAAGTTTCATTTTCTCCCATTCAAGTGCACTGACTCTGACTCAGACTTAGGTTTGCTTACTATAATTAAAGCCATGTAAATCTAATGGTCTACTTGTTTAAATACTTTAACACAGTAATTATATGGATGCTATGTTTCAGGCATTTAGTACATCTCACATAGGCTTCTCACAAAATAATGTTTTTGGTTCTCCTCAGATCCTTTGTTTTGTAAGTCCCAAGTTAAGGAGTATTAGCTTAATATATATTTAGAATAGAAACATCTAAACTGAATGGCCTCAGTTGATCATCCTGAAACTTAGTGGTTCCTAAATAGAGTCTATGCTTATTTGAATCTACTCTGTCCCAGTCACAAGCCCCATTACACATCCAGTGGTCCAGCAGAGCATATCCCTGACTTGGCAGCTGCCAGATATGGCCAGTAGTCTTCAGGCCCACTGCTGCCCAACAATTAGAGTAAGGAAGAATGTTACTGAAGTGCTGTTGCAATCGTGTATTTTCTTTTTTTTAATTGAGTGGAGCCTTGAGTGCTGATATACATGAAATCATTTAAAAAGCAGTGGTGGTTGTTAACTCTTCCCTCATGATGAATTCTTCATTTCATGCTGGCTCTGGTGATCATGCAGCATGAGGCATCTGTAATCGCTTTCACGGCAAACAGCGTGGGCATCAGGGTGTTATGTTTGCTCCCATGGATCCTTTGCGCTGCTTGTTTGCACGTTAACTAGTAAACTGAACTGAAGAGAACTTAAACTAACTCTAAATCTTCACGCTTACCAATCTTTGACCATAGACTAACACGCGTGGCCTGGCTTAGCTCTACAGACAGTGCACACTTAGACTAGCAAATGTTAGATCATTTAATGATGCCACGTGCAGTTTCTTTGATGTGAGTATAACTTCTTCATCATTGCAGCTAAAAATGGCTGCTAGGGAGAAACAAGGAAATAAAGTTTCCTGAAGCTGGTTCTTTGAAAGACACATCGGACTGGCCATCTTGCTGTGCTATTAGTGGTGTTTTCATTTTCAACCACAGTTTTCAGCATGGCGCTGTGGTGGCTCTCAGTTGGGTCTCAGGTTGCATTCAATTTCCTGATCCTGGGTGGTAAGGTTCTCCACTTCTTCATTTGCTTTGACCTAAATGTCCCTCTTTCCCATTCTGCCATGTTCACAGCCCTCTGTATTCCAAAAGCTTATTATTTTAGAGAGTTGATGTTTTAGTCTTGCCTCTGAGTTTTCATATTTACTATGATTTCACCTAGATAAAACCTGCCAATTGCTTTTGCTGTACTGATTATCACTTCGCTCACATTTCTCCTGAGAGGAGAAGTAGCCTTTAAAACACTTTTGTAGACATTCTCACTAATCATATAATAGTTCTCTGATTGCAGTGGTTTTCAACCTCTGCTGCACATTAGAAGCAACTGGGGATCATCAATACCACACCCCAGACCAATTATATCAGAATCTCTGGTACTGGAATCCAGGCAACACTGCTTATTAATCCTCCCCGGGTGATTCCAATATACTGCAAAGGTTGATAACAGCTAACTCAACATGTTTCTCAAATCTTAAAATGCATAAATATTAAGGATGCAGATCCTTGGGCAAGCACTCCTTTGTGGATTTGTGACTGTTTCTCACTTTGCCCTTGCCATCTCCCCTTTACTAAAAAGCATAGGCATTTAAAAATATCACTTAAGACCTTACATTTCTTAAAAAGAAAAACAACCCCCATCTTTTTCTTTTAGCTTTTAACTTTATATTCAATCACAATGGGAACTAGGAAACTTCCTCAATATGGGGACGTTCAGAGGTAGCTAAGGCATAGATGATGACATACTGCTTCTGTGTCATATTAACTCTGTCTCTGTGGTAAAAAAAAAAATGTGCTGTGTTTGGTTGCATGCACACATAGGGTATCTCTGACATATATTTCTGAAAATATCCTGGCTAGAATGTTGGGTCAAATATGAGGAATTTGAGCCGTAGCATTGGCAGTACCCCAGAACTTAGCATTGCACTGATGGCTTGCTAAATCATTAATAACACATGGCTGGCTGTTACTTCTGGGCATGTTGGCCTGGACAAAGATGCAAATATCTGATTAAATGGGAACTTTCATCACAACCGGGAAGGTGACGGTTTATCAGACATTCAGTCCTTTTGGACTGCATCAGTAACAGTGGATAAGGACAAGCCATTGCAAGCAGGGGAGAAACCCAAAGATTCTGATTTAAGAGTTCAGAAGTGATTCCCAATTCAGAAATCGTAATAAGCTCCCCAGGTCTTCCTGAAATAGGCAATGTGGAACATACTTTGAAGGACTCTACTTTAGTCTTTCTGACTTCTTCAAAGTTACATTTTTCTCTTGAAAATGAATAATTATAGCTAGGAATACTCTTTTAAAATGTGAAAACATATTATCATTAGGAAAGCAGGGAATATGGTCAAATGAACATAGGCATCCGAGCAATGAGACCCAATTTTGAATCCTGGTTCTTTGCACACAAGCTAAGAGAAGAATTTAAATGATGTCATTTCCACTGCTGAGGTTCCAATTTATTTGGGCATGCTTTGTGATCAGATTGGCCCTGTGAGTATCTGTTGAGATCAGGTACTAGTGGACAATTGTTACTACCCAGCTTATTTTCTTTTTGGTAAGCTATCCTCCCCATCCATAACTACTAGGGATGTTAATTACATGGCTCGCTCTGCTTAGTAACAAGGGTTGGTAAGCAGAATACTCCATCTCCATGTCCACAGTTGCTGGCTGAGCTATAGGCCCAGTTAATTTAGAACAACTAGTTTTATCCGAATGACTTTTTCTGAACCCAAGAAGAAGAAAGTGCTATTCTGCTATATTTTTTTGGCTTGCCTGAGACAAAAGCCAACACGAAGAATAACAGAGAGATGGAGAAAAAGAGAGATAAACTTGAAAGTATCATTGAAGTCATTCAAAAAAGCTCTGTCTAAAGACAAAACCACCACTGGAGTTTTAAATTTTGATTTGTTGAACCAATAACATTTCTCCTCTACCTGCTACCGACTCAATGTTGAATTAGATTTTTGTCACTTAAAACCAAGTAACTTTCTATATAGAAAATATGTTTTTAATAATATTTTCAATTAAAGTTGATGTATAGTATTACATTAGTTTTATGTGTACAACCTAGTGATTAGACATTTATATAACTTTAGGAAGTGATCACCCCAATAAATCTACTATCCATCTGACACCATACATAGTTATTACAATATTATTGATTATATTCCCAATGCTATATTTTATATCCCCATGACTATTCTGTAACTACCAATCTGTACATCTCAATCGCTTCACCTTTATTTCCAGTCCCCCCAAACCCCCTCCCCTCTGCAACCATCATTTTGTTTTCTGTATCTGGGAGTTTGTTTCTAGTCTGTTTGTTGGTTTATTTCTTTAGATTCCACATATAACTAAAATCATATAGCATTTGCCTGTCTCTGACTCACTTATTTTACTTAGCATAATACCCTCTATGTCCACCCCTGCTGTCACAAATGATAAATGTTATTCTTTTTATGGCTGAGTCATATTCCATTATATATATGCACCGCTTCTTCTTTATCCATTTATCTATTGATGGACACTTAATTTGCTTCCATACCTTGTGTATTGTAAATAAAATGCTGCAGCAAACATATGGATGTATACAAGGTCTGTCGGAAAAAGCCCAGTCATTGTTAATATAACAAAAATGGTTTGCACATCGATGTAACCTGGCAGTCAAAGAGAGAGGACTGGACTGCGCATGCGTGAACAATGATGACTTCACTGTACTAGTCAGTGGGGGTGGTAGATGCCACTGAGTGAGTATGTGTACTGTGTGGCTGTCGCGTTCAAAATGACTGAGCGAGTAGAACAACAAATCTGCATCCAATTTTGCATTAAGCTTGAACATTCCTCAATGAAAACTATTCAGATGACTCAGAAGGCCACAGCTATGGGCAGCTGGTGACTGGCAGCTTCATCACAATACCATGCCTGCTCATGCATCACGTCTCATGCAGAGGTTTTTGGTGAAACATCAAATCACCCAGGTGACTCAGACCCTCTATAGCCCAAATTTGACACCCAGTGACTTCTGTCTTTTCCCAAAACTAAAGTCACTTTTGAAAGGGAAGAGATTTCAGACCATTGATGCAATTCAGGAAAATATGATGGGGCAGCTGATGGCGATTGGGAGAACTGTGTGAAGTCCCAAGGGGCCTACTTTGAAGGGGACTGAGGCGTCATTGTCCTATGTATGATGTTTCTTGTATCTTTAATAAATGTCTCTATTTTTCATATTAAATAGCTGAATACTTCCTGGACAGGCCTCAGATATCTTTTTGATTTAGCATTTTCGGTTTCTTCAGATAAATATACAGAGGTGGAATTGCAGGGCCCTTCTTTGTTTCTTGTTATATTCTTTGTCTTAAAGTCTATTTTGTCTGGTATAAGTATTGCTACCTCAGCTTTTTTTTGTTCGTTTCCTGACTTAGGGGTTCAGGGGTTTTTTAGAAGAGCTAATTCTGAGGGAAGTAGCAGCTAAGTAAAATGACTTACCCCAGTAAGAAAACCTTGGCCATTAGAAAGAATAGTCAACCCTAAATTAAACATGACATCCCTTTTGGAGATTTGTCATCTGGTATAACTTCCCCACCCCACTTTCCTCTCCCTGTACAAGTCTTATAGAATATACGGATAATAACATTGGGGGAGGAAAAATTAAAGTTAAAAACCAAAACCAGAGAGAACACTTCCATTAGAAATTTTGTAAAGCATTGGGAAACACTCGAGTGTTCTGGGCCATGAGGAGACGGGAGCACTTGGCACGCCCAGCGTTGCCAGCAAGACTGTGCCAATGCTTCCTTTGCAGTGCTCAGTGACAACTCTAGATGTCTGACCTAGCAGAAGAAGAACATGGCGGTGCTTAGACAATGACTAGCAGAGACTGAGATGCCGCTGGATGTCTGACGGAGTACCAGGGTGTCCAGCAGTGACTGGAAATGAATAGCAGTTTCCAATGTATATTGATACTCAGCAGGTTAGGCATGTATATGAACACACCCAAATTAACACCTGCAGATTATCAGAGTTGAGGGAGATTTTTGTAGGGAAGTAGAGGCCCTTTATCAGTACCTGGGGATAAAAGCCACTGAAACCTAAGTTCTTAATAGCATGACATTTAAACTCATGGTGTGCTGGGGTCTGAGGAAATTCTGATAAAAAAAGCATTTGTGAAACTATTCAACATATTCATAGGGAGCACTCATTAAATATTATATGCTTATTGCTAACATTATCATGTATTAAAATATGAGGAAATTATAATAGATCATTAAAGATCATGGCTTAAGAATGCAAATGATGAAAATATTCAAGTTTAAATCTGCTGCAGTTCTCAAGGATGATGTTCACTATACTGACACTTTTGCATGTATGCTTTTCATTTTACCTAATTCATAGAAAAGCTCTGCCTATAATATATTATATGACCCTATAATGTTTGTTTGTTCAAGTTTGATTTCAAGTCCCTAGTGTATTTGTATCTGATTAATATTTTTTATTAACCAGTAATCTGAGAAATATTTTGTTGTTTTATATGATGCTGCTTTTTGAAATTTCTTTTTTTGTGTATGTCCATGTGAATATATAAGGCCACATCATAAAGGCGAAGTGATAAGATTTACATTTAATAATAGAGAAATGGTCACACTGTGTACCATTTTTTAAAGAGTTTATCTCATTTGAATGACAGGCATTCTAAAAAATTTCTTTTACCTGTACTGACCTTGTATTTTTCTTAGACAGCAGTTTTGGAAAAGCAAATACTTTCCTTCGTATTTTCTTAATATTCAGATGGTAAACCTGCCCCATACTAGTCTCATCCCAGATACTGGCCAGGATCATCCTTCATGTTCAGGCTGCTCAGACTAGATCCAAGGAGAATTTTTCAACACAACCAAAAAGTAATTTTCTTAAATATCAGTTTCAATCTTCCATGTGGTCTCTGGCTGATCTGCTTCTGCCCTCTCCCTTGGATAACCTAGGGTTTCTCCATTCTCACTGGATTTCTAGCGCCTTAGAGAAGCCAAGCCCTACATGTCAGCCAGTAGACTGGAATGTGTCTGGTGCCTAAAAGTTCTGCCAACCTTTTCCAGGAATGGAGACTGTTGTGTTTCATCCTTGCTTCACAATCGACTGTTCATATGTGCTGGGGGACATGATAAGTGTCTTAACTGTGAAGAAAAAGTTAGCCTGTCTGTTCCCTACCCACCCCCAGCCTTAGTCCTGGTCCCTCAGACTGGCTTTCTTAGTCATTGCCACACATGTGGAATTGGTCACATTGGCACCTACTTCCCAGGACTACATCTTGTGGATCTTGCCCTTTCTGGATAAGCACCCTGTCTTTAAGTTTGCATCTCCTCTCCCGATTCATATCCTACCTTAGAAATCTAGACTCCCCTTAACAAACCCCAAATTCATACTCACTTAATGTAAAAAAGGGAATTTACTGGCTTATATTTTTGAAAATTCCAAGACCTCAGTTTTTACCCCATTTTCATCTTTTGTCATCTTTTCTCTGTGTATCCTTTGTCCTCAGGCAGGCTTTATCCATTTGGTACCTTGCCTTTGACACTCACCTCAGAAGAGCTATCATGGTAGCTGTGCAAACATTTCTCTTCTGTAATAACTCTGGTGAAATCCAAGGTGACCCTCACTGTCCTAACCTGAGTGACAGGTCAGACTTGAAGTAATCACAAGAGCGCAAACCTGCAAAGCAAGTCCTATCCTTAAATGCAAGGGTGGGTCACCCCCATCAGAACTACATGAGGTTGGCATAATAATGGACCTCCCAAAGAAAAACTGGAATATTTTTACTAAAATAAGGGGGAAACAGATAACTTATCAGGCACAAACAGGATTATTAGTATTCTCAACATATACAGGGTGGGGCAAGAGTAAGTTTACAGTTGTTCATATAGAAAATAATACAATAAATAATAATACAAGAATAAACTCTGTGTTCCATGTACTAACAACTGCAAACCTACTTTTGCTTGCTCTGCAGTTTACTGTCTCAGTACTCAATGGATAGTTTAAATTCTTCTGGCACTCTTCACTTTCATGTATTATTGACAGTATCTTCATTGATAGTGAGAGTATGCAGTAACTCACATAGAATGTTACCCATTTGCTAGTTGGAACAATAGCAGGTAACATTTTTAGAGCATGTTCTGTATGACAGACTCTGAGTAAAGGGCTACCATCAGGCCTGGACTGATGCAGACCTGACTGAGGATGACCTTGGACTCTATACCATTGTTTCCTTGGAAACAGTAAAGATCAATGGGGAATATTGTGTCTCTCTCCTTTATTGTGTGGAACTGCACCTGTGTTGAGGAGCTTTGCCTTGGCATGGAGGACTCCGACCTATGTGACTAGGACAGTATAAAATATTAATAGGAGAGTGGGTCTGTGGTTTCTGTATGTTCAAGTGACTCACATGCATGTTTACTCTTCAGGTGGGTGATGGGGCAAAAGAATGTGTGTACTTGGGCACACGATGAGACTGCCTGCCAATGACATGCTAATGATATACCTGTTGTACCTCCTGCCTTGAATTGTTTTATAAAGTTAAGTAAATGTAGCATCTGATTGATAACTCCAGCTGTCCTGCAGCATAGACACTGTACCAAGAGCTTTACGTACGACCTCTTCATTCCTTCTGGAGAATTCTATTAATTTGGCATGATTTAGAGGTGAGCAAGCTAAGAGCTGAAAGACTGCACAATTTACCCCTGGTTATGTGGGCAAAACATAGAAAAATTAAGATCCCATCCAGACAGTGCAACCAAAGATTCTGTACCCTCAGTCAATATGCTGTGCCTGTTTGCCCCACATCACCTTTAATCTTTCTTATGGTAATGACCTCAATGTCATTGCAAAGCTTTTCCCACTTACATGTGAAAAAAAGTGTCATGATGTCTTTAGGTCTAAATTTTACTAAGTTAGGTCCTATCAATAGCAAATGCTAAAAAGGGCTTTCTTGTTGACTTTTTGATAGGGGCATACAGCATATTCGTGACACACATTTGATTATGTCAAGTCTGGGAAGTTACCGTACTTCTACCCTGAAGCATTATAAAAGTTTGTTCTTTTCTTTTTAATATCTTTCTTCTGAGATTTTTTCCCCCTCTTGACTGAAACTTCCACCCATGTAGATTTAGCTAAAATCCTTTGTCAAGCTCTTTTCTTACTACCCATAAAAGCATTGTGTTCTCCTTCTTCCTAACTGGAAACCATCCATCTGGAAATTTTGAAGCTTGAATATTTTTAATGGTGGAAGCTCCTTTTTTGAGTGTGTGTCTTTGTTGATATGCAATTGGTTATTTCAGGTAGAGAGGATCCGAAAAGCAAGCAATGGAAGTAATATTCAACCTATTGAAATGGTACTCTAACCTAATATTCAAATTGTATTTAATGAATTCGAACAACATATTGTACTTAAAGTGAAACAGACTTTTTCTATTATAAAGTTTAAAAAACTTTAAAGTTTAAAGTTTATAAAGATGAAGACCCAAATGTTGGAGTCTGAATGCAACGGTTAGGAGTAATAAAAAAACAACAAACATGTTTATTCTATGTAAGCTTATGGGGAATGAACCACACCCTCTTTATTAACTTCAGAATTTTAACTGGATGAAGTCCTCTGAATTAGAGTCCAGCTATATCTGTCAGTCTTAAAGCTAGAAGTAGTAAAGGAACTGTATAGCCCACTATAAGTTCTGGGCTGCATTTAAATCACCTCAAATAAAAGCAGATTAAAATTGTCTTTTGAATGTAAATTTGATCTACTAGGAGAATAACAATGGATGGTGTTTGAAGGCTACAAAATCAACATGTAAAATTGATTTTGGATTTGGGAATTTTTGTTTATGTGATTATTCATAATTCAACAAATATTTATTGAGTAGCTATAGATGCTCACAGAGGAAAAGCATGACAGCAAAAAAAGAAAAAGAAAAAACAGATTAGAAACAGGAAGGAAATGGGGAATAGCCAGCCCCATTTTTGCATTAGAATGAGTGTGGGAAAACGTGAATTTATTAAAACACATAGAAAAATGTAGCAGCATATCTATCTCCAGATGTAAGGAAAATGCAGTGACTAGGCCTTTTCTAAGTAATTGGTGGGAAGCAACCTGTATTTAATCTTCTTTCAGGGGTGCCTGCCTTTGCCAGTCTAAAGGATGCTAAACCATAATAGATAATGATTCTTCCAGATAATTGTAGTTAGAACATGGGTTCAAGATGCAGTTGAATGCTCAAAATATTCATGATTAGAAAGACTATCAGTATGCTTAGATTTTTATTTGGACTTCCATAAAAACAGTTACAATACTATAAAGGTGCTTTGGTTTTTCACTCATGAAACCTTTATTGATGAATTGTTAGTACCAAAGAATTATTTTTTTTTGAAAGCTGCTTCTACAGCCTAAAATTGATCCAAAGGACATATCTTGCTGATTAGTGCATTATTTTCTCATGTACTGTTAGATTAAAAAAAATGCTTCCAAAAGTTTTTCTTTTTTCCATTATTATTTTATGTTCTATTATATTGTTTGGGGAATATGTTTCTTAAAAGGGTAGTTGGTAGTCAGAATCTCATTCATACATATAAAAATTCTCACTCCATGCAGGGCAAAAAGGGAAATTATTTGTGTAGATATAGGTGGTTAATGTCATATCTGGCACTAGGTAGTATGATGGAGAGATAATATATAAAGCGCTGGACCCAAATTCTAGGACTGACACTAGCTGTGTGACATTAGAAAAATAAACTTCTCATGACATTTTTATCACCTGCAAAATAAGTATAAGAATAGTACCTGCCTCACAAGATTGTTTTAAGTAGTCAATATGTATTAACATATATAGAGTATTGTATTATTATATTTTGGTGCATATTTTTAAGTCAATCCTTAAATTCAGTTGATTAAATTTTTAAAAAGGTGTATTTTTAAGCAGATTAGATCTCCTGTGTGTCATGGTTGTTTTATTGAGCTTCCTGTTTCATTTTTAATGTAAGATAATTAGTCCGACTCTATTTTGATTTAGAATATTATAAAAGCATAGCATTCATATGCCAAAATGTTCAAGTATCTGTTTATATTTAATGTCCTTTTGGATGGCAATATAATCCAGTAGGATGGTGTTTGCATTATTTTATTCATTCATTCACAAGATTGTGCAGTGAAATGTGCTAATACTCTGAGAAAAATGTCCAGAACCTTACTCTGGTGGAGGAGATAAGGAAATTATGCAAGTAACTACTGAAAATTATTTTATAGATAGTAAACAGTAGAACTATGATTTATATAGTAATCGTGGCACTTGATAAATACTAATTCATTCCAAAAGTCAGTAAATCTTTTTATTTCTTTATGACAGTTTGGGATTCTATAATTCATTTGGGAGATAGAGACTTTATGCTCATATCAGGGGACTGAAATCAATTTAACATGAGGGTTAGATTTTGATGTCAGTGCACAGGATATTATTTGCAGACAAAATTACCTTTAATCATTCTTGAGGTTATAAGGTTTGGTTCTGTCTGGACACCACATCCGTTTGACAGCCTTTCCTCCAGCTCTAGAAGCACTGTCTTTCTTCAATTAAGAAATAGATTAAGCAGCTGTATTACATTTAAAAGTCATACTATATGGCACAAATGTATATTTTTAAACACTGGAATCACGCTCATAGCATCAAGAAGCTTATTCAAATAGAGGAATTCAGAGATAGGGTGGATTAAAGGAAGATCAGATGTAAGACTCTTACTGTACCTTTATCTGGTGGTACATTTGTTTGATAGAAATTACTAACAGAATCACTGGCACTATTTTAATTTTTTCTCTTTTCTCACTCAATTTCTCTCAGTTGTTCTCTGTGTATACTTGAATTAGTATGAGTTGTTTATTTTTATTTTTAAAGGACAACTATTAGCTTTATTATTGTTACTCTACAAAAGAAAAGAAATGAAAAAGAGATACAAAGAGGAATTTCATTTATCACAAACAATATTTTAAAACATTTTTTCCTCATTTTTCTTTCTCTCTTATTTCCTGGCTACATGATACCTAAACTATCCCACGATTCCTTATCCCATCATTCACAGTATGAGTTAAATGCACGTTTGTCATGCACCAACAGTATAATATAAGGGCCAATACATGTGGACTGGAAGAGATGCATCGTATCTTTGGATGAGGGATTCGTTTAGCCCAGTTGTATTCCATCAACTCATAATGCAGTTAATGTGCTTTGTACACATGAAAGTCTTTATTTATTGCTACGCATGTTTGTTGGATGGACTGGTAAGCTCTGAAATGTAAGTCACTTCTTTCCCTTCATCATTCAAGTCCAGATCTGGAAGAGAGAGACCATAAGTCTAATGGGAGGCTCTGACGGCCCAGAAATGGCTGGCCTAGCCTGGCTCTACTCCATGGAAGTGGATCCCCTCTTCTTTGCATGGAAACTATTAATTTGGGCATTTCTTAGGAGAACTATAGCAGGGACATATAGTGAATGACAGGAACCATCTTTACCAAACTTCACACTTCATTATATAGTGTATATGAGACTAGTTGTGCAATTTGTCAGTTATTTCAATTAACCTTCTAAAATCCCAATAGAGAATATATGGGGCAGTCATCTTTGAGCACACTAGCATTTATCTCTTTCTTTTCTGAGTTATTTAGAAACTATAAAAAATTATGATACAATATAATAAGCATAATTTATGGGGGGAAAGTATATAAATGTTCTCCTAGATTCTTTAGTTATAGCTAGAGTCTTTCATTTAGCTGCTTTTGTTTAATGATTATAAATGGCATCTGAAAGTTCATGGTAAGTTTGCAAATTCAGGTGATAGTTGTAAGGATGTTCCTTATACAGTTCTTTCAACTTTTCTGTGTTTAAATTTTCTTAGTAAAATACTGAGATGAAAAATCCTCCAAGCTTAGGCTTTAGAAAATAAATCTTTTCATATATTCCATTTATTGATTATCTATAATATGTACATGAAGAAGTGCTATGGGCAAACTTGAATTCAACATGGTGTATGCCTTTAAGAATTATATCAGTTATCTAGTGCTACAATAATGCTGAATACCCAACTTGGTGACATGCAGCCACAATCATTTATTTATATTTTTTAAAGATTTTATTTATTTATTTTTAAACAGAAGGGAACGGAGAGAGTAAGAAAAGGAGAGAAACATCAATATATGGTTCCCTCTTACGCACCCCCAACTGGGGACCTGGCCTACAACCCAGGCATGTGCCCTGGCTGGGAATTGAACCAGTAACCCTTTGTTTCACAGGCCGGCGCTCAATCCACTGAGCCACACCAGCCAGGGCCATAACCATTTATTTTTAAACTCATGGATATGTAGGTTGGTGGTGAATTAGGTGATCTTTCCTGACTGCTTCAAGTTGTATGTTCTACTGAGTATGGCTCCTTGCTCCATTTTACTGAACATATGTCCATTCTGAGAACCAGTCATGTCTCCTGATGAGGGCAGAACTGAGGGAGGATAAGCTCTAACAAGAAGTAGATTTCATTCCTTTGGTCACATTACATCTGCTAAAACATATTGGCCAAGGCAAGTCACATGGTTGAATCCAATGTCTAGTGGGAGGATGTACAAAGTCACATGGGAAAAGACATGATGCAGGGAGGAAAAGATTGGGATCAACCTGAAGTCCACCCCAAGAGGTTTGGTATTTAGTTCTTGACAAAGCAGGCAAAATATCGCACAGTTGGCAATAAGATAGTCATCTTGAAGTGAGAATGAATTGCTTCATTTGTTCAAAGGATCAATGAATATTAGTAAGGTTCTAATCTGTGGGCCCATTTTCCATATTCAGTGATTCTAACATAAGATCATTTGAAGGCTGCATAGATTAATCCACCTTAATAATCAAACTGTTATAACAAAGAATAAAAGTGATTCAATAAATGTTTATTAATCCCTTGTTATTATTTTTAGAAGTCTTCTCTAAGCCTATGCAAACAGTCATAATTAATTTCCAGTTATTTTCTCTCAAGGAAGTCTCAACATAGTGAAATATAAGGACATTTTGGTTTTTGTATCAACTAGCTCTTGAGTGGCAAATTTATGAGTGTTAAATTACAAACTAATTTCTGAACAATTTTTAGGAATAAACTGAATTTTCCTTGTGTTTTAATGAAAAGTTTGCATCTATTTAAAATTATACCCTTGTTGTATAGATCAACATTGAAGGAAATCAACCATAACATTTTTATAATTAAAAAAATAATGTAGGGGAAAAATAATGTGGAGGTGGAAGATCTTTATTGATGCAGAACTTTAAAAATCTATTAATTTCCCATTAGTTGCAGCATAATGACCCAACTCTTTAAATGGAAAGGAAAATAAACTTTTTGAACCAAACTTTATGCTATAGACCCAGCATGTGCTATTAATTTAAACTGTTTCTTTCAATGATTTGATTATATTTTATGATATAACTAACTCAGTGGGCTGAAATGTAGAAAATGTTTCATTTGGCTCCCAAATGAGGGTTAATGAAGGTCATAAAATGTCTACTAATATGAATACATTGCTATTAAGATAAAGTATATAAATAAGTCACCAACTAAAATCAATATTCATGTATATTAAGAAAGAGGAAATATGCGTGTATATGTAACTATATAGCTATATAGAGAGAGTGAATATATGGAGAGTATGTACATATATAAAATTATAGAATGCTTGAAGGTTTCAATAATTGATTATGTTTATTTACATTATATAATTAATTTACTGCCCCTAAATCACATATAGCTCAACCTATTCTTATATGCTTAAATGCAAACTTATGAGAATTTAAAGCAAAAGGAGTTATAACCACTTGCCAATCAGAATACATAAAATTCAAATGCCTGTCCATTTCAAAGATTGTTAAGGATGTGGATTGACTGGAACCTTCATGTCTTGCTGGTGGAAGTCTATAGTATTGGTACAATTGCTTTGGAAATCTCTTTGGCAATATCTTCTAAATCTGAACATATGTACACTTTATGCCACAGGAATTCAACTCTTAAGTATAATAACCCAAAGTAATGTATGTATGTACATGCAACAAAATATACATACAAAGGGGTTTATAGCAGCAGTATTCATAGGATCTCTGAACTGGAAGCAATCTAAATACACATAAACCCTAGAAAAATTAACCACTTGAACATTATTTACTGTTGAACATTATACAGCAATGACAAAGATTAAATTACTGCTATACACCATAACATGGATGAACATCAACATGATATTTAGCAAAAGAAGACAGGCAAAAACTGTACACTGTGTAATTCAATTTATATAAAGTTCAAGACACGGCAACACGGATCTAAGGTGTTAGATCAGGATAGTGGTTACTTTATGGTGGTGTTTGGTGAGAGGAAATGGCCACAAGGGGGCCTCAATGGTGTTAATAATGGGCTGTTGATTTTGGTCGTGGTTATATAGGTGTGTTTACTTTAGTAAAAATGTATCAAGCTGGCCAATTAAATTTTGTGTGCCTTTCCGCATACCTTATATTTTTAATGGCTTTATTGAAGTGTAATCGATACACAAAGAATTGCATGTATTTAATATGTACAATTTGATGAGTTTGGACACAGGCAAACACCTGTTACGCCATTACCACAGTCAAAGTAATAGCCATATACAGTACCTCTCAGAGTTTTCTTATGTCCTTTTGTTTTGTTTTTTGAATGTTATGTTTTTGTAAAATATTTACTTAAAAAAAAGCATGTCTTGTTTCTTGATGTCTTCCTGCCACCCTTATTTTTCACCATTTCTGAAATAGCTGTTTAATGACGCTAACGCATTCTTACAACTTCCTGTTATTTTTCATTCTTCAAATCATGGAGGGATTATTGTAATCTTTTGAAGTCCCTCATGCTAGTCACTTACTATTAATTCCTATTGTGTGTAATAGACAGCAGACCTTAGAGAATTTATAGAGCCTTGCTTCGTTCTTGTATCTGCCAAAAGAAACTTTTACATTACAAACCTTGATTACTGATTCTCTCCATGACATTTAAAATGATATCTTTTGGAGCAACTTTGTCTGCTACCACCTTTATGCCCAAAGTAATTTACAGCAGCCATGGAAATTTTGAAATTAGATTGGAGACTTTCTGTCCCAAACCACATGCTTCCTGAAACAGAGGGAGTTTTGAATAGTGTGAGGTTATTCCTAATCCTGGCAATAATACCTAAGAATAATGAAATATTTGATGTGTTGATCTATTTAGTTCATTTTTCCAATCAAAGCTGAGGGCTTGTTTTTTATTTTTCCTTGGGAAATCAAGGTTAGGTCTGTCTGCAGGCCATGCATTTTAAGCAATGAACAGGAGCTTCTAAGAAAGAAATGCCTCCTAAGTTAAGCACAGGACATTGTTATTCAATTGAAAGCCCTTTAACAAAGGAATTGCTTCCTCATGAGCAGTATTAAAGCAACCTCCTATTACTAAGGCGTGTTAAGCTACTTCTTGGGCAGTTTGCCAAATCTTTAAGCTGCACTACAGACTTTTTGTAAATTTTTTTTCTGTGATATAACTCAAATATTCTCACCTTTCTCTCTCTCTCTTTTTCCTATCCCTTACAGACTCTGTCCCAGTTACCCAATTTCAAATATCAATTTCTTCCATATCTCTTGCAAAGTTTTACACAGGGAGCTATTGAAAAGCAATAAAACTGATGATGGAGCGGAGTTCTTTTGTGACTAGAAGAAATTAAAGCCCTATAGAATGCAGAATTGTCAAAATTATTATTTTTGTCTTACACTAAAATATAGCTTGTATAATAAAGAACATTCACGAATAGTAAAAAACAAACATCATGACTTAGGCACAAAACAAATTTAATTATGAATTCCAAGCAAATTCCTTCAATTATTATTACTGGATTCAGTGGTAGTCAGTGGCCAGATGTGCTCTGTGGGGTGGTGCCTTTCACTGCTAGCTCTCCCCTCTAAATCTACTATACCTTTGTCTCTAGTCATATGGGGCAACCCAACTGGAGACCACAGTCTCTAGCCTCCTTTGCAGCCATGTACGGCCTCTCAAATTCTTGCTAATAAAATAGGAGCACGAGGAATTTTTGCTTGATCTGGATTTCCTCTATTTGCTCTTCACACAGGTTGAAGGCCAAATGAGGCACTGCACAGCGCAGGGGTGGTAACATTGTGCCTGATAGTGTTTAAGTTTTCCCTACATACTTTTCTACATTTCTGGAAATTATCTTTTCATTAAACATCCTCAAATTATCCAGTTTCTGTTTCATACTTGATGTATTTACTAGTCAAGGTATTGTGATTGAATTAATAATTAAGTCGGGTCTCATCTTTTAGTGGATTGGCCAAATAAGAAGTAACTCACTGTTTTTACTGTACAGTCTCATAAAAGGTGAAGAGCAGATCCAAAATTATTACTATAGAAATAAAGGGGGCAAACAGTTAAGAGAAGTGAGGACATTTATTTATTCAGAAAGTGCCTGGAGATTGAACTTTGAGGTATAGTGACAACTGAAACAAACTTAGAGTCCAGAAACAGCCCGGCCATAATATAAGATGAGTCATTTCTATCACATCCATTGCTGGCCAGAGCCATAATAAGATAGGCTTCTTCCATGAGCTCCCTGTTCTTGGAATAAAGGTATGCTATAAGGGAAAATAAGTTTATATTCATGTCCTATGTCTCACATGATCACATGGCTTTTACTTCCATGTATATGCACTGTTTCTCACATTTTGATCCTTGTAATGAACTTGAGACTAAATCCAAATGCCTGTTAATCTTACCATTTGGGTATTTCATAGTGATCTCACATAGCATATGTCCAAGTTGAATTATCAACTCTCCCTAAGACACTCATCTCTGCCTGCCTCAGATGAAGGCAGCTGGAAGTCTTCTAATTTTACAGACCAACATTACTGAAGCCATCATTCATCTTTTCTTCCTTCCATCCTCCGTAGCCATTTCATCACCTCTTCCTGTTGGCTCCACCTTCAAATTATATTCAGAAGCTGAGCACTGCACATCTTCCCCAGAGTTAATACCCTATATTTCATGGTCATCTATTACCTCTTTAAATATAATAGCTGATCTTTGTTCTTCTTCCCATGTCCCCGTAAAACTGACTTTTAACACATCAATTAGAAAGATCCTTTTAAAGCATAACCTGCATCCTCTGATTTAACATCTGATTTAATATCTCCTGATAACTTGCTCTATGTTTAAAAAGACAGAAGGGGGGCTATATGGATAGTTTATAAACTTTAAAATTAATGGCAAGAAAAGTATTAACTTGAGAGGATAGCCTTTCCCAGTAAATATTAGTGACTGGAAATTTTGCAAAATGACCCAGAAACTCAGTTAGAAAAAAAAAAAGATCATAAAGTATATTAATGAAAAATCTTGAAAATAATCTTGAATACACACATATATAATAGTGAGAATGCAAAATTATACAGACACATTAGAAGATAGTTTGGCAGTTTCTTACAAAGCTAAACATACTTTTACCATATATAGTGGCAATTGCACTTTTTTGTATTTATCTATGTGAGTTGAAAAATTATGTCCACAAAAATCCTACACACTAACATTTATAGCAACTTTTATTTGTAAAAGCAAAAACTTGAAAACAACCAAGATGTCCTTCAATAGGTGAATGGATAAATAAGCTATGGTATATTTACACAATGGAATATGAGTTAATAATAAAAAATGATTCCATGTTGAATACATATTACTGAGTAAAGGATAGACCAGTCTGAAAAGGCTACAATTTCCAACTTGACATTTGGAGAAGGCAACAAAATCAGGGGTTACCAAGGGTTTCAGAAGGTGTGTGATAGGGGAGAAGGACGTAGAGAGAAAGGGAGAAACAGATGAATAGGCGGAGCATAGAGGATTTTTAGGATAGTACATCTATTTTGTGTGATACAGTAATGAGGGATACATGTCTGTACATTTGTCAAAACCCATAGAACAGTACAACACAAAGGGTGAACTCTAGTGTGTACTATGGACTTCAGTTAATAATGTCTTTGTATTCTTCTGTTCTAACAAACATACCATCCTATGCAGTATTTTAATAATAGGAGAAAATATGCCATAATCTATTTTAGGAAATGACCTATTGTGTCTTTAAGAAAAAAATTAACATTAAATTGGAATATTTGCTTTGTGGGCAGAAGTCAAGGAGCAGGGGAGGAATGAACAATTTTGTACACTTTAAATCAGGCCCTGACCAACGTATAACTAATATTGTCTAACAGTCTCTTAAATTGTTTTCTTGAAATAAACTTACCATTTCATGGCCATTTCTAATATGGATAACTAAGTTTTCTAAACCATTGTTTTTACTTGTCATACAATGCATTTTGTGTATGGATGTCATTCTATTGTTTATAGAATCATTAAAAATTTTTTTATTTCAATTTTTTAAATTACAATTTACATTCAATATTATTTTGTGTTAGTTTCAGGTGTACAATACAGTGGTTAGACAATCACATACTTTACAAAGTGATCCCCCTGATATTTCCAGTGCACACCTGGCACCTTACATAGTTATTACAATATCATTGACTATAGTTCTTATGCTGTGCTTTATATCCCATGATTATTTTGTGACAGCATTGGATGGAAATAGAGGGTATTATGCTAAGTGAAATAAGACAGCCGGAGACAGACAAAATACCGTATGATTTCACTTACGTGTGGAAGCTTATGAACAGTATAGACTAGCAAGCAAAACACACTCATTGATAGAGAATAGACTGCTGGTTGCCAGTGGCGACAGGGCTTGGGGGCAAAAAGGTGAAAGAATTGAGAAGTACAGATTGGTAGTAACAAAATAGATTGATTTTGTTTTCAAAATTTTAGAATTCCACTCACTCCTTCTTTGGAGTATTTCTCACCTAAGCTCTAAAATAGACCATTTCTACTGCCCTTATAAGAACTATGTTCCAGAGAAATTGGCCAATTCATTCTCACTTTCGTATTTACTTCCTTTTGGCTAAACTTGGGGTAAGAAAGTGTTGAGAACAAAATTTCTAGCAATTATAAGCTGTAATATTGCCCAAGTTTTTTTAAAGCTTTTTGAGCATCAATTTCCTTGTCTGAAAAATGTAGATGATAATAATAAAGTGTAATGCCAAGTGATCTAGAAATGAATATACAGAAAAGAGTAGAATATGGCCACTGTTTACCATTTAGTTGCAAAAGACTAGGGTAAACTGCTTGATAGCAGGGTGCATATCTGGTTACTATAAATTAGTAGTTCTAACACTTTCCATAATGCTTCATGCATACCAAACACTAAATATACATTTGTTTATAATGGTAAACAGAAAAATGTGAAATGAGGAGTTTTTAAAAGTCATCAGCACCTTTAATGTAATAAATCATTCCAATGGACATTTCATAAAAAAAAGTATAACGCTTTTTAAAAAAATTATTAGGTTTATAACTTTTTCTTCATTTGTAAAGCAACAACAAAACAAAACTTACAATACCTACAACAGTAAACAACAGACTGCAGTGGAAAGAATAATCTGTTCCTCTGTCATGTTTGCTAGCTGTATCCTGTCACTATAATAATCTCATAAATTTATTTAGTATTTTGTGGTTTATAAAGTACTTTCAATGCTGTAATCATACATTTGATCCTCAAATAACTGTGGGTAATTTTTCTTGACACAAAGATGTGCTGGCTTACATACTTCTCAAAACCAATACTGTACAATGTGGGGCAAAAGTAGGTTTATTGTGCCATTGTGACATTTTTTGAGATAATAAAGCTATTGTAATAGGCATAATCTGCATGTCTTTCCGTACCGAAAATTGTAAACTTACACTGTACACACTGAAGATTATTGATTATGTCTTACAATTGACCCCAGGAAGGACTAAACCCAGAAGCTCAATCTTATTAACATCCACCCACCAATATTACCTCATTTGTTTAATACTGTTCTCCAAAATATGCTATAAAAACACCATTGAGCTGAATAAATGTGTACTAATCAAAATTGCACAAGATTCAATTAACACAATTAAAATCCTTGAGAGAAAAGATTTTTGCTATATTTATACTATAGTCCTCAACAGAAAAATAAAGGGATCTAGAGAAGTGGAAGAGCATGCCCTTTCTAAAAAGCCCTAGTAAAATGCAAGATATACTGCTCTGTGTGGTTGGGTGAAAGAATTTGAAGATAGCACATATTCAACATCATAGCTTGGAATAAAGATCTTTCACTACAGGCTGTGTTTTCATGGTTTAGATTGACCCACAACCATAGTCTTTTTCAGTTTTTTTGTGTGTGCCCTAATGTAGAACCCATTGGAAAATTCTGAGTTATTTACATGTTTCATGTAGAGCTTTGGCTTTAGCATTTTAGAGGTTTTGGAAGTTTTAGAATCAGATCTACATAGCTTGCATAGCTTATATACAACATAAGGAAAATACTGTTGGCTGAAAACAAGGTAGTGTCAGGGCAGCTCTGCTCTGAGAAATCGCCCAGAGACTGCTGCGGGGACAGATAACTGGTTTATTGAGGGACCAAAGGAAGGGGGAAGGGGGTTAAGGGGAGAGGCAATTCCCCGGACTAACTCAACGGCCCGTAGGAGCCAGGGAAACGGCGGCGGAGGGGTGGGGGTAGCTCCCTGTCCTCCTCTTGGGCCCGTAGGATCAAGGGAATACGGGAGGGTGATTCCTGGTCCTCCTCCTGGGCCCGTAGGAATCGCCACGGGCACTTCTGCAGGCACCTTTTTTAATACACCTTTTGGTAAGGGGGAGTTTGCTTATTGACATATTTAGTAGGTCATTTACATCTCATCACTTTCCCCCTCCCACACCAGCTTAGTTAACACATCGGGCTAAGTCCATTAGCATTTCCTCTGGGAAAGTTTCAGTCCGTCAACCTATCTTTTGGGAACTGCTAAGTCCTGGGCCAGGTTGATTACCAAAGTCCAGGTGTACATGATCTGACAGGTAGGTAATGAATTTTAGTCAAAACCATGGTAAAAAAAATGCTAATTAGTCCTGGGCATTTAATTTTAGTGCATCCTTGGACCATTTTGTAACTTAATGTTTTATAGATACATTATATTTTGTTGTTTTTTTCCGGTTTTTTATACTACCTGTTTTCTTTCATTATAATTCATTGTAAGTCGGTTATTCCTTCTTTGTCATGTCATGTACACCATAGGAGAATTAGTTAAAACAATCAAAGTATATAACAACTGCTCAATAAATATGCTTTGCATATTTATATTCTATCATGTTAATATCTCTATGAGGCTAAAATGTGAAATTGTTTTTATAGGTCAAAATGATTGAATGACAGTAGTTTCATGTGGTTTAAACTAATATATAGGTAATATATACACACATGTACATTTGGAAATCAGAGCTTTGAGATGTTGACAGTGGTTACCTTTGGAAAGTTTAGATATTAGTAATTTTTGGTTTTCATTCATACATATATATTTACATTTTTTGAAGATTGAGCAGACTCGATTTGTAATAAGGACAAAAATATTGCAAAACATTATACAAAAATAAAAGGAGTGATTCTAGGAAAAATGTGATGATGTGTATATCTTTTTAAATCCCCCACCTAAATTGAGGACCGCAACAATTTATTACCTACTTTTCTTTAATTACTGGTGGATATATCAAACAGTATATCCAAAATTATACTCTTTTTTTTTTCCCCCAACCTCAGTCCCAATCTGTGTCGAATTGTTTTCCTTCTGTAGATTTTCCTTCCTCAATACATGACAACACCATCTTTAATTACCTCAGACTTAAAATCCTTATGTTTAACTTTGAGTCCTTCCTTTCTCTCATTCCTCACATTTAATCCAACAGGAAATAGCAGCACCTACACCCTAGCACCCTGGTTCATGCCATGCCAACATCAGATCTCATCAGGTTTACGTTGCAAATCATCTCCTGACTGAGTTCCTTGTTTCAGCTCCTGGTAATCAGGGTGATCCTTTTAAAATGTCAGCCACCTGATGTCACCTCTCTTCCCCAAATCTTTGAGGGCTTTTCTTCTCATTTAAAATAAAATATATATCCCTTACTGTGATCTACATTGTCCCCGGTGATCTATTCCTTGGCTACCACTGACCTCATTTCTACCCTGCCCCTTCCTTGTACCCCTCCAGTTACACCGTTCTCCTTTCGTTAGCCCAGGTTCCTGCAATTGCTCTATTGGGATACTTTTTCCTCAGATAGCAATATGGCTTTCTCAATCACTTCATTCATGTCTCTCTGTTAGAATGTCACTACATCAGAGAACCTCCTTGACCACTGTAATTAAAATAGCTAGCTATAGATTTAGATAGATGTACCTATACAATAAATATCATGATATATCTTCATCCATCACTATCATTCAATTAGGAATTATCTAAGCAAAGCCTTTGGTTTTAGTCTCTGTTGACTATTGTTACCTTTATGATTAAATTAGCTCTTGACACATATTACCATAAAAAAACAGTTGTCTGGATGAATCAGTACAATCATTACATAGAAGTACATGGTGGGAATGGGGGAGGTGGTTTAAAGCAACAATCCCCCACTAGTTTCTCCTCCCATTCAGTTCACTTAGGGTTGTGGGAGCAATAATTAAGTACCTGAACTCACTTAAGAAGCTAGAATGACAATTAGCCACTGTGGAAGTGTTGGCTTCTTACAGAAACAGTAATCCTATATTTCTAGATTTAGAGTCATCCAGTTGAAAGATGGTTAGCAACTAAGTTGAAGCAGGTGCAAAGGATTAAAGTGAAGAAGATGGATGAAGAAGGCTGAGAAAGAATAGATAGAACTTGATAACAAATCACGTTTGGAGGGTGAGGAGGGAAGGAAAGAGGATGGAATTTGCTAGTCTGGGAAATGGAGACACTAGAGATAAAATTCTGCTGTTTTACCTTCATCAGGAAACTCCTATGTCCTCTTCACCAACTAGTTGCCTTTGGCACCAAAATTAGCAACTCTTAGGAAAAAACTTAGTGTTATCTGGAAGAAATAACAGCAACAATATCATTTGCTTACAATGGGAGATCACAATTGCAAATGAGCTGATTGATATTTCTGTAACATAGACGGAGACAAGGAAAAAAAACCTAAAACTAAACCAACTCTTAAAGGTAAGGCAGTATCTAGTGCAAGAATGAACATGACGGCACTTATGATCATAACTACTGAGCACTTTTGAAACTGCTGCTTTTGCCCAAACAAGTGTCCCCACTCGACAGCTGGCATTCCCTTATTTTTGGATCTACTGAGATAATCAGTCATTTTTGTGTGAACAGACCCACTCTGTGTGTAATGAAATAGAACAATGATGGAGCTCTGTGAACTTAAACTAGTCTCTTGAGCATTCAAAGGCAAGGCTTTAAGATTTAAATTACTGATCAATAATTTAACCTAAATCTTGTATCTCTAAATAATATATTCACATATTATGCACCATAGTGAGGGACTTGCATAAACCACTAGCTCTCAGAGTTGATTGTGCTTCAGAATCACCTGGGGGCTTGTTAAAACACAGATTCCCCGGCCCCAGCTCCAAAGATTCTGACGCAATAAGTATGGAATGGGGCTAGGGAATTTGCAATTCTAACAAGTGCCTTCAGGGTGAGGATGCTGGTGACCTGGGGACTACTTTGGGAAGCATTGTCTTAGAATCATACTCCTCTGTTACCAGAGAAACTGTTCCTTAAAATATTAAAAATTAAATCCAGATGTAGACTAACAGCCATGTGACGGGGATATTTATTCATCCTTGTCATTGCCAGGAGGACAATTTTACACTCTCCTGAACCTCTAAGAGATGTAATCCTTGAATGAAGTGTTAATTACCCACATCACTAGCAAGACAGGGAAAATAGGGAAATGAGAAACAAAGAACTGTGGTTTCTAGGAAATGTAGTTCTGGCTTTTACAAACAAAAATATTTTTAGATACTCAAGTAAACTCTCATCCTCTACATCTATTGTCAATTGCTAAACTGGTCAGTGAAGGCAGGCTTGATGGTTTGTACTCAGGGAGTGAAGCTAAGAGGATAGGAAAACTGCCTGCAGGTAATTTCTCTAAATGTTTCTGTAAAGCATGAGCTGCTTTCCCTTCTATTTAAATATAAGTTCAGTTTTAATTGACTTTTTTCTAATATTAAGGGTTTTTAAAAAATATTTTTAACTGAGAAGCAAATCTCAGTATCTATGACATCTTTCTGTACTTCCCCCATCCATTGTATAATACGAAAGATTTTTGCTACCTGAGATACTTATTCCATGCTAAATGCCTTAGCATGCAAGAATATTTTTGTATCAATCTATTAAAGTATATTTGTCACCAAGATAGTTCCTGTGATATATTTGTGAGCACCATCTCCGTGAACAACAAATAATTAAATAAAACTAAAAACTCCTCCAAAAATTTTTTAAAAGTTTTTTATAATTACAGTTTACATTCAATGTTATTCTGTATTTGTTTCAGATATACAACATAGTTGGTTAGACAATCATGTACTTTACAAAGTGTCCACCCCCCCGATAATTCCAGTACTCACACAGCACTATACATAATTATGATGATACTGACAATATTCCCTATGCAGTGATCTACAACTCTGTGATTATTCTGTAACTACTAATTTGTACTTCTTAATCCTGTCACCTTTTTTACCTAGTTCTCCATCTTCAATCCCCTCCCTTCTGTCAGCTGCCACTGTGTTCTGTGTCTGAGTCTGTTCCTATTTTGTTTGTTTATTTTGTGCTTTAGATTTCACATATAAATGAAAGCATATGGTACTTGTCTTTGACTTATTTCACTTAGCGTAATATCCTCTAGATTCATCTGTATGTTCTTTTTGGAGAAGTGTCTGTTCAGGTCCTTTGCCCATTTTTAAATTGGGTTGTTTGTTTTTCTGGGGCTCAGTTGTCTGAGTTCTTTATGAATTATTGATATTGTCCCTTCACAAATACTTTTTGATGATGAAACTTTCAGGGTCCTGTGTCAATGCCAAGAATAGTGCCTGAAACACAGTAGGCATTTTATATCGTTGCTCGATGATACATTGCATGATTCGAATGAGTTGATAATATTTTGACTGCTATTGATCTTATTGTCATACATTTTGGCTTCCCAGAATTGAGTGAATGAAAATGAAGTTTGTGTTTGGAAAATGGCTACATTTAAATGGTCAAATAAATAGTGAGCCTAACAGCAGTATATGAATTTTGATGGTATATGTGATCTTCGTATAAGTGGGAACCCAATATGAAATTAGTCTCTACTCACAAAAATTAATTGATTGACAGCCTTGATAATATTTTTTTCTAAGAGATACATTTCTATATTTTTAATTTAGCATGTTAGAATTTACTTGTATGCAACTTTATATTGACCAGTGGACATTTTTCTGTTTTTTTTATACCATCTTTGGACTTAACCTATCCTTTATAGCATTTTGACTTAGCCATTTAAGGGAGGGAAAAGTTTTCTTCAGCCTTCTCAGGGTCCCTGGCTGGGTCTGAAAATCAAACTGATGAAGAATGATTAACAGGAGAAAAGCATACAAATGGTACTGAATTTTTACATGTACACTAGAGCCTTCATAAGATAATGTAGGCTTGAAAAAGTGACTAGAGCAGGAAACTTTTATGCTTTTTAGACAAAGAAACACTAAATTTGTGAAGAATTGTCAAGGTGAAGGTATCTGGGCTAAGATTAGTAAATGGTGAAGAAGTATCCAGGAAGATAAGAGTTAGTTTAATAAGGTTTGTTTATACATTTTTCTCACCCCAAATTCCCTGTCTCTAGTGATAAGAATGTCTTCCTTCCTCCTGGTAGTGGAGGCACGTGACCTGTTTTAGAGAAGGGTAGAGAGGTGAGGGCAGAGTGACTTTCCTGCTTCCGCTGTTTTCTCAATCCCGTTCAGCTCAGGATAATCAATATGCCAAGGTGCCATACTTGGGGGCAGCATGTCCTGAACCCCATCGCATTATCATTTTACATTTTACATTTGTGGGATGGGACAAGGGTATTACATACTGAAACCAAACTTCACAAGCCTTAAACTGTGACTAGGTGAAAGAGAAGGGGAAAAGAAGCATAGAACTTGAAGCAGTTCTGCGCTTCTCCTCAGTTACTCGTTAAAGCGGCTTTAACATTACTGTTATTTTAGGACTCCAGAGGCAGGCTCCCAGTGCAGTTCTGTGGCATTAAAAAAAGCTTAAGTTGATGACCATAGGGAAAATCCAACTTGTTTAGTATAATCAAGGAGAAAAAATGGACTTTTTGGTGATGAAAATATAGCTTGGACTAAATAGGTGTAAATATTAGAAAAAAGATCTTATAAATTTATTAGAAACCAAGGTGAGATAAGTTGATAGAATTAATTTGAAAGTCTAAATACAGAAGAGCATGAAATGTTTATGATAGCGATAACAAGATTTAAAAGCATATAATTGACCAAGACATGTCATGAATATACTGTATAATTCAGGTTGTTTGGGAAACCTACTAAAATTAGCTCTTCATAATTAGAACTGACTTCCATAGTCACAGTGAAATTTTCATGTTATCTTTAATCTGGATAATTAGTATGGTATTGATCTTAATATGGAAGTTCAATTAAACTGTGTATGTGAAATTATAGAAAGTAATTATATGTTTTCAAAAGGATTGTTTAATTTTCAATAGATTTGGCTTTGATTTTTTTTTCCATTCACTTGGGAGTGTCATAAAGTCTGTCCTTCAGACTTCTATCCCTTTCTGATTGAAAAAGCAAGACTAAGACAATCAATCATGTTCATGGTCTTGTATTTCTGAAGAGTGCCAGAAAACATGAATACAGCTAGTCATACACTTTACTACTCTGTGGACCTTTTATACAAAGACAGTTGTGCAAATAAAAATGAAAAAAAAAAAAACCTTCTCAACTTATCAAACCAGAACTTACTTTTTGTTAAATTATGTTTCCAGGAGTATAGATGAACCAAGGGACCAATGAAAGAGAAATTCATTGTATACCAACATGGTACCAATGAATCAAAATGACAGAAATATAGTAACCTTCCTAATTACTTGTTCCTAAATTGAGTCAAGTCAATGATCTGACTTAAGGGGACACTGTCCAGTAAGTGTCCTGCCTGATAAAGTTATATTACAATGGGATTTGATTTTTATTTCAGTAACTGAAAATAAGTGTGCTGCTACCTATTTACTCTATTTGACCACTGATATTTAAAGATGTCTATTTCTCTTTTCCTCCAATACTGAACAACCCTGCTTATGCTGTCTGCTTTATCACACTGGTTTATTTATTGATTGTTTTTAATGTGATACCTCCGCCTGTAAATTGTGAACTTCCCAACCATGAGTGTGCATTAGCACCTTGAATATCATGACCATTTATTAAATGCTTATTGACAAAGGTATCTTAAGCAATCTGAGCATAAACCCAAGTCATGCTTATTGACAAAGGTATCTTGAGCAATCTGAGCATAAACCCAAGTCTTCTAATAATCCAATTGGCCTTTACTGAGTGCAAGCTATCCACAAGATATATTGGTATGCGCTAAGGTACAGACAGAAAGGAGATACCTTTTCCTCCTTATGTATCTTACAATGTAGTTTGGGAAGTACAGATTAGGGCAAAGGTATTTCTACAGTTGTAAGTACACTGAAGAGTTTATTCTTGTGTTATTTAGTAATCATTATATTATTTACTGTACAAACAAATGTAAACTTACTTTTGGCCCACTTTGTAATATCATCAGACTATTTCTATCAAGCTTTGAAGAGCTGGGAAATTAAGAGGTGTGCTTGAGAAACCCAGTAGAATCCTTTATTGACTCTTGAAGAGTCACTTGGCATTAGAACATAGAGCCAGTTGAGTGCATGAATTGGAAATATGAACTTTATTAGGTAATGATTTGGCAGACTGCTAGTTCTCAATATCCATTATAACCTTCTTCCTTTTAGTAGTAGAATCCTCTGAGTTTCAGCTGGGATGGGGCCCTGTGGTTAAGTTCAGGCCAGTGAAATGTGAGTGGAAGTGGAGAAGCTAAAGTTAGTTTTCAGCATGCTTAACTTAGAATGCCCATGGTCATATAAGTACAAAATTTACTTTGTCATTTGGATTTAAAGTGCTAGAATTCCAGAGTGAGATTCTGACAGAAGACCATTCTAAAAACTGCTGGAAAATTAATCTCCCCCAAACTCTGTCATGTTCAACGTTTAACAGAGTTTCTCACAAAGTTTGGTTTTCTAAAAAAAAAAAAAAAAGTGCTGAGTTGAGTTCTAGTTCTAATGGCATTTTTTCTGCTGAAAATAACTTTACACTTTCTTCATATCAGTTAAGGCACAGATTAAACAACACTAACAAAGAAACCCCCTCAAAACCACTGGCTCAAATAAGATAGAAGTCTTTTCTTCTTTTGTTTTTTTTAAATATTTTATTTATTTATTTGTTTGTTTATTTATTTATTTTTAAAGAGAGGGAACAGGAGAAAGAGAGGGAGAGAAACATCAGTGTGGTTGCCTCTCACTTGCACCCCCCACTGGGGACCTGATGTGCAACCTAGTCATGTGCCCTGACTGGGAATCGAACCAGCGACACTTGGCTCACAGGCTTTTCCTCTTTTACATAAGGAAGTTCAAGACAAGTAGATGAGTGTGGGCTCCATGAGGATATCCAGGGTTGTGTTCAGGGTTGTGAGGCAGCTCAGCTACCCTTAAACCACATCTCCCAAAGGCCCTGGTGACAGTCACTGTCATTTCCATCCAGTGGGAAAGAAGAAACTCAAAGGCAAGTTCATAGTTACACATACCACTTCTACACTACGGCATAGACTAGACACATAGGGCATATGAAATAAATAGTACTTAACGAAGTAATGTTTTATGCAAAAAATGGAAGTGAGATTTTCAGATAAGCAGACAAGTATAACTGTCCATTATAAAATATACCATAGCCTGATTTGGAATAGGAGCAGTACATATAAGAAAAAAGGGACCGATTAAAGAAATATTGTATTAGAAGATTTGTTTGTGAATGAAAAGTCACAGGTCTCTCTGGAATTTTGAAATTGAATGACTGGGAGGATGATGTTATTAAAAACAGAAAGACAAAAGTCAAAAAATAAAAGTTGACTTATGGAGGAAATGAATTAGCATTATATGATGTTGAAATGAATATTCATAAGACATCTAAATGAAGTTTATCTTGAGGGCAGATCTGATTTTATAAAGTCCCATGTTTATTTTCTTTTGTCAATAAAAATGACCCAAAGAGAGCCTTCTTCCTCCTCCCCCATCCTGGCTTTTTGTGAATGAATTTATAAAGCAAACATCTATTAAATATTTTCATTACTCCCCATGTGCTGTCTTTATATCTATAAAAGAACTATACCATGAATGGCGTTTTTGTATAAAGGTTTTTATTTAAGATTTTTCTTTCCCTACCTTAAGCATACCCGATTCTGTGGGGAAATCCTTGTGTTTCGGTTTCCAGACCTTTGTAGCTGAGGAGGACCAGGACTCAAACCAGGCCCATGATCTCCTTTAGGTAAAATAGCCACTGCAGACACTAGGCTGACCCTCATGCAGGCATTGTGAAAAACAACATGGTGAGAACAGGCTTTGCTCCAGCTCTGAGAGGGAATTTGATTCCTCTTTCTGACTTTGTTGACAATTGGACTCTGAAGATTCTGAACTTTGCTGACCTATTCAGAACTGTTGATTTATCTGCCCAAGTGGCAATCTTTGGAATCAGCCTCTTTTGTCTTGTCCGTGAGTATCTGGCAGAATGGTTCCCTGCCTACCGGACTGCCCATTGAACTCCTTACTTAAAAAGACATTTTATTGTTGAAATTTTCAAATATATACATGCCTAGAAAGAATCATATTTAGGTGACCCTTGAGCAACATGGGTTTGAACTATGTGGGTCCACTCATGCATGGATTTTTTTTTTAATGAATTACCTGTTGGGTTTTCTATCAGCAGTTGGGAGTCTGCAGATGTAGAGGGTCAACTGTATGCATTGATCTATGCCATTTTTTATAAGGGACTTCAGCATCTAAGTATTTGATTATCCATGGCAAGGGGTCCTGGAACCAGTCCCTCATGGATATCAAAGAACAGCTAAGTTTTCAGGGAGTCAAAAGTTATATGCAGATTTTTGACTCTGCAGGGGGATCGGCGACCCTAGCCCTCATGTTGTGTAAGGGTCAACTATAAGTCCCATATAGCCATCACCCACCTTCAATACTTATCAATAATAGACCAATCTGTTTTCTTGCTTTATTTACCCCTTCTTTTTATTTATTAGATTTTTTGGATTCTTTTAAAGCAAATCTCAGACATTATATCATTTTAACCATACATATTTTTAGTATGTATCTCTGGTTGATATATACATATATCCATCCATATGTGTTTTTATATATTTATCTCTATCATATATTATTACAACTAATACATCTAACAATAAGTCTTTAATACATACTTCATATTAGATCTGTATTATATTTCTGTGATTGTTTTAGAGATGTCTTTTGTTTGAAATCAGGATCCAAATAAAGCCCACATTCAAATTTTGATGTTAAACCTCTAGTCTCTTTTATTCTGTAACAGTTCCCTACTCCATACTCTTACTTTATGCTTTTGTCTCTTTTAAGTATGGTACTGCTAAACATTTACTTGTCTTTCTGGAACCTTCTGGAATCAACATCATCTTTGCCCAGCCACCTAATAGATGATGAACTATTCTTGTTTTTATGGATTCTACATTCTGCCTCTTTGTGATAAGCTCTCTTTAAATGTCAACCACTGTCTTCTGGGACAAATGGTTTTCTCATTTTTCTTTTTGTAATGCATTACTAAATTTAAAATACTCTCAACAAGTGTGGTTATTAGTTATGTTTCTCATTCATTGATAATGTTTTATAATTTCTAATCAATAAATAGGTTTATAATTAATCATCTAAAACATATTAGCAGATGATAATATGTAGTTAACAAAGCTTTGTGATAAATGTAAATTCCACAAAACAAGTCAATAATTTCTCTGTACTAATTATATAAAATGCAACCCTTGCTTTCCCTTACACATATGACAATTACAAGTATAAAATGATAGTGCTGCCTGCGAGCCAAGTGTCGCTGGTTCGATTCCCAGTCAGGGCACATGATTAGGTTGCACGTCAGATCCCCAGTTGGGGGCGCGAGTGAGAGGCAACCACACAGTGATGTTTCTCTCCCTCTCTTTCTCCTTTCCCCTCTCTCTCAAAAATAAATAAACAAAAAAATCAACAAACAAATAAATAAATAAATTATTAAAAAAAGGAAAAAAATGATAGTGCTATAGTAACTATGGCACTGAAAGTTAGAGGAATAATTTCAAACATTTATAGATGCAATACTATTAATTTGTAATGTAACTAAATGTGATTTTCTTAAAATCAACTTCTTTTAAGCATGTACACATTAAATACTGCTGAATCACTGACTGGCTTATTTCACTTAGCATAAGAGTCTCCAGCTATTTTTTTAATTTGTTTTAACCCAAATGCTGATGAGATTTCTCATAAATGCTCTCTTAGAAAAAGGTAAATTATATTTGAATACCCTGTTCTTCATTTAATTACTTTAAGACCTTGGATTAACTGTATTGGATAAAAAAAAAAAAAAAAAGCAGCCATTATATCATTAAAGAAATACCAATATTAAAAACAAAAGAAGTTTTCATTAACAAAGACAAAGTGAAAGAATTATAAAAGTATCACACCTATTTATCAGATTTGAAACTAAACCATAAACTCTAGTTTATTGTGTGAATTTTTGCTTCTCCTGCCAAAATGCTTTAAAATAGACCAAAAATGTTACATGTTAGTATTCTAAATTATATCTCTGCATATTATATTGAGCTTTCAAGATCTACATCTATCTAATGAGCACAGCCCTCAATTTTTAAGTTTGGGTCTTTATTTGCTACGAAGTCACTACGTTATTTCCCTGTTTCTGTGGAAAAAAATATGCACATTTATTTGTTTTTTTGTTTCTTAATGCCCTTACAAACTCCAGTGGTGATACAATAGAATATTAGAAAAGTCTTTTAAATGCTTTCAAAGATGGGAGCTAGGCAACTGTAACAAAAACAAACTCAGCTGGAAAAAATGATATATCTAATTCTACACATACAATTAATATAGTCATTCAGCAAAATGATATAGTGTCTAGATTTTAAAAATACAAGGATCTCTAATCAGTGATGCTACAATGAAGTTCAAGAGCACTTAGAGGCCAGTGACCTAACTTCTGTGTGTCTAGAAGGGCATTGCTATTTCTAGGTGAAATATTAACTTCTAGAGCAAATCCTACCATGAGAAGTGGAGACTGCATGTAAAAGAGGACTTCTGTTTTTAGATGGAGATTTTAAAATTAGCGTTTAGAGATTATTTATATCTTTGAAATATAACCAATTTTATGGGACAAAATTTCAGTGTCACTTGACTTCATTAGAATGTATAGAATGCTAACAAAATGGCAAGTTAAATCCGAGAGAAAGGCCTATAAATTTAAGAAGGCCTAATTGATTTAATGGATGAATGTGCCGTATTTCAGAAATACTAATGAACCCAGGAAGAACTACAGTGACTCTTAATAGCAGGGAAAGAAGATCAATTTGAAATTACAGTTTTAAATAAATGAGCAATCTATCCCTCGGGCCAACACATCTATCTTTTTCACAATATCTAGATGTGGAAATGAGCTCATTTCTCCTCATAGATGTAAGGAGAAATTAAAAAAAAAATTAAGGTAATTAGGATGTTCTGAACTTTGTTCCAGGTTCTGTAGGCTTAGAGAAATGGTGATTCCACTAATTGCTATTGAAATAGATGTAGTAACAGTATCCATTTTTGTATGTTTTATTGATTATACTGTTACAGTTGTCCCGATTACTTTTCCCTTTGCTCCCCTCTACCCAGCACCGCCCTTCCCTCCAGCAGTCCCGCCCCCCTTAGTTGATGTCCATGAGTCGTGCATATAAGTTCTTTGACTTTACCCTTTACTGTACCATTCTCAAAACCCCCCTGTGTATTCTTCACCCTCCTACTATGCTTCTTAATTCCTGCACCATTTTCCTCCTTCTCTCCTTCCCCCTCTCAGCTGACAGCCCTTCACCTCCTCCCCATACCTATGATTCTGTTCCTGTTCTGGTGTCCGCTTAGTTTGTTTTTGTTTTTTAGATTCAGTTGTTGATAGTTGTGATTTTGTTGTCATTTAACGTTCATAATTTTGATCTCCTTTCTCTTAAGTAAGTCCCTTTAACATTTCATGTAATAATGGCTTGGTGGCCTTGTCTGGGAAGCACTTCATCTGCCCTTCCATTCTAAATGAGAGCTTTGCTGGATAGCAAAGCTGCACCACGGTCTCTCCCATCCTGGCTCTACTGTCCTACCTTTCTGGCTTAGTATTTCTTCTTTAGTTCTTTGTTTGTTGAATTTCCATGGAGTTTGACTTTCTGGATCTTCTGGGGTTTTTTTTTGTTTGTTTGTTTTTTTTAGTTTTGAAGTGGTTCTGATGGAGACACAGTGTGCCTATGTACGCCTCCATCTTGGCTGGAAGTCCTCAACAGTATCCATTTTGAGAAACATAGTTTTTTCTCTTTTAACTTCAATGGCAGAAAAGTGACCAAATGAATAATGCCATGTCTGGAATGTTTCCCCCAGTTCTGGTACTCCCCTGTGGGAAATGTGCTGCCTGGAACTTGGATGCATGATTGCACTGACTTACTTTTTCAACATTGCATTAAAAATGTAGATGATTATTCAGTCAAGTTTTTTTCTTCATTTTTTTTTCAGTGTAAAATCCTGCATCCTGTAAGATTTTTCCTTCCTTCCTTCCTTCCTCCCTCCACCCCTTCCTTTTTAAAATTGGACTAAGATTCTTTCTAAAAACCTACTTAATTGACCTTCAGTAGAAGTGAGCTAAATTTTCCTACACTGCATATAGGAAGGATTCCTTAGTGAAGATACCCCACCATAGTTTCTCATTGTCACTTAAATTTTCTCATTTTGCAACAAGGAAATTAAAGTGAAACAATTAAATTAAAAAAATATTTTTCAACCAAGATGAATTTACATTTTCATCCTTTTCATGGCGTGTGTTACTAACACTTAGAACCTCGACTGCTTTTTCAGAATTTACCTATGTTGACAGGAATGAGAAATATTTCTCCTTCAGAAGAGACTCGTTATAAATATAAAGTTGAAAGCCCAGTACAACTGATGTTGAGATATTGAATTTTACATCTTTAAAATCAAATCTGAATTGCAACAACTTAATGTCCCTTTATATGTTCACATTATGCTCAAATTTGCAAATGAGTGGGATAAATTGAAGTTAAGTCATAATAATTCATGCAATTATTTTCTTCTGTAATCACATATATGATAATTTTTTATGGTCCTTACATTATTTTCTCAAATATCTATTGGGTGTGACATTTCTGGCTCTGATTCTAATGCCTAATAACAGCTTCCTATAGATGCAATAGCCATGAAAATATCTGGAGATCATGTGCACATACCTTTGAGTGAGAGAAAAATTTTTCCTTTGATAGATCATCAAATATGACAACATTGCTATGTGTGGGTTCCATCTGACATATAAATTTTTACATAACACTAATGCATAGATTGATGGATGGTCTATGTGTGTGTGTGTTGAGGGTGGGGATTGGTGTGTGTGTGGTGTGTGTGTGGTGGTGTGTGTGTGTGTGTGTTGTGATCACATAAGAAAACCTGCTTTTTACTAGTGGACCTTAATTGAAGTTCTTTAAATTTATTACCTCTTCCCATTTAACTTGTGACTATTTCCAAATTGTCCTGTTGCTTAAGGTTATTAAACATTTTTAATAGTACAATTTATGTAGCTTTTCTAGCATTGCAATATAAAGGGAAAAATAAATTCTAACTACTCAGTAATTCAAAATGTTAGCATTTCATATCTTTTCATGCAAGTGTGGGTGTGCTATTCATGAACATTGTTGTAATCTTTTTCATACATGTTTTTGAATAAGCAGTATCTTTTGAACTGAAGATTACATCAAAGGGTCTCTCCGTCCTATTATATTGATTTCCTCACAGTTGTTTCCAGTGGTTGAATAATTTTCAGTTGAGTTTCATTAACTATATTTGTATTATTAGTTATTTAGGTATTTCTATTTTTCCCATTCTATAAACAACACTATGAAGTCTATGTCGATACATAGGTTTTATATATTTTACATTTTGTCTTAGGATAGAAAACTATTATGTATTGAATATGTAAAAGAAAAAACAAAACACCCAAGTGTTCCTTCTGCATAGGGCCCTCTGTTCCAGATGTGTTCTTACTCCATCCCATGTATCATTCTTCACAGACAGAAACATCCTTATTTTAGCGTCCTCATCTCAGGGAATAAACTCTTCCCAATTGAGCTTTCTTATTAGGGCAGTGTTTTCTATTCTGCTGGTTCTTGAGGACTGTCCTTGAGTATATTTCATTCTTTGAGGCAGTATGTTATGGTGGAAAGAGCATGAATCAACTTGTTGTTTACTCCTTTTTTTTAGGTGATGTGGGTTTGTGTATGTGGGGGAGCCTCCAAAAACTAGAATTTATTTATACAAAATTGTATATTTATTCTTACATGTTTATCCTTCCATATTTAAATTTCAGTCACCTTCAAAGTACTCTCCATTCGATGCACTACACTTATTGAGACATTTTTTCCACTGCTCAAAACTATTTTTGAACTCATCACTTTTGGTGCCTTTTAGTGTTTCTGCTGTTTTTTGTTTCACCTCTTCCACAGAGGCAAAACATGTCCCTTTGGGGACTTTTTTTATCCAGGAAAACAATAGAAAATTGCTCAGAGAAAGATCAGGTGAATAAGGAGGGTGGGGCATGGAGGTCATATGTTTTTGGTCAAAAACTGCTGAATACTCAATGGGGTGTCGGCAGGTGTGCTCATAAATCACCCATCGTGAAATGGGCAAGTGCATTGAAAGAGTCTTCAAAAAAATTCACTGAAGTTGGGCACATGCCAGCTGGTGCACTGATACAGATGGCTTTCTAGAATACTCACCTAGCAAGGGAAACCTGTACTACAAGAGGCCTGCCCTCCAGAAGGTAATTCCAGCTTTTGGGGGGCTCTCCCCTCATAATTTAGATTTTTTAAAAATTTTCAATTACAGTTCCATTTCACTATTATGTTATTTTCAGGTGTACCCACAAGGCACCATACATAATTATTACAATATTATTGACTGTTTTGCATATGTTTTACTTTACATCTCTGTGCCTATGTATAATGGAATATTACTAGGCTACAAAAAAAGAATGAAATATTATTAATTGTCCTTTGCTCTTGTACATGGCCTCAGTTTTCTCATGTATAACATGAGAATAATAATACATATCCATCAGGATTGTTGTGACACTTAAAGAATAACATCTATGAATACATAATGATAGATATATCTGTGGCTTTCATAAGATGTAACTTGAATCTTAATCAAGACCCAAGTTATTAACCAGACACTTTATAGACCTTTTAGAACAGTGCTGTCCAAGGGAGCTTTCTGTTGTGATGGAAATGATCTGCATTGTCTAATATGGTAGCCTCCAACCACATGTGGATATTGAGCACTTTAAATGGGTACATTACAGTAAAAAACCCGATTCTTAATTATGTTCAATTAATGAAAACATAGCAAACTATATGTGGCTAGTGGCTACTAAAATTGGCCAAAACAGTTCTAGAGAACAGGTCCTTGATTTTGTTAGCTAAACAATAAAAACCTTCATAATGATGGAAATTTCCAGGTAGGTTAAGCCAGGGCTGCACAACGAAAACGAATGAAAGAAATACTGTGAGACTGAGGGAATATGTGAACATTTTCATCATGGCTACGTAGGCAGATATGCACTCTTCCTCCACATAAGGCTGGAACTGGCCTTATAAGGACAACTAACCAGGCCACCTTGATCTTGTTAGAGCCATAACAAATTCCCCACTACCAAAATGCTTTCTGGAAAAATTGTGAGCAACCATGAGTAGTTTATTGCAGAATCAAAGTTCAATATCTTAATGAACCAGCTTTTGCCTATTGAAGAAAAACATTTAAACAAAATGAGAACCACAAAAATTGTAGCAATAATGAGCTATGACAGGCCATTTGAGTTGGTGCCTCACTTGCTCAGTGAGGCATTCTCTTGAAGTTCAGTTGATGAGTGAGATTTAGTTTACAGTGTGAAGAAAATGGGAGCAATTTTTGAACCCAATTGCTAATAAAGTGAATAAATAATGGCTTATAACTGTTAACATGTAATTCTACAGTATTTATTTATTTCTATTGTATTTTATTGTTTATGCTATTACAGATATACCCACTGTTTCCCCTTTTGCCCACCTCCTGCCAGCCCCCCTCTCTCAGGCAACCCCCACACTGTTGCCCATGCCTATGGGTCATGCATATATGTTTTTTGGCTAATTCCTTCCCCTTCTTTCATCCAGTCCCTTCCTCCTCTCTGATAGCTGTCAGTCTGTTCCATGTATCTATGCTTCTGTTTCTATTTTTTAAAATAATTTATTTGTTTGTTTGTTTGTTTGTTTATTTATTTTTAGAGAGAGGGGAAAGGAGAAAGAGAGGGAGAGAAACATCACTGTGTGGTTGCCTATCACTTATGCCCCCAACTGGGGACCTGATGTGTAACCTAGTCAGTCATGTGCGCTGACTGGGAATCGAACCAGTGACACTTGACTCGCAGGCTGACGCTCAATCCACTGAGCCACAGCAGCCAGGGCTTGTTTCTATTTTGTTTGTTAGTTTACTTTGTTCATCAGAGCCCACATACAAGTGAGATCATATTAAAACCACAGAATGGCTACCATCAATAAATCAACAAACAACAAGTGCTGGCGAGGATGTGGAGAAAAGGGAAGCCTAGTGCACTGTTGGTGGGAATGCAGACCGGTGCAGCCACTATGGAAAACAGTATGGAATTTCCTCAAAAAACTAAAAATGGAACTGCCTTTTGACCCAGTGATTCCATTTTTGGGAATTATCCTAAGTGTCCCAAAACACCAAAAGAATATATGCATACCTATGTTCATAACAGCGTTCTTTACAATAACCAAGATCTGAAAAATAGCCCAAGTGCCCATCAGGAGATGAGTGTATAAAAAACTGTGGAAACTGTGGTACATTTACATAGTGGAATACTATGCAGCAATAAAAAAGAAGGAAATCTTATGCTTTGTGTCAACATGGATGGACCTGGAGACTGTTATGCTAAGTGAAATAAGCCAGTCAGTGATTCTGCAGTATTTAATGCATAAAATAAATTGATTTTAATAAAATCACATTTAGCAACATTACAAATTAATAGTGTTGTATCTATAAATGTTTGAAATTATTCCTCTAAATTTCAATGTCATACTTACTATAGCACTATCATTTTATATTTGTAATTGTCATAAGTATAAGGAAAAGCAAGTATTGCATTTTATATAATTAATATAGAGAAATTACAGACTTGTTTTTGTGGAATTTACATTAATCACAAATCTTTGTTAAGTACATATTATCATATGATAATCTTTTAGATAATTAATACTAAACCTATTAATAGATTAGAAATTATGATATGAGTTATCAATGAAAGGGAAATATACCTAATAATCACACCTGTTGATAGTATTTTACATTTAGTAATGTATTACAATAAAAGAAATAAGAAAACTGCCTTATCTCAGAACAATGACTTGGTCCTAATTTGAATTATTGTTCTAATTTAGTATGTAATTGACTATCTGATACTGACTGCCCAGTGGAGGAACCCCATATTGGCAGAAGTAGCTTGTCTCTAATAATGCTGCTGTAGTAATCATTTTTGTGTCAAGTTGGCTAGGTTATAGTAAGTACGTAGTTATTTAAACCCTAATCTAGTTGTTGCTGTGAAGGTATTTTGTAGATGTGATTAACATCTACAATCAGTTGAGTTTCTGTAAAAGAGATTATAAAAATCTGTGTGGACTCACCAATCAGCTCAAAAAACTTAAAAATGGAACTGAGGTTTCCCAGAGAAGAAGAAATTCAGCCTGTAGACAGCATTGGACTGTGGCTTCAGCTGGTGCCTGAGAGTTCCAGCCTGTCCTTCTTGGTCCTGTGCATTTTGAACTTGCCTTAGCACCCCCCCATAGTTGTGTGAATCAGTAACTCATGACTCTGTTTTGTGGTGAAACTGTGACTGATATACCTGCCCTGTTCACTCCCTGCTTCCAAGGCAATAACAAGTGGAGACGGTCAGTCAGCTCTACTCTTTCAGAAGTTTCTCTCTTGAAAGGAGGTCTGAGCAGCCAAACATCATGGTTGCCACATAATTTTACAAAGATTAACTAGAAACCACAAAGTGCTAAATACAGGGAAGTCATTGCAGGACTTAACTTATTTTCACTCCTTATAAAACTGCTTTCTTGCCCTGGCGAGTGTGACTCAGTTGGTTGGAGTGTTGTCCCAAAACCGAAGGGTTGCGGGTTTGATTCCTGGTTGGGGCACGTACCTAGGTTGCAGGTTAGATCCCTGATCATGGAGCGTATGGGAGGCATTCAGTTGATGTTTCTCCCTCACATCGATGTTTCTCTCTCTTCCTTCCTCTCGCTCTAAAAACAATGAAAAAGAAACTGTCCTTGGGTGAGGATTTAAAAAAAAAAAAAAGCTGCACTCTTCATCTTCAGAATCACAATTGTTCCTAGTTCTCTGACTATTCTTTTCCAAATCTCTTAATGATGGATCTTGTTTTAATCATCTTTAAAAGGTTAGGATATCCCAGAAGCAGACACTAAGACAAAGATTTGAGTGCAAATAGTTTGGAAGGTGAGCACAGATGATAACCAGCAGCGTGAATGGAAAAGGACTTCTATGGAGAGTAACTTCACATGGTGATCTGATCATAAATTCCCAGCTAAGGCATATAACTTTTTAGTAAAAGATGTATCTTTGCCTTAAGCAAGCCCTATCTACTGTCCTTGTGCATTTAAGGTGAACGCACTTTTGAAATAAGAGTAACCGTCCTCAAGGGCGTAATAATCTTAACTCTTCTGTAATCCAATCCCACCTTCCTTTCTCCTACCCGCATGTAATCTTCCTTAGGTTCCCGTCTTAATTCCAAATGTATAAAAGAAACGGCAAAAGTGTCATTCTCCAGAGCATTTCAGATCTTGCTTCCTTACGGTTGTTATCAGTTTTGGGTCACGTAAACTCTTATAAAAATTCTCTACACATTTGGACATTGTTACCTCAATAGCAACAAAATGAGAAAGCGTGATTTAGAAGAAAAGTACAAAATTTTAAAAAGTAGTTTTTTCAAGCTAGTTATGGTGGATAAATGAAGTTTAATCTAGCTGGAGAATTCTGGGAGACTTGTGCAGGTTGCTACCTCAGAGTTATCGCATCCAAAGAGGTTAGGAAAATGGAGTTTGTGTCCCTCAGTTCCTAGCAGTCATGCTAAATGCTGCTGACAGGCATTAACACCCTCCCTCATAGTCTGTGTGCAGGCAGAGTGAGCTGCAGGTAGGTGGTAGAGAGGAAGCTGAAAGTCACAGGTACCAGCCATTGGAAGCTTGCTGATAGATACTGAAATGTCACTTGCCAAAGGGATACACACACACACACACACACGCGCGCGCGCGCGCGCGAAAGTATCAGTATCTGCAACTCACTACCAACACAGGGCACAGGGTAGATGCTTGAGTTTGTTTATTGAATTATTGAATGATGATATAGATGTGGAAAAGCACTTTCATATTTGTTTTAGGGTTTATTTGAGTTCTTATGTAGAAGGGAAATTAGCTCTTCCTTTGTGAGCTGATGAAGGCTGCATCTTGGGAGTTTTAGTTGTCAGTTTCCCAGGGTGTGCTAGTTCACAGTCACCCTCAAATTTCCCTGACTTTGAAAAGCATACACCTTAAAGAAAATGGTACCTGTCTGCCTGTAACTCTTTGGAATACTCTAAAAAAGAATCTGAAGTAAAACTTCCAACATTTTATGATAGCAATAAAATAAAATATTATATTCTATCAGTTTTCATAGTAAGTACAAATCTATAGGGAGAGGCAGACAAAAGTATGCAGATTTGGTAACTTCTTCCACAAATTTTTCGAAAGGGAGCATAAATGATACCTGGACCAGTTATCGAAAAATTCAAAACTGCAGGGGGGTTTTCCATTCACGTTCACACTGCCTTGCCATCATGCTGACAAAATTTGTTAAACAAGTACTTCTTAAGAAGATTTCACCTTACTGAGAGAAAAAGGAAACCCATTACATAAAGCATTTACACTGCAAGGGAAGCTGGTCTGTTGGTAGTACTTACAAAATTGATTTGTGTTGCTTGAGATCTTTGAGGCAACAGGGAAACTGTAAGAGCTACAAAATGAACATTTCATCTTGCTTCCCTGTGTATTTCCTTCTCTGTGGTCCACAGAGGTTTTCTGAATAGTTGAATTCTTCCTATTTCTAAGGTCTCTATATGCTGTAGAATAATAAATACTATTATTGAAAATTGATTGGGTCCATTTGTAAGCTTAGTAAATTAACAAGAATGATCCCATAATTGTGTTCGTGGTGGAGTAAATAATCATCGGCGGCGGCAGCCGTCCGTCTCGAGAGACGATGGTGTAGCTTCTTAAGAGTCTATCTGCACCGCCGAGAATGGCTGTGCAGTCCGACTTGGGAGTGACACGGTATCTGTCTCCTCCCGTGTTGAATCGACATCTTGCGATGACGCTGGAGTGTCCTCTCCAGTGAAGCTGAAGCTACAGAGCCTGGGCAGGGTGATATGGAGGGTCTGCTGTTGCCCATGCAGCAGACCCCCCCTCTCTTCGCAGCTGAAGGGCCCAAGGGAAAGACGGAGTCAATACAGCTTGGCTTCAGGTGCGCCGCAGGAGTTGCCGGTGTTGACTACAACGTCAAACCGCCTTAGGGACTCCGGCTCCGGATTTTCTGTCGGGGTTTACTCCCTTAGCCTTTCCCCTGAAGAGGTATGCCGCAAGGCAGCGGAGGTTTTTTTGGAGTCAGAGTTTTCCTTCTCTGATGTGCCCTGACTGGAAGATCGAACCAGCGACACTTAGCTCGCAGGCCGACGCTCAATCCATATGGCAGTGAATACCTACTTAGTCACTGAAAACCGATTGTGGTTACTAAGACAATTACCATGTATGGAGCAACTATGGGTAACTCCAATTTCTAAACAAATGTGTCCTTTAGCAATGCCTTTCAACAGATCCATGGAAAGAAAAGCTTTAACCTTGACTAAACTCTTATATCTTCTATGCCCTATTTCCATTTTAATTGCATAATTTTTGGTTATATAAATGACCATATGACCTCTCCACAAGTGGAGAAAAAGATAGAAGGCTATCTCACCCATGATGACCACACCCATGTAGGTAAAGTGAGTCAGCAAAGGAATTCTGACCAAATAAGAACTCTTTCCATTGCCCTTTTTTTTTTTTTTTTTTTGGAAGTCTCAATGGCTGAATCAGACTCACATTGTTTCTGTCCATGAAGTTCCTTTGAATAGTCCGGTGTGCGCTCAGGTAACTTGTGCTCTGATGGTCAAGAGTGGAGGTCCTGATATAAGCAAGTGTGATTTCAAACCCTAGCTCTGCCAAGTTCATTAGCTGAGTCGCCATGAACACATATGTTTAAGTTCTCTAAGGCTCAGTTCCTTAATCTGCAAAATCCAAATAATAACAGTACAGAATCAATAATAAGCTTGCTGTGGGGAGAAAGTGAGATAATTAAAGTAACATCTGTTTTACCTTAAATTATAAAATAGTTAGCTGATTAAAATTTTAAAACCTTATAATTTCCCTATTGTCTTTAGTGACTAGAGATGATATCTATGTACTATGCTTCGGAAAATAGTCCTTTGATTTTTTAAGTATATAAGTCGAAAACATGGAAGCCATGAAATTCTTTTCCAAAGAAGACCTAGATTGAGACAACCCATCAATAGAAAAATGATGCAAGTCATATTCCTTTACCATAATAAGCAACAGAAATATTAATTTCATCCCATAAAATTTAGATAAAAAAGAATCACAGACATATTTTATGACTCTTTGTATCCTGTACATACTAAATTATTAACTATTTTCTGTTAATTTGAAAAATTTAAATTGACTACCTGCCAATGCTCTTGACTATTTATTTAGTGAAAGCTTTGCTCTATAATTGTAAAAATATAATTCCCTTTCAATGTCAATTATTGTGAAGTATTTAATTTCTTATCTACCCCATAGAACACATTACAGATCTAGTGGACAGAAAGCCTTGTTAAACTCTGAAATTAAATCTCAGCTGGGAACAAGTCAGCTTAATCCCACCTCCATAGGATTTTCATCTTCAAGTATTTTCTAAATGTTTGCATCTTAACAATGACTTATATATATGTAGAGTATGATTATTGTGATGGGAATAGATATTAATAAACAACATTAAGGAAAGTGTCTACCAAACACTAAAGGTGAGAAAAATTATGACTTCAAACCAGGGACTCTGCAACTCTAACATGCAGAAAGACAGTTTACTTCCATCAGTAATCATGACAGCACTTCATTTACTTGACCTGGGCAGGAAAGAGAGATTAGAAGATACCCTGGAGGGGGTGTAACAGAATATCTATAGGTGTGTAAATTAAAATGTTCCACTAGGGTCTTCTGGTATGATCTCCTGGGTGGTTGGGTCTGGGCATCATTGTAAAACTCTTCAAAATATTTTCGATAATTGTAATTGTATAACACTATCATCTAGACATTCATGTGCCACAGTTAGACGTGATATCACAATATTTGTCACATGTCTGGTTTTGAAGTTTTTTTTCTTTTGTTCTGTTTCATCTGGTTATTATGATCTAGGAGAGGACATATTTCTTTATATTGGTGCAGGAATTAAACACTACAGAATTGGCCATTGAAATCAATCTTATGTGTGAACAGAACAGATTAGTGTTTGTGGTGTTTGACTTTTTATACACCTCAAATATCCTCCCCCTCCCCACCAATCTGTTCACTGATGCTTATAAAATCTAATTCCTCTAATACTAATAATAATGGTTAACATTTATATGGCATTTACAGTGTGCAGGGTATTCTACTATGTGATTTACATATATTAAACTCATTTAATTCCCACATTAGCCAGTGAATATGTTACAGATAGGAAGACAAACCAGAGTCAGGAGGGCTTCCTTCCCTGCATTGGTTCTTGTCTTGCTCGCAAGAGAATAATTCAAGCGAGAGACAAACACATAAAGTAGAAATCAAATAGCAAGTTTATTTATGAAACACATACAAGCATGGGACTGCAAGCAGGCACCCAGCAAGTCTAAATGCCCCACATACAGAGGAAAGAAAGTTGTTAGTAAGTTTGTTAGTAAGTTAGTGAGTTCGTTCTATACACTTGAACCGAGGTTACAAGTGGGTATTTAGGTAATCTAAGTATTCCGACTATTGAGGTTGGGGGATTATATACCTCAGCTGGCTTCTAGGATCCCTCTTCTTCTCCCCAACTTGGGAACAGTGCACGGCTACAAAGGCTTTCTTTCTCAGTTAGTAAAAGCTTTGTCTCAGTGAAATTGTTACAGAAGCTCTCTTTCCCAGGATAGAATCTCAAGGACTACTCCGCCCTTACCTTGTTCCTATACAGTTACTGCTTGTGATGTTCCGGATGCCCAGAAATCTTAGTTAGATTATTACAGAGGCCTCTTTTCTCAGCACAGGCTCAAGGACTCTCCCCTCCTGTGCTATTTTGTTTGCAATGCTCAGGACACCCAACAATCTTATCAAACTGAGCTTAGGTCTGCTGAGTTCATTGGTGAGACATGCCTTCCTTTGTGGTTAGCCTCCTGTATTAAGTTCTTTGTTAGATTGTAATGGTGAGGGCCCTGCCTTTATTTCCCCTCTGGCCACTCATTTCCAGCTGCTACCTAACAAATACATACTGATGTTATTCCCATTTTACATATTTGGAGACTGTGGCAAGAAGAGAGTATATAATGTGCACAACATTGCAATAACTAAAGATGAAAATAAGAATAAAGGTAACAATAATAATATTAGTAAGGCAAAAATATTGATAGCTATCATTTATTTAATTCTTACATAATAATTCAATATTATATTTAATTCTCACAATATTGCTATAAAGTAGACTTTATTTACTTTTTCTTTCCAGAGTGTAAACAAGTTCAGAAAAGTAAATAAATTTTGTCTGGGCTACACACTTAATTTAGTGGCATAATGGCAATTAAAATGCACATTATTCTGACTCTAAGGCTGGTGCTCTATCAATTATGAGGCAGTATATCTCAACAAATACTTTTGATGTTTAAGTAATATACTCGAATATATTTCTCTAATTATCCAAGTTAAAGATGCATTTTGCAGAGGGTGGGTTAGTCCCATATAAAATAAAAATTGCGATGCTGTTTTATTTCTATTTTTGTCCTATCTACTTTTTGCTATATATTGGTATAATGTGGGATTTGCAATGATATTGTTAGTATCATCAGAATTAGTTCTGAAATTTGCATTTAGTTCATCAACAATATTTACTTAATAGCTTGATATGGCAACATAGGATGAACAGAAAGCGTTATGTAGGCAGAAGTAAATAACAGGCTTGAGTGAACCCAGCACCCAAATTAGAACAACAAGCAAGGCACCTGTAAGGTGACTTCTGTTGAAGTAATGCTGCTGGCAATATGATATCTTAAACAAAAATACTAACAATCATCAAGGAAATTCAATTGTAAAATTCTAAAGAATTTCCAAACTATTTCTGGAACTAAAAAAGAATAACCATGTGCTTCTTGATTTTAAAATTCATTTAATGTATACATTTAAGAAGAGAATGGCCAATTTTGAGAAGTTAATTGTTTGCCTGAAAAATTAAGGGGACAAAATGCAGCACAAAGTATGAATCCTTAGGGTTTCTAAAAAATTTAAAGTAATAGAAGAATAATGTCAAGGAAAATTTCTTTGGTATAAAAGAACAAATCTGCAGAGTCAAAGGGCTCACTAATTTTTATGAACAATTGGTGGGAAATGACATTCATTGAGATAAAACTCTGAAGTTCAACATGAGAAAAAATGAAATTTACAAGCTTCTGGGGAGAAAGACAAGTTACTTAAAAGAAAAAAGGATCAGACTTCCAAGAAAACTTCTCATATGCAATGTGGACTTCAGACAAAGAAATATGGTATGTGAAAAATGTGCAAAAAATTTTATACCTAGACACGATGTAATTAACTTCTCAGGGTGAGCAGTGGACATTGTGCTGATACAAGAAATCATGGAACATATTACCCATCTACCTTATCTTAGGAAACTACGAGAGGGATTAGTCTAACCAAACAACGAGTAAATCAGAACAGAGCCTTTCAAACAGGGATTGAGAAGGAGGAGAGGAAAGAGTAAAAGTGCATGACTTAGCCATTTTTATATCTAATTGGATTGTGATTCTTGGAGTGAAGAGTTGAAATATGAATACTAAGGAATGAAATTTAAGGGTAACTAACAATTCTTAGGGGAGAGAGCAATGCTGCATAGAAGGGGCTAATCACACTCAGGTATTAAAAGTACTAAACTCTCATTAAAACCTAGCAGTGAGAGAGCAAGAAAAGAGTTAAGTAAAAGCATTCTAAGCAGGTCATGGGAGTATGCAGTAGTGAAGAAAGTAAAAATGTTCAAAATGTTTCATCTTCTTGGAGTAGGGAGGAAAGCCAAGAAGCATGGTCAACGTTTTCTTTGTATGTTAAGATAAACATGTTTTGGATTCTGAACTCAGAAGGCCGAAAACTAACATAGAATGATGATAAGAGCCAGTATAGTGTCCAATCAACGAAGGAAATACACTTAATAGTAATGTTATAATCCAGTAAATGTTAGAAAAAGAATAAAGAAAAATAGTCTGCAAACATAAAGTGAGATGGAAGGAACAAAACCAGGAACATAAATGGTTAAACTACATGTACATGGGAGGAAGCCCCCATTTAAAGAAAAAATTGAAAGATTGGATTAAAAAGAAAGTCATAGGTGTATGTCACTCTGGACTGGATTTCTTGTTCCATTGCTCTGTCTGCCAGTAATAAAATATTTATTTGTTTCACAAATCATATTTTTTCATATTTCTGCAGCATATTTTTGAGTGAAACCTTTTCCAGAATCACTTGTTTTCATGTGTTTATATTTTAATTAAGAAGAATAGGTATATCTGCTCTTTAACTTTTTAACAGAGGAACTTAATATTTCTTTCAATTTACCTAAAAGTGTGTCAGATCTTTCAATGGACTCTTAGTTTGTTTGTTTGGTTTGTATAAATCTTACATTTCCTTTGATAAATATATTTCTTGATGTATTATATTATGGATTCCTATTTATTTATTTTTAAATTGCCCATATTCCATTTTTTATTCTGGTAAATATTTATATACATCCAATTTACCATTTCATCCATTTGTAAGTGTACAGTTAAGTGATATTTCAGTACATTTATCCATCACCACCAGTGGATTACTATTTAATTACTAACCTTTTCAGTTATATTTTTGAATGATCTTTTTGACGGATGGCTCAAAATTCTTTTATTTATTTTTTTACTGCACAAGGTAGATTGCCTCATTTTTTCTCTCTCCTTTAAAATTTCTTTTTTAAAATTATTGTTCTATTACAGTTGTCCCAATTTGTCCCCTGTTCTCCACTGCCCTGCCCTGCCACAGTCAACTATAACCAGCAACCACATTTTATTTCCTAAATTTTCAACATTTTTTTTCACTTGAGTCTCATAAATACATAGGACATGATGAAAACGTACGTTTCATCTTGTCTTCTCTTCCCCATTATTTACCCCATCGGCAAAATGCAGCTTCCTGCACGCAGTCTTTCCACCCCCACTCAGCTGCATAACAATGGGTCTTGGACCTCAAACACTTCTTTACTAAGAGATAGTGTCCTCACAGCCTGTGCCCAGCTTATCATCTTGTGTGGGAATATCATTCCTTGTTTCAAACTTGATGAGCACTCCTTTGTCTCTGCTGGGAGTGTGTGCGTCATGAGGCACCTGACCAACCCCACTGTTGTATCTATCTTCTGAGGGGAGGAGACAAGGTTTCTTAGACTGTGGCACCAGAGTGGTGTGCAGAGAGGAACTCCTCTGCATCCAGCCGCCACTGAGAGAGACGTGCTGGCCACGGGGAACTGAGGCCCACCGCTTAAGGCGACCTTGCTCTGGCTCTTGTAAGTACAAAGCCTTGTTCCATCTAGTGCTTGACTGTGATGTTTTCTGTATTGACAAAAGATAGGTTAACCTGAGGAGAATAGACAGAAGTTTAATAATATGTATACCTCCTGTGTACAGAAGAGAGGCCTGGGAAAACTGAGCAACTCCCCAAAATGGCAGAAGCCACCATCTTAACTACCATCTCCAGCTAAAGACAAAAGAAGATATTTGGGTGTGTGTGTAGGGGGTGGGGTGGCCAGTTATGGAAGGTTACAAGGAAAAGCACTATAAACAAGGTTAGATTATTATGCGCACTTAAGTCTTGGTTTTCTGTTGATAAGTGTTTCTAGAGATTCAGAGTCATCCTCTTCCTGGTAGACAGAGGGAGATTTCCCTTATTAATGTAAATGTCTCTTACGGAGAGTAACAATACTCAGTTTTCAGGGCTTCTTCTATGTCTGATGTTGCTTAAAGATAATCAGCCTAAATAACCCTATGCCAAAGAGGCACATTTCTGGCACAATCCTTATGCCAATGAGGTGGTATATTCTGCTCACCTCCAAAGTGTACTTGAAATAATTAGGTATAAATAAAATAGAATATTATTAGCACAGTATTCCCTCACTTATCGTGGGTATTACATTCTAGACTCCCCCCGCCCCGTGAAGTAGGAACCTTACATTTATTCCACACTCTTAAACCTACATAACTTTAACAACATACATATACAGTACCACAAAACCCTGCGATATAGCAAAAAATCTGCAATAAATAATTAAAGACCTGCGAGCCAAGTGTCGCTGGTTCGATTCCCAGTCAGGGCACATGACTAGGTTGCACGCCAGATCCCCAGTTGGGGGCGCAAGTGAGAGGCAACCACACGGTGATGTTTCTCTCTCTCTGTCTCCTTTCCCCTCTCTCTATAAATAAACAAACAAATAAATAAAAAATTAAAAAATAATTAAATATAATATTTTTAAAAATCCTGCTATACAGTGAGGCCACGATAAGTAAACTGTTTCTCTGAGTTCTGTGAGTCACTCTAGTAACTTAAAAGAACCCAAGGAGGGGTCTGTGGCAACCTCTGATTTATAGCCAGTCATTTGTACCTAAAGTCCAAGGAAGAAGTTGTTGGAACCTCTAATCTATAGCCTGTTTGTCAGAAGAGCAAGTGATAACCCGGGCTTGGATTGGTGTCTGAAGTGGTGGTGGGAGGGCAGTCTTGTAGAACTGAAACATTAACCTGTGGAATCTGAAGCTATCTGCAGGAAGACGGTGTAAGAATTGAGTATGAATTCTGGGCCGCCCAGGTGGCGTCTGGAGAATTGTTGGTGATGTGGGGGAAGCACCCCCCCCTCCTGGGTGGAATGCAGTGCAGAACCCTTTATAAGTTCTTTCCTTTGTTCCCTGCACTCAAGCCACAATGGCCTTCTTGCTCATTTTCCAAGCTCATTCCAACTAGGAGTTTACCACTTTCCATTCCCTCTTCTTAGAATATTCTTTCCCTAGATATGCATGCACATGGCTTGTACATTCCCATCCTGAAATTTCTATTCAAATGTCACATTTTCATAGAGGCCTTCTCTGTATCACTACCACATTCTATTCTTTGTGTTTTTTATGACTAAGTAAGAACTTTAATTATTTGTTTATATTGCACTGTATGCTCCATAATGACTGAAATACCATATTTTTGTTTTACTGTTGTATTTCTGCTATTTAGAATAATATGTGACATATAATAAGTACTCAGCAAAAAAAAAATTATTTAGTAAGTGGTAAAAGGATGAATGAAGTCATCCTTGAATTAAGCATCTTTATAGAATATTTTAAATGTTATTCCATAGTATTTATCTGTTCAATTATGTAGGCTCACATTTTCTGTACAAACAACTGTCCCACCTTGAATGTAACTATGTCAAATCTACACAAAAGAACAACATCATAAGATTTTACTTCCTTTGTCTCTAGGTTCTATTTCCTGCTTTCTTACTCCTAATAAGCATCAAAATTCCTTTCCATGCTCCCCCCCAATTTACCACCTTGCACACATTCAGTTTGAGCCATCTAGAGACTTCTACTCTCCCACTGCCCCTTACTGTTAAAATAAGACAGTTGATTACATTTTCTGATTAGTTGACAGATAATGCCTATTAAAAATATTTTATGTATTTATTCTTAGAGAGAGGGGAAGGAGGGAGAAAGAGAGGAAGAGAAACATTTATGTGTGAGAGTTGCCTCTCACACGCCCCCAACTGGGGACCTAGGAATCAAACTGGTGACCTTTCAGTTCACAGGCTGGCTCTCAATCCACTGAGCCACGCCAGCCAGGGCAACGCCTATTTTTATGAATAGATTTAGTCAGTGATTTCCATTAACTAGATATTCGTTCATTATTTTTATCTTCTGTGTAAGATTTGGCTCAATAACAGTACTTTATACCACAAAAGTAATGATGGCAGTTCCGGTTTCAGATAAAACTGTAAAGAGCTTGGGAGTCATCACTCCAAACCTTACTATAAGGAAAGGGTGAGCAAACTGAAAATCAATGACTTTTCCTGGACCCATCAGAGAAGTGAGATCCCAGAGAAAATTTTCATCCACAAATCTGGTGAGACAGACAAAATGAAAGGTATCAGGGTCGAGGTTTGCCCACCTGGAGCAAGAACCACTGGAACCATAAAACGTTAAGTGGCAATATTGAGGAATTTCTGGAGGCTGAGTCTAGACCAGCTTGAGAGTCAGAAAGGCCTAGGACCCTCAGTCTTGGGGGCCTCCCACAATTTAATGGATTTGACCTCTAGAAATCTCACCAGGTTCTCACAATGAAGATCCAAGATAGATCTGCTCTGGGCTCTGAGAGGGATGGGGGAGAAATTCATAGTGACATACTTCAAGGCAGTATCTTTAAGAAAAATATTACTCTAGAGTAAAAATTTTTGAGTCTTATCCCAGAGAGGGGAATGGCGTGTCTCTCGATCCAGCCCCACGCAGATTTTTTGGTCTCACCTAAGGAGAGAATAAAAGCTATGACACTGAGAAACACTTGGGAAGAGCACATCCCAGAGACACAGTCTCACTATAGCAGGAAGATTGAATCCTAATATTACAGGAAACTTCCCCTCTTCCACAGCTTGTGACAATTCCAACAGGACTTCAATATAGTACCAGTTAATTATATTTAGAAAAGCTGCAAGATGCAGAATCTATTTGAGGAGGAGTTATTAAGAAAGCCTAAGTCAAGAAAGAAGGCAAAAAACAAGGACATTTAATGGAATTTTAAGCCCCCAGTACCTACAACTGATATTAAACACAGCCTGACTGTGACCAACTTCAATTCCCAGTCAGGGCACATGCCTGGGCTGCGGGCTGGGTCTCCAGTAGGGGGCGTGCGAGAGGCAGCCACACATTTATGTTTCTCTTCCTCTCTTTCTCCTTCCCTTCCGCCTTCTCTAAAAATAAATAAAACATTTTTTAAAATAAAAAAAAAATAGAAAACAAAGAAAGAACAACTTCATAACTTCAAAAACAAAAATAAAGTCATAATTACTGATTCCATGTTGATTAAAAATTAAAAATACTACAAACAATTCTATATCCAGTAATTTGATAAATTAGCTAAAATGGACCAATTTCCTGAAATACATACACAAACTACCAAAAAACTCACATAAGTAGACATAGATAATGTGAAAAAGCTTATTTCTATCAAAATTGAACCAATCATTAATAACGTTCAAAAAAAGAAAACACCAAACTCAGATGATTAAGTAATGATTTCAGTTTTGCATAATGTCTTCCATAAAATAAAAGCAGAGAGAATGCTTCCTAATTCATGCTATGAAATCCACCTACCAAAATTGGATAAAGATGTTAAAAATGTATAAAAAGAATGAAAAACCACAAGCATGTGGAATTTATTCCAGATATGGAAGGCTTGTTAGTGGGGGAATCCAGAACATGACAAAAGAACTGTGTTAGAAATGTGTGAAATAACACACTAACGAGGATGGAGCAGACGTGGTGACGTAAATAACTTTGGAAATGAGTCTCACCTGTAAGCAAGACTAAAGGCAACAAAACTGTACATAAATATACAGTCATCCCTTCCTATATCGCGGGTCACTTATTGCAGCCTCACTGTACCGCGGGATTTTTAAAAATATATTTAATTATTTATTGCAGATTTTTCACTATATCACAGGATTTTGCGGTACTGTATATGTATGTTGTTACAGTTTAAGAGTGTAGAATAAATGTAAGGTTCCTACATCGCGGGGTGTCTGGAACGTTAATACCCGTAAGTAGTAATGTTGTTTTCCACAGGGGTTCAGGTTGACCAATCTGATACTGCTCTATACATATACTAGAACCGAACGACTCACAGACACCAGAGAGTGTGGTGATTACCAGAGGGAAAGGGGGTTGGGGGCAGGTAGAAGAGCATATAGGGAGGATAACTGGTGATAGAAGGAGGTTTGACTTGGAGTGGTGAACACATAATACAATATACAGATGACATATTATAGAATTACACACCTGAAACCTATATAATTTTATTACCCGATGTCACCCAAAACATTCAATTTTAAAAAAAGGGGAAGAAAATCACACAAATTCAGATTGAATTAAATTCTACAAAATACCTGACCAATAATCTTCAAAGTGTTAAGGTAATAAAAGACAAGGAATATCTGCTGAACTGTCACAGTGAAGAACCTAAAGAAACATGATGACTAAATGTACTGTGGTATTCTGGAAGAACAACAAAGAAACAGACCCCAAAATGCTGCTAGGAGCAAACTAAGGAAATCTGAAATCTTATGGACTTCAGTTAATAATAATGCATTAGCATTAGGTAATTAGTTGTGACAAATCTACCATACTAATATTATTATGTAAGATGTAATACAATAGGAGAGACTACATGTATGCCATATGGGAAATCTGCAATTTTTGATAAATCTAAAACAAAAGGCTTATTTTTTTATAAAAGCAGTGTGGACTTGTTTCCCTGTGCAGGTAAAATCCTGACTTTATCCTTTCAGGGGAATGAAGTTGTACAGTCCCCACTTCTGCATCAACTCTTTGCTCATTTTGAGTTTAACAGGAAATTGAACACTGGAAGCGTATTTTAGGAGGCTCTGCGGCTAAAGAGGATTATAATCATCTCCGTCAGGGATCTGGAGTGTGTCCTGCTTTAACCCAGGCTTGCTCAGCCAAAGCTTCCATCTACACTTCCCATCACACCTCAATCTTCCTTTCAAAGAACAACTCCAACACATATGTAATTATCAGCATGGTATTTTATTTGTATGCAAAGGAATATAAAACACACATTTATTTCATCTGTGAAAGACAAAAGCAGAATTTAAAGAAGAAAAAGAGGCAGGAAGAGACTGCAGGTTTCGGAAGGAACAAACTCTATTGTCTTGTTGAGTCGTTGGCTGGTTACCTGGCAGCCTGCACTGGTGGGGTCATTCTGCCCCTGGGCAGTTAGGTGGGTCATCAAAGGAAAGAGCTTGGCGGTGATGGTTTCTCCAGAAAACCTTAGGAGTTTAACTGCAATACATGTGACAGGCCACTCCTGTCTTATGGTTTTTGGTCTCTTTGATAGCACGTCCATCTTAATCGCTCCAAGTCTGTATCTTTTCCCTTACAGAATTGTTCTCCTTTCCCTGCCTTGGCACAATTTTACGTTTCCTCTCCCTCACGCCAGAAAAACCTATTTCCTTCTTAAGACATTGTAGTCATCGGTTTTGGAAGTTGGGTTCCCTCATTTGATCATCATCCAGCTTTTCTGACATCCTGGAGCATTTTTGTATGCCTCCTGTATTTCCTCTTAAACTTCTGGTACGAGGTTTTCGTATCACTGCAATGCATACTCTTCCTTAAATGCAGTGTTACTGTCCTATAGAGAGTCTCGGCTGCAAGTCAGGTTTCAGCTCTGCTTCCTCCTCCTCCGTTATAATTAGAGTTCCTCTGTGTGATTTCAACATCAGTCTTGTGTGTAAAAATACTAGCATTGGTATCACGTTTACGGTTTGTCAGAAATGATTATGCTGTTTACTATTATATTAGTTTACTATTGCTTCTATAACAAATAACAAAAACCTTAGCTCCAGGGAACAACACCAGTTTTTTATTCTATAGTTTTGGAAGCCGAAAGTCTGAAATCAGTTTCACTGGGTTAAAATCAAGGTGCTGGCAAGCTTGCACTCCGGGAGACTTGGGGAAAGTCCATTTCCTTGTCTTTTCCTGATATTAGAAGCCACTACATTCATTGACTCATGGCCCTTTCCTCCATTTTCAGAACCAGCAATGTAGCATCTTCTCTCCTGTCTACTTTTCCCCTTATACTTTCCCTCTCTGACTCTGTCCCTCTGCCTTCATATTATAAGGGTACTTGTGGTTAGATTAAACCCCAGGGTGATTTCCCATCTCAAAGTCCTTAATCATATCTTCAAAGTTCTTTTGCCATTTCAGGTACCGTATTCACAGGTACTGGGTATTAGGATACTTTGGGGATACCATTATTCTGCCTACCACATTAGTATAATAAACAGGTTGTGCAGGAATTGATTGATAATGCATTTTGAGGTGTGACTTTTGAAAATGATTGTTTCTAGGATTGTCCATAACTGAAATTTATCCTATGGTGGGCATGACCCAAACAGATATCCTGGCCTATTGTCTTACTACACCTAGAAATTCTCTCTAGGTCTCTGCACTGACATTTAGGAATTTCCTCAGAACAGGAAAACCAAGGTCCTCAGAGTAACATCTGGACACATACTTCACTAATGAGGGTAGTCCATGTTTCTACTAGTATAGAATTCTATTTTCAGGGATAAACTATAAATGTTCTGATACTTTATGATAGAAAGAGCAGGCTGGCAAACACTTCTTCCTGTGATTTCTACCTAAAGTGTGTACTTAAAGATTTTTGAGAGACTTTTGCCCTATATTTGTATCTGCCTGGTATTTTAACTTTCAGGTGAAATGTGAACTATTATTTAGAATGTCACTGGAAAAGCAGAGGGAGGAAGGGATGAATGGCTACATTGAATTTTATCGAGTTCTGTATGTTTAATGCTATTTAGGGATTTTTGAGGTGGGGGAGTGTCCTTAAACTTTTAATGCGCTAACATCAGGTCATAATGTGTTAAATGTGGTGAGAGAAACAGCTTCCAAAAGGTGGCGCATTTGGCTGGAAATGTAGTTCAGATATATGTCGGATGTGGATAGAAGTAGATTGCACCTCTTCATTCTTTATTTCTGACCTTAGATGTCTCTTTTCTCATTGATTATGTACTGGGACTAAATTAGATGCCATGTGTATCTGCAATGCCTCTATATTTAGCCTCTGCTAATGCATTTTAGTCCACATTATTAACAGATTGTTTACCTGTTCCTCTTAAGGAAACTTACATATCAATAAATTGCCTTTTACTGCCTCGTCACTTAGGTCAGAAACCTGAACGTTTCTGAGGCCTTTCTCTCCCTTTATCGCTACATTGGGTATAACCAATATCATCTTCCATATGTTTCTGAAACTCATCCACTTCTCTCCATTCCTGCTGCCACGGCCCTTGTCAAGTTAACCATTCCTGAGGTTACTGTAACAGCCTCCAGCTAGTCCCTTCCTGCGTCCCTCACAGGATCGTCCAACAATACAAATGGGATCCTAATCTCAGCCCCTCCACCCCCACACAAAGCGTTTTAAAATCATTCTTTCTGTTTATGGCAAAAAAAGTTTCCAAGTTTGTTGTTTCATTAATCCCTCCATCCTAGACTCTTGCTTTTTCCCACTAAGCCCGTTGAAAATATAATGCAATGACTGAAGAGTGCAAGGCTCTGGAATTAGATTTCTGGTTCATCTCAGTACAAGTCTGTGTGATTTGACAAGTTACTTCCTCTCTGGGATTCAGTTATATCATCTGTTAAATTAGGTCGATAGTAATATCTTCTCACATAGCTCATGAGAATGCATATCAAGGCCTCATTACAGTGTCTCATGTACTTTTAAATGCTCAATAAATTTTGTGTAGTAATTATTAGTATTACTATTCACAGTGTACAGGTGTCTTTGTTTGCATTCCTCCAGAATTTGAGCTTGGAATAAGGATTCAAGTGTAAATACTTTATTTGAGAGGTGACCCCACCTAATGACCAGCTGGAGAGTAGTTAAGTCAAAAAGGGAAAATAAGAAAGCATGTTAATGAGTAGAGCACCATCATAGGAAACCGAGGCTTAATCTGAATGCTAAATCTAAGATATTGTTCATCATGCCTTGTGGTTACTCCAAGGGATAACGATACAACTTGCATACACCATTTTTTTAGGGCTGCTTTTAGGGACATCAACAACTCAACAATTGAGGCCTGCTCCACATATAGGTCAAACATGCTCCTATAGTCCAAGAACGCCCTCAGGTGGAGAGATGCAGCCATTTGTAACATGAAACGGTAGGACATGCACATGAACCAGCAGTCAGAGCATAGGCAGCACATAGCATCTACTACAACAGGTAAGAAAATTGAGGCTCAGTGAGGTAAAATGACTAGCTCAAGATCATTGCTGAGAAGAATTTGAGTCAGGATTTGAACACAGGGACATCTGACTCCAAAGTACTTACAGTTTTCACCAAATGATGGAGGTGATCAGATTAAAGGCAGGGACTATGAGATGATGAGAGTTGGATAGGAGGAAACCAGTGAAAAATGTCACCGAGGATAAACACAGTGAGCCAGGCTAGTTGCTAGAACTCACTCATCTCCCACCATCAGTAACAGACATTCAAGGAAATACCTTAATCTATTTGGTAACTATTTTTGGTAAAGCATTATATTATAGAACAATATATTTTGGTATGAATTATACCATATCCTATCATCAAATACATTTTATATTAAGATTGTGATTTGACTTCAGTAGTATGACTTTAAAATCTACTCTCTTACACTAAACTGCTTTTCATACTCCAAGTGTTCAAGATTTTAGATTAAGAGTCAAACTTGATTCTGAATCTTGATTGTGCCTCTAATAAAATACATATGCTTTGGGGAAATCATTTGGTATATCAATTCCTTAATTTAATTTTACATATGTGAATCTCATATAAGTAGCTACCTCATACAGTGGGTATAATAACTAATGTGAGGATTCATTGAATAGGATTAGAAGCATTTGTAGATGTGATTGATATATTCATGGGCCTGATTACCAATCAGACCTAAACTGTTCCATGTTTGGTGAAGCAAACATAGACTCATTTTATGGAACAACAAAGGAAACAAGGAAAAGCAAACAGCTTTGAGTAATTATTTTGAAAAAAATTGTTATGCAATATTTTTGATGTAGAAGAAATATGAAGAATAATACAAGTATCACAATTAAGACTAAGGAATAAAACATTATCAACTTTGCTGAAACCACCTATGATGCCCTTATCTTGAATTTGGAGTTTATAGTTCCCATGTGTGTAATTCAGCCTCTACTAATGGGTATGCACCCCTAAGACCACATAAAACAGACATTTATGTGTTATGTATTTAAAAAGAAAGAAAGGAAGATAATGGTGATTTTTACTACAGCCATTCTTCTTTGACTTCACTATTCCTATGATTCTCTCATGTTGAATCTTGTTGCAGTTTGGATTCTGGTTCAGTAAGTTTGAGACAGGGTCTGAGATTCTCCCTCTCTAACAGGTGCTTAGGTGAAAAGGCTACTTACTGCTGGCTCATAGGCCACACTTTGAGTACCAAGGCTCTAGTTTGGAAGGTATCTTTAAAGTTTAAAGTCAGAGAAGAAGGAAGGAATGCAGTTTCCATTCACATTTGGAATTCTATACAACTGGTAGGTGCTGTTGTGGGGCTGGATTCAGAGCATCAGAGAAAGAAATGAATGTTATAGCAACCAGAATGCTCTTTTTTAAAAATAATTTATTTATTGTTTCCCATTTATTTTATTTTTAGAGAGAGGGGAAAGGAGAAAGAGAAGGAAAGAAACATCACTTTGCAGTTGCCTCTCACTAGCGCCCCCAACTGGGGAGCTGACCTGCAACCTAGTCATGTGCCCTGACTGGGACTCGAACCAGCGACACTTGGCTCGCAGTCCGACGCTCAATCCACTGAGCCACAGCAGCCAGGGCCAGAATGCTTTTTGATAGTGAAAAAGGAAAACAGCTTAATTATCCAAATATAAGTTAATGAAAGCACTTAGAATATTATAAAAACCTGAAAATCATATTTTAAAATAATCTTTTTCACATGGGTAAAGAAGATTTACAATATCATCTCAACTTTCAAACAGGTATAACACACACACAATGAGCGCCTAAACGGAGGTCAGCAACTTTTCTTTGTTTGCGTCTCAGCTTTCATTTATTTCTTCCACAGCATGGAATTAGAAGACAATCAGACTTGGGCAACAGCATGACAGGAGGGAAAATGAGGATTAGGGTTGTGCAAAAAGAGAGACCGACAAAAGACTGTAGGCTGTAAAAAGAAGAGCAGAGAGCTTCCATTACTCACTGGTCCTATGTGCTCACTGTGCCAGCAGGGTATTAAACATTGGGAGGAAGGAGGAGATTATGAGATATCATGTGTGTACCATAAATTATCAACACTATAGACTAAACAAATTAATTGAAGTTGTACAGAAATCTTTTTTCCTCTGGTTACAAAATTCAACCGAAGTAGGAGTTTCTGTGGTTCTTTCAAGAAAATTTCGCTCCAAGAAGTTTAAATAAAACTTCCTTTATAACTATAATCGCTTTGCTTATTAAGGTGAACGTTCATTTCTGAGAACAAAATTGTAGTGAAATAAAGGACTGTACGTATGTTACTGGTGATTTCACATGCGTGCCGGTATTGGATGTTGTTTATGGTTTTATTTATAAATGGAAGATTTCCCACAGCATTCCTTGGATCATTGCAGTCTATCGTTGGTATTTACTTTCTGGACTTATGATTTGGGGAGGTCGATAAATGATTAACTGCGGCTTATTTTGTTTTAGCCATGGAATTGGATAGACTGCATTTCTCACTTTGTCTTCTCAGCAGTTGTGTGGGTTATGGAGATGAGCTGTGGCCTTAGTGGAAAAGGCATCATTTATATATGTCAGTTGGTTGGCATCACGCGCTTGCTCTGGACTTTTTCTCCGAGGCTGTGAGATTTATGGCCATCATAAAGCCTTTTTCCCCCATAGATCATGTTGGTAGAATAGTCACACCTTTACAGGACTTCACCCTTTTAGAGACCAGCCAGAATCAGAAAGAACAAGATGTTATTTTGGTAATTTTTACCCTCATAGGGAGAGAAAATGACCCTAACCCCCGCAAAATCTTCTCTCTCCTGCCAAACTACCAATGATTCAGAATAAAGAGAGAAACCTAGTGGGGTATTTTTCCTTTTTCACATGTTTTGTTCTAAAAATCTTAGAGCAAGAGGTATAACCTGCTTAGGTTGGCTGCGCTACAAGCCTAAAATCCCTGCACACACACTGGGCTGTTTGCACTGCTGTTCTCCTCAGTTCTCAGAAACATATATGTGGTTTCATTTGTCCCATCGTGTAAACTACTGTCTGTCATTGGTATCGTGTAATCAGAAAATAATTTTCACAATGAGGGACCAGTCCGGAAGCAGGACTATGGTTGCAGGTAATGAAGACCTTAACTGTGTAACATTACCGAGTCAAAACTCCTCTCCAGGGAGTTAACTCTTTAGAAAAGGGAAGACAATGCTTGATTTCTCCTCCTGGCAGTTTTACCTGCCTTGGCCCCCCCACCCCACCCAGCAATGCAAAGAGAAATCAAGCCTGAGAAACCTTTAAAAATGGCACCTATTAACGAAAACAAAAGCATGAAAAAAGGTGATGCCTATCGGAATAGATGACTTCAGTGATGCCTGCAGGGTGATGTGATTAGGTAAGAAAATGCACCGTAGGCTTTGTAGAGGAGGTTATGACTTGAGCTGGAGCTTTCTGCATATACCTTTCCCTTCTGGCTGGGACCTCTTCTATCAGTAAGGAAAAGGAAAATTAGCAAATTCAAAGTATTAAAAATATAAGTAATGAAGCCTGTAGAACCAGAGAACAGTACTAGAGTTTTAAATGCCAAAATGGGTACACACAGCTGTATTATATTTATCTAGATCTAAATACACAGAAGTACACACACAGCATATATAAGAGCAAAGACAAACGGCAGGAGGTAAAACTTGTTTTTGATTGAGTTAATCATCCATGAACAAATATTCCTGTATTATTCATTTTTATTTATTCTCTCTTGCAACATCTTCATAGGTTAAAAATGAAAAAAGTTTCCCTACCAATTTTCATCTTTTAAAAATATTTCTTCATTGAGTTTTCCCATTTTCTTTGCAAAAATCCTTGAAATTGGTAAAAATGGTGATTATTTACATTTCTCTATTCACTTCATAAGCATGAATTAAAGGCCTACTTTGTGGTATGGAAATAAAACTATGAAGGTTTAGATAGAATATTATCCAGCTCTGTAAATGTTAGTAACAACAAAGAAAAATCTTGATATGAACTGCTTTCTTGGTGATTGATCTCTTTTTCTAGAACATTTAATTCATCAAAGATGTATGATATTGAGTTTTGTTCTTCATTGGGAACACCAAAGTTTGTTTGGGTGTTGCTGAATTACATTCAACAAAAGGTTATGTAATTATCTAAGTTATGTAATAAAGAGACCACTCATTACCCTGACAGCACATGAAAAAGAACAATAATCACAGATTCAAGGAATAATCAAGATAGAAAAGTCAGAGGAGTGTTGAAACACAGCTCAGCCATACAGATGGAGAAATTGAAATATAAAGAAAAATGATGTCCTAGTCTTGCCTTGTGTGTTGCTGATTACACTGGTTTAGAAATATGGATCTGGGTGATTTAAAATGAGTTACTTTTTAGCAAATTAAGCAACTTTTACTGAGTATATGTCTATATACAGTAAAAGCTAACAGTGCATTTTTATTAAAAATTATTTTTTTGGTGCTGCTAATCCTTTAGTTATTTCAAAGTTCTTTATGCATATAGCTGAGAGAAATTTTCAAATATTTTATTTTTAAGTAAATTCTTTATATTTTTCTGAGGAACTTGAGAAGCCCTCCACACATTCTTGTGTGGCTTAAATTTAAAAAGAAGGCCTCAATTTGAGTTTTTCACTTTATAGTGTAATGGAACTGATCTATTCTCAAGAAAATTAGCCTTCTACTTAAATGTCTGTCTACCTCTGACAGGAAAGGAAGCTAGAGATGTGTGAGAATATATATGCGCTTTCACAATTGTGATACTCTCCCATCAGAAAGTGCGAGGGTATCTGCAAAGAACACTCTTTTGTCAAAATCAATTTTATATGAAGCTTGATTTAATGAGAAATTTTTATGGGGCATAGACATCTCTGGCACTTTCTCTTTTTGTTGCCAACCAGTTGTATTAATCACGGAGGAGCTAGATTTCAGGAACAACTACCTGTCCATTAGGATTGATTTCCGGGACTTCAGCAGACCTTACCTCCAAATATTCTTTCAGCAGCACAGAAATCAGTTACATCAAGAATGTAACATATTGAACTTAAAATCCTGTCGGGTGAAATAAGCATTCTAATTTATAGGGGTTGGTGATGGGATATATTTTGTATCATCTGATGCTAACTAGAACAAAATGTCATCCTCCTATCATTCTAGCATGAAATTTGAACTAAGTCCTTATTATTTGGTCAGTAGTAGAAAGGGATTAACAATAAGGTGATCTTAATCACAAAAGATTGGGAAGAACTACAAAGGCCTTCTAAATTCAGAGTAAGTGTCAGTCCAGAAGACACTACTGTATTATTATCTCCCCAGTCCACATGGTTGACTTTCAGTTTTGTCAAGGAAGGCTATCTGTGACAATTACAGTAGTTCCTGTTGTGCTGTTACTTCTGAGATTGACAATTTTCACTTTCTGAGTTCTAACTTACACAAATATGCCTTTTGTTTTTCTGATTCCTCCTGGAATCAGAAAGGGAATTCATGCTCAAAGAAGAGTTGAACAGGACATTCTGCTTCCTGAAGGATTCACAAGTGTATTACCTCACTCAGTCCTAGAATAGTCCAAAAGGACAAAAGGAATCTCTTGTTAATTCCTTCTTTCCTTTATTTTTAAACCCTCATTTTAGCGATAAAGTTTTTGAGTTCCAAAAATTATGTGACTTATCTAAGATGGCATAACTGATTAATTATGGTGTGAAGTCTCTAAGGTAGAATAATGTACTATAAGTTTCCTAGTCTAGCCACACAGTTAATTCTTAAAGCATCTTCATATTTGTTTCATTCATGATACACATACTCAGCCTATGCCTAAACACATTCAGAGAGAGAATGGTAATTTCTTGGGCAACCAAAACATTTTTGGTCAGTTTTAAGGATTGGAGAAATTTCTACTGTTCGCTTGAAATTTACTTCTCTGTGTTCCATTTCTTCATTCCCTTTTGACCCTTTGGAACCAAAAGGAACAAGCCTTACTTTGCTTCTACATGACTTTCACAATTTTTAATCATGATTTCAACAACTTTATTTAGCCCCCTCCCCACCCCTCAGTCACTTTTTCTAAGTAGAGGTATGATTGCTTTTCCACATCTCCTTTTCTCTCTGCAGAGGGCTCCAAATTCTTCAATCTGTACCTTTCTAGCTACTAAATATTATCCCATTAGTTTAAGTGTATACTATTGATATAACCCATTGATTGGTTTCCTTCCTTTATTTTCATGATTATTATTTTTGGGGGGGACAATTCTGCGTTGACCTTGCTCACATGTGTAAATATAGGCATAAGATAAAATGTTAGCTATTGAATTGCTGGATCAAAGTGTTTGTGTATCATTCAGGGGAAACTTCCATATTTTTACTGAGTCTCTTATCTGTCACTTACATTTGTTAAATTTTGCTTCCCCGTGAAAATTTGTGAGCTATTTGAAAACAGGAGTATGATGTAGTGGAAATCAGGACCTTCAATGTCATGAACTGGGTATGTAACAGGGTCCTTGTGGTTTTGAGAAGTATCTAGGGCAAAGTGTCTTTGTTTATAAAAATACGGGTAATTTCATCAGTGACATTCCTTCTGCCCTCCTTTCCTGACAGTTTATAACTTGTACTGATGTTCATTACGTATTCACTTCCTTGATTTTTAAAAATTATCTTCATTGTTTTATGCTCTCTCTTTTCTATCAGTATGGCTTTTCAAAGGCTTGCTATTTATTTATTTAAAAATTAATCTTTATTGTATTTTTTTCCATTACCATTAACCCCCTTATATCCCCTCCCCAAGCAATTGCCACACTGTTGTCCATATCTATGAGTCCTTTTTCCTTTTTGCTCAATTCCTCCTCCCCACCCTTAGCATCACTTCTCGGCCTTTTGGCGAAGATCAAGTGTAGTATCTGTTCAAAGACCTTTTTAAAACGTGGTACTAGAAATAAACACAAAATGCATGATCTACCCATTCTGACCAATATAAAACAGCGAGACACCAGCTCATTTTTCTCAAGACTGTAGTTCTATTAGTGTACCCTTATGCTGTGTTAGGATTTTTTGTTTGTTTGTTATTTATTTTTTGATTTGCTTGTTTAAAAAATGTGTTTTGATGAACTTCTTGGGAGTCGAAACTTTAAATTCTTTGACTTGTCAATCCATATTTTCATTCCCTTGTATGTTGATTAATTACTATTTTAAAATTAAACTATAGGACAATATACTTAGTTGATTTTCATTTCTGGGATCTGGCATATATAATAATTTTCATATGTTTGATATGTTTTGAATGTTGCTGTTGCTGCTAATTATGTTATTATTACTCTTAGCTTTTATTTTCCCTGAATGTTATTTCACATTGTAGGGGAGGAAAGAATTTTCTTCAACACTCCTAGGATCATCCCTGGCCTGGTCTGAAAAATAAACTTGACAAAGACAGGTTACAGGAGAAAAGCATACACATTTATTTAATTGAAATTTTACATCACACGTGAGCCTTCCTAAGGAAATTAAGGACTGAAAAGCTGAGTATTTTTATGCTAGGTTTGATGAAGAGTAGACAGTCATATAGAAATATGATAGGTCAAAGAACATGAGGAAATCACAGCAACATGGAGGTACAAGCAAGTCAGCTTTGTTTGGATTCTTTGAGCAGTCTCTGGCTTCTTTCATATTCTAAGGCTTTAGCAGGCAGTTATCAGAGTACATTAAACCTTTATTGATTAGCTGAGGCAAACATTTCCTATTAGAATTAATATAATTAAATTAAAATTAAGAAGAGATTGTTTCAATATCCTTTATTCTGTTCACATTCTCCAAAGTTCTAAATGAGAACATACTATAAGTAATGAAACATTTTTGAGAGCTCAAGATCAGAATTGGAAAAACTTGAATGGAATATCAAAATAGTCACTGACTACCTTTTTGCCCTGCACAAGTTCCTTCATCCCTCTGAACATCAGGTATTGATCTTATTGTTTCTTAATAAACTGAGGACCATCATAATATGTTACCACAGGGTTATTTTATGGGTTAAATAATATGATTCATGTAATGTGTTTTGACTCAGCAAAGCAAGTGTTCTACGCATGTAGTTTATTAATATTAATATTAATGCTACTGTTATTTTCATTACATTTAAAAGTTATATGAATAAGAATGACATCTTGTAGTTTGCATACATAATTTTAGGATTCAAGGGTAAAATTTATAGACCTAAACTTATGTAGACAAAAGTCCAGATTATTAAAGATTGGGTCCTGTAAATACAATGAATTTTAGTCTTGAAACTTAAGTATCTGTTGGGATTTGAGTTTGATAAAAGGTATAATTCTCACCCATCAGTCTGAAATGTCAGACACAGCTGGGTTAGAATAATATAAGACTTGACACAGTAGTGAGTCACTTTAACTTTCCAGCAATAAGGCAAGACGGTTACATGTCTCTTAAAACTTCAAGATGTCTAAATCTTACTGTGAGTGTATTCCTATATAATAAAAAACCACAACTGCCACCAAGTTGCATATGTAGGGGTGGAAATATTTTTTCTTCTTCCCTTCTAGGTTCTTTGGCTGGTCTAATAATTAAGCTGACGTAGACAGCTTAACAGGAGAAAAACAAATTGCGTATACATATGGGAGCCCTGTGAAATAATGAGACTTCCTAGCAACCCAGTAACTGAGATTTATACAACCATCCTGAGCTAAGGTGAAGGGGGTATGGGTTTAGGGATTCAAAGGGTAGAAAGACAACTCACAAGAAGATGAGAAGAGTAAATGTTTGGTAAATAGATGTTTTCCATGCCACGCAGAGAAGCCTCTCTGATATAGAAAGTTCTCTCTGATAATAACTCTCTTCCTAGTATAGGGCCCTTATCTAAATTCTTCTAGGCAGTTAAGAGGGAGGTAAAAAGCTCTTTCTGAGCCTTCCAGGCTTCAACTATCTACAAAATAATCCATATACTAAAGTGGCACATTTTGGGGTGGCGTCTTCTGTTCTCCCTCACAAGAAATAAAAAAGAACCTATAAATTGATTCTTATGGCAAATGTAGACTTCGTATTTTTTAAATCCTCATAGAAAGATATGTTTATTGATTTTAGAGAGAGAGGAAAGGAGGTAAAGAAAGAAAGAAAAACATCAATGTGAGAGAGAAACATTAATCAGTTGCCTCTTATATGCACTTTGACCAGGGATCGAACCATAACCTAGGTATGCGCCCTGACTGGGAATCAAACTTGAACCTTTTGGTGTATGAGATGACACTCCAACCAACTGAGCCACCTGGCCAGGGCTATAAGCTTTATATTTTGAACAACAAATATATCTAGGATATATCTAGGTCTATTTTGCAATTCCCTCTCAGCATTTCTTTTTACTTATCACTAATATATAGATACATGTAGACAGATTAAGACAATCTTCTATTTCATTCATGACAGTAACAAAGAAAGAAAGTTTGTAACAAGATTAATAATTATTGAAATCATATTTAAAACTTTTTTTTTCAAAGGAAAGACCATGGAATTAATTATACATAGTTATACTTTACCATCCATGGGAAGAAATTATGGGTTAAAGAATGGATATAGTTCCTACTCTGTATCATAAGTTGGTATGGATTTTTCATAGGAGAGAACAAATACCTAATGTGCCGTGGCAATTCCATATATACATGTGTGACAAGACATTGAGATCCTTTGAGCTTGTGAGATTCCCAAATAAATTCTGTATTCCATATTAGGTGGTAACATAAACTTCATCTATTGAGACTGAGGGAAGAAATGTAACAATCCCTGTCATCTTAAGCAAATTTCAAGAGATAATTAGTTAATCAAGAAGAGTCATTGGTTCAAGTGCCATAATTTCAAAAGGAAGTGGTGGAATCTGGTTAAGGGCAGACTTTAACAGGTGTGAGGTGGTATGTTGTAGTTCTGTTTTGCATTTCCCTAATAGTTAGTGAGTTGAGTATCTTTTCATATATGTGTTGGCCATTTGTATGTCTTCTTGGGAGGAACGTCTGTTCAGGTCCTCTGCCCATTTTTTAATTGGATTGGTTGTTTGTTTGTTTGTTTAGTGTTAAGTTGTTATTATAGAAAACAAGAGTTTTTAGTATTGTTTTGCAGTCATATCATCTTATCAAAAGAGGAGAATACAAATGACCTGAAATTGTATTCTTTGAAAAATTTGTGGACAATAAGTACTTTCTGATGTTTTTAATAAAAAGATAATATTTCTGATAGCTGCATATTAAAATTATCTAGAATTTGAAGATAATTTCTAAAACTGATAACAGGTTGGATTCTGGGTTATAACTATTAAAGAGATTAGTGGAGTTATCTAATTTAATAATTACAACATGATGATATTTTGAAATCATATCATTTTCATACTCTTTCACAAGTAACAGAAAATAAAGGTCTTTTTTTCCTTCAGAAAGCTATAAACAGTGAGGTGGGCTGATAGAAGTAAGGAAATGAGGATAAAATGACACAAATTATTCTTTCAAAAAAATAAGTAAAACTTTTTATAGTCAATCTATCAGTTTTTCGTTTGCATAATTTTTATGTCTGGTTCTTTCAAAATATAAAGAAATTACTGCTGTAGATTGCTCATCATTTGGTGATACAGTTAGATAAATATAGACATATAGATATAGGTATAGATTTATATTCTGCACCATCCATCAGGATCTCAAGAACATGCTGATAAAATCATTTTCATACATATTGGTCAGTTAGATTCACAGATGTAAAAGTTACAGGAGTGGAAAGCAGCTTTAGCATTTAGTTTCAGTGCTCTTAAGTTCTACTTTTTTCATTCTATTGCCTATTATTTTGTAATGACTGGTGTTCTTAAGTGATTTAGTGACCTTTTGCTTAAAAGAAATCTGCACTCCATCTTCACGTTTAGATAATCCAATGTTGAAATGGTATAATATATGAACCGGAAATCTCTTACTCTATTTGGTCACTGAATCCAAAGGAAATAAAAGGCTAGTGATACCATAGCACGTTCCACTAACTCATGTCAGGCTCATTTTTCTAAGTGGTTCATATTTCCAGAATATAGTTTTGAAATATGAAAATATTTTTAAAGCTTCTGAGCATCTGATATCAATGTCATACTTTCAATATCCTTAATAGAAAGGAAATCCTCTCATACCTTCTTTCTTCTTTCTTTCAATATTGTTCTATGATATTCGTCTTTCAGATTGTTTTACTCAGGAAGCTTAGGAAATCATGAAGCTGCAGCTCAAAAATCGGCACACTGATGATTGTCAGTAATAACTGCTACACTGAAAGTGCATAAGATATCAAAAGCAATTATAGTATTTTGAGAAAAAAATAACAATATAGAAGAGCAATGTGGGTCCATTTCGGGTGAGAATAAAGAGTCATGCATATACACATATTCTAATCCCTCCTCCCCCAGATAAAATTAATGATGCACATCCTTTTAATCTTCATTTTATAAACAGTTCACATTAATTTTGATAGATATTTGAAGTCATCATAGTATTGTTGAAACGCCTCTTTGATATTTTAAAATCTAAGACTTTGGTAATTAAAAGGTAAATTTGAAATATCTAAACAACTTGTTTGGCCTAGAATGGAATGACTCCTGTCTTTACAGGTTTGATGGTATAGAATGTTTCTCATTACTTGGCTATAGCTGAGAAACGATGCATGTGATAATACCCTTCCCTGCATTAGAAGGACAAATAGATTGTCTTTTGTGTGAGTGTTTGCCAAATGGCATGTTGTTTGCGTCCTTCATTTTGTGATAGTCAAGGAAAACATAGCTGAATGGCTGCACATATAAAGTCTTCCTTGTATATTAGAAAATTATGTCCCTGAGAAAAACCAAAACTATGGATGACCTTAAAGGGGATGAGATATTATCAAAGCAAAGGACACATATGGTTGCTGAGTAGAATGACAATTACTTTGGGCTTTTACTTACATTATGCTGTCATAATAAACACCCTACTTTTGTTTAAAAAAGGAAAGCACTTCCAGAGACTAAAGGAGTCTCTGAAAAGAGACACTTGGCAATTCCAGACAAATAGCAAAGGAGTATCTGCATTGTGTAAAACAGAGCTGCTTTTGTAAAGGTTGGGTATTGACTGAAAGGTGTGTGTGAGTAAAGGAGTTGTGTGTGTGTGATTTAAATCATATTTTCAATAAATTAGTGGAGGTCTTTGAAATACCTGCTTAACTGTTCAAAAGTATATTATTAGTTTATAATGTAAATAAGACACCAGTGGTTTGACTCTACAAATGTTGCATTTTAATAACTGCCTTTTATAGTGCAAGATGACTCTTTATAACAACAAAACCATTTATAGCATTGTTTTTCTTTTTGCTAATTCATGTATGTCCCCTGTGTAGCATTATATAGCAAACAGGATGAAACTATTATAGCAGTTCCTGGAATGGGGCAAGTTGTATTTATACATTACAACTATATGAATAACTATTCTTATTGTAGTTATATATCATTTGTTATAGAGGTGTGAGTAAACAACCAGATGGCCTTATTTCATTTTATGTATAACACACACCCACAATTCTGAACGGTAGAATTTTCATAGCAGTTGTTTCTCTATTTGCTTTCCTAGGTTGACTCTTTATATGCCAGGCATTTTCTTAGATGCTAAATATGGACAAAGCCAAAAAATGATTTAAGGGGGAAAAAAAGTTAATCCACCAACTTACTGATTTTTTCTCCGTGATGTCAAATAATGCATTTCATTTGTATAATGTTTTATAAATGACTCCTCAGGCTGTTCTTCCATCACTACTGAAACCTCTGCCTTGGTGGGCAACCTAGTCCCCAAAATACTACCATGCCAACAACTGGCCCATGTGAAACAAGAGACAGCCTGAAAAATCACATGTGGTGTAATTAAGCCCTTCTCTATTTGACTGCTGTTAATGCTGATTGACATACCTGACTATTCTGCAGAGTGTGGCATACACTCTGAAATTTTAAATGATACATTAATGCAGAAATTCTCAAGACAGGCTGTACATTGGGATCACAAGAATTGCTCCCTGACTTACAAAAGAGAAAATTCAAGGATGGGGTCCTGGTATAAAGCTCTACAGGTGTACTAAGTGTGTACTCATGATTGAGGGATGGCCCTAGACTTTCATTTTTCTCTCTCTAGCCCCTGGCATTTGACCTTTAACTTTAGACATAAACCCTATGTCAAATATCCCTGAATTTAGATAGGTAAACAGTTTATTTGCTTGGGTTTTCTTCAGTTGTGTAATTAATTTAATTTGGTTTTAATTTCTACTTTGTATGCTGTTCTCCCAATGCGTATTTCTCCATGCTCGAAAAAAAAAAGAAAGAAAAGGAAGAACAAACTTTCATTCTTCAGGATATTTTGTTGCATCTCAAAGTATAATAATCCCCTGGATTTACTATCATCTCAAAATTGGGAAAAGCAAGTGCTGTTTGCACTGAGAATTTATTGTTGTAAATTTTTATTTATAATTAATCATTCTATAAATATGTTAAGGAACTCACAGGCAATATCTTAAAAATTAAAATTCTAACTACCTATCTTTATATGCAGTGGTTTGACAATATTGCTAAATAATGCTAGCTATCATTTAAACATATGAAGGATTTTATTGATAGTTTCAGGTAGAAGTGTTGAGTCAGAATGTTTGGGGCTGACAAAGGAACTACTATGCTATTCAGGTGTGACCCTAACACTTTTAAATCCCCAGGCCTGGTTCCCATTATTGAATCATTGTTTCAGAGGAATAAAGGCATTCAGTATTAAAAGCATTAATATTTTATTCTTTGCCTCCTAGCTAAGACATTTCTCCTACCACCGTGCATCATAAAGTCATGCTGATAAAGGGTGGACAGGTGTAGGCATGTTATTCGGTTCACTTCTTCTTAGTTAATTACCTTTATGGTTCAAATACCAAGTGATAATAGGAAAGCGTGATAAATAGTTTTCCATTAAAATGCTTTGATTATTATAAAAAATGACTTACTGTCTGCCAGCCAATTCTCAGCATCTTATTTACCACATAGGATGTTGTCTTCAAAATAGGACATAAATAGTCTTCCTTATCAGAGGATAATAAAATATTTGATACAATTAGCAATTGACCATGTAATATACTTTTAACTATTCATTTATTTATGAAAATACATTTCAGATTAAATTTTTACATGCATTTTATTTTCTATTTATGTATTATAAAAGTACAGAAAACATGTCTCTCCAGTAAAATTTATTAGTATTGCTAAAAACAGTTTTAAATATTAGGATTTTTGTTGTGTAAATACATTAAACTTTTTTTTTCATAATTTTCCATGTGAGTGGAATTAGGATTACCCATAGTATATGTAAATTGAAGAATTAGAATAGTCTTCTTGAAGAAAGAACACTGGTCAGTTTCTGAGAGTTTTAAAGGACAAGAGGTAAGTTATCTTGTGGTAGGCAGAATAATGGCTCCCCAAATATATCCATGTCCTAATCTCCAGAATCTGTCAATATGTTATGTTTCATGGCAGAGGAGAATTAAGATTTTTAACCCGCTGACCTTTCAACAGGGAGAGCATCCTGTGTAATCCAGGCCAACCCAATGTAATCACAAGGGTCTTTGTAAGTAAAGTTGGAAAACAGAAGAAGCAAGTTAGAGAGGGAGATGTTAGAGATCAGAGAGATGCAATATTGCTGGCTGGAAAGATAGAAGAACGGAACCACAGGCCAAGAAATAGAGGTTGCCTCTATAAGTTAGAAAAGGAAAGGGAATATATGTTTCCTCTAGAGTCTCCAGAAGGAACATAGCCCTGCTGAAACCTTGAGTTTAACCCAATGAAAACTAAGTCATGCTTAACTGCAGAACTGTAAGATTGTAAGTTGCTTTTATTTTTAACTCAACAGGCTTGTTATAATTTTTTACAGCAGCGTTAGAAAATGAGTGCAGGTCTGTTATTCTTTAAAGAGATATCACTGTTCTCTTTTCTGTTAGCCGCTGAGTTGGAAATATGTCCAAGGGACTACATTTTAAGGTTCTGTGCAGAAGACAGACTTGGCCCTTACCCGAGTGATCATTAATGGAAAAGGGCATAACTGTTAGAGGAGCAGTGAGCTATATTCTGCAAGTGTTTTTTAAAAAAATACATCAGAGACTTCCGCTTCTAGATAGTAGATAAAAATTCTCGAGAAACAAGTATTCTCATTTTATCAATATGAGCAAGCTGAATAAATGAGACGTAATAATTCTTAAGCTTTCAGGAGAGCTGAGAATTCAAATAAATCTAAAGAGACTAAGTTCCAGAAAGTTACAAGCTCTTCGTGGAAGAGAAAAGGTACACATTTGCTTTCACCCCGATGGAGCAGTGGTAGAGAAGAAATCTGCCATAAATGAAGTTAGGGAAAATCTAGCCAGATTTTTCACATACTTTTAATGGGATGAGTGGAATGACATGAGGATTAAAATCCTGAGGGGCTCCAGTCACAGAGAGAGTCTGCCTAGATCTGCTAAACCTTTCCTATAGATTTTCACTGAAGGTACCAGAATAGCAGATTTAGGTCTCAGAGCAAGGAATGAGAACTTAGAGTGGGAATCCCTGAGGTGTGTGTGCAGGATGGATGGAGGTGGGGCTTGCCCACGTTTAGGCAGCGGTCATCTGAAGGTTAATCTTAGGGCTGGGAAAATGAAATAAATCATTCCAAGATATAATGAATTTTTATCAGATGAACTGCAGCTGACCTCCATCAGTTGAGGGCGGGGCAAGCACCGGTTAAAAATTCTCTCAGGGCACCATAGGCCTTCTAAGACAGTTCAGCAGCAGCTGCTGAGAGAATTCCCACTGAGTGCATTGCTGTAGTGCCCTGGAGACAGGGAAAAGGGCAGCAGGGCTGACAGATAACCTGACGTACAGAACGTTTTTGATGAGTACTGGCGAGCAAAGAGAAATGTGCAAGAACCAAGAATCTGACAACAGAGTCGAAAAGCAGAGTGTGATCTCTTCCGCTTTGGAGAGATGGCAATCAGCCAGAAAAGCACAAACAAAACAGCCCATTGTCTTTCCAGTGCGCAGACCTCAAATTTGCTGAAGTAAAATTCCTAATCCCTGACTCAAAATATTGAAAGCCAGTGATGAAATGAATCTAACTAAAGTTGGTGCAAAGTTCAAACCCCACTTAATAATGGATTAGATTGAACTTGTTACCCAGCCTACTAATTCAAGAGAAGAGGCATATCCAATTTGGGGGATAAATGGTATTATTTTGATATCTATTGTTTTATACACAATGCATGACATATAAGAAATAATTTTAGAAAACAAGAAAAAAATGACCTGTGATCAAAAGAAGGAAAATATTTCATATAAGCACACACAGGATGACCCAAATGCTAGAAATACTAATAGATGACTTTAAAATAACTAGGATAAGTTAGCTTAAGGATCTAGTGACAAAAAAGAGAAACGTGTATAAAAAAATAGAAAGTTAAAAGCCATAAAACTATAAACTGTAAGAATTTACAAGGAGTAAAAACTAATAAGGAAATATAAAACACCAGAAATGAAGAATTCATTCAATGTGCTTACACAGCTGAGGAAAAGATGAGTAATTTTGAAGGAAAACAAACATGCAAATCAAATACAAAGTTGAAAAACAAATGGAACAGAACATCCAATATCTGTAGCACCATAGTCAGTTTTTCAGAATGCCAGAAAAGTGTAGAGGAAGAATGTCACAGAAGGAATATCAGAAGAGGTGATTACTAAGAACTTCCCAAAAGGGATTAAATATATCCAATCATAGATTCCAGAAGGTCAGCAAACCTCAAACAAGATAAATATAAAGAAAGCACAACTACTTATATAATCACAAAACTGCTGAAAACAAAGACAGAGAAAATATTTTTGAGCAGCCAGAAAACAAGACACATCCATCCATCCAGTGGAATGATGATAAGGCTTGGGGCACACTTTTTTATCATGAATGATACAGGCTAGAAAAAAATAGAATGGAATATTCAAAGTCTTAAGATTATAAAAAGAAAAGAAAAATGAAAACTGGGAGTGTAATAAAGATATGTTCAGAGAAAAAAAAATGTCAGGGATTCCTCCCTGGCAATCTCACATATAGAAGATACTAAACTAAATTCTTTAGTCTGAATGGAAATATTCTTGGTGGAAGTCCTGATGCACAGAAAGGAACGAAGAGCATTGTGAAAGAGTAAACATGTGGATACCTTGAAAAAGTTTAAATTATCTTTACTCATAATAAGTAGGAAGTATGAAATAATAAAGGTTAGAACAAAAAATCAATAATATAAAATTGAATAGACAATAGAGAACAGTTCTTAGAAAAGATCAAAAAGTTTATAAATCCGTAACAAAACTAGTTTAGAAAATAAGAGAGGCAACAAAAATTACCAATATCAGGAATAGAGGAAAATAAATCACTACAGATCCTACAGATATTAGAAAGATAATGGAGGATATCATAAATGATATCATGTCAATAAATTCAACTGTTTTTATTTATTTACCTTAAATTGTTTATTGTTTATACCATTACAGTTGTCCCAATTATTCCAGTAAATTCAACAATTTAGATAAAATGGATAAATTCCTTAGAAGAATCTAACTTACCAAAACTGACACGATATGGAAAAAAATCTGAACTTCTATATATGTTATAAAAACTGAATTTATAACTAAAATCCTTTACATAAAGAAAAATTGGTGCTCTGAAAGCTTCATCAGCAAATTATAAAAGTAAATAAAAAACTTACAAAGACATGGTCAGAAAGTAGAGTAGTGAACTCTTCTCAATGCTTTCTGCGAGGCCTGCATGATCTTGATATCAAAACCTGACTAGAAGTTAAGACATATGTCCACAAAATGACCAAGAAAAGAACGTTCCTTGCAGCTTTATTCACAATAAACAAAAACTTGAAACAACTCAAATATCCATTGACAAGTGAATGTATGGAAAAATGTGTTACATTTGTTCATAGAATACTATATCTATCGGCAGCCGTCCGTCTCGAGAGACGATGGTGTAGCTTCTTAAGAGTCTATCTGCACCGCTGAGAATGGCTGTGCAGTCCGACTCGGGAGTGACACGGTATTTGTCTCCTCCCGTGTTGAATCGACATCTGGAGTGTCCTCTCCAGTGAAGCTGAAGCTACAGAGCCTGGGCAGGGTGATATGGAGGGTCTGCTGTTGCCCATGCAGCAGACCCCCCCTCTCTTCGCAGCTGAAGGGTCCAAGGGAAAGACGGAGTCAATACAGCTTGGCTTCAGGTGCGCCGCAGGAGTTGCCGGTGTTGACTACAACGTCAAACCGCCTTAGGGACTCCGGCTCCGGATTTTCTGTCGGGGTTTACTCCCTTAGCCTTTCCCCTGAAGAGGTATGCCGCAAGGCAGCGGAGGTTTTTTGGAGTCAGAGTTTTCCTTCTCTGATGTGCCCTGACTGGAAGATCGAACCAGCGACACTTAGCTCGCAGGCCGACGCTCAATCCACTGAGCCAAACCAGCCAGGGTAATAGAATACTACTCAACGACTAAAAGGAATAAAGTCTTCATTCAAAAAATAAATGGCTGATTCCTACAGACATTATGTTGAGCCAAAGAAGCCAGGCATTTAAAAAAGGCCATACCCTGCCCTGGCTGGTGTGGCTCAGTGGATTGAGTGCTGGCCTGTGAACCAAAGGGTTGCTGGTTCAATTCCCAGTTAGGGCACATTTTTGGGTTGCAAGCCAGGTCCCTATGTGGGGGTATGCAAAAGGCAACCACCACACATTGATGTTTCTCTCCCTCTCTTCCTCCCTTCCACACTCTCTAAAAATAAATGAAATCTTTTTAAAAGGACATACCTTATGATTTTATGTTATGAAGTTATAGAACGTGCAAGATTAACCTATAGTGATAGAAATCAGAAAGTTTTTGATTCCAGATGTGGGGAAAAGAGAATGCAGGATCTTCCTGGAAAGGAACATGAAGACACTGGTAATAGAAGTGCTTTGGTTTGTGGTTACATGGGCATATAAAATTTCCAAACTGATCAAACTGAATAGGTGAAATCTGTACACATTTATTGTATGTCAATATTACTCAATTTTAAAAAATGCTTGGAAAAAATAGAAGCAGGAGGACTCTTGGATTAAATTAGTAAAGCTGAATTGTGGAGTCCTTGCCTTTGAGCAGAGGGACAGAAAACACAATTACTACTTCTTTTGGGCAAACCCTTTGGTGTTTTATAATTGTCTGTATTAGAATTTATCAGTGACTTAATAGAATGTGTACAGGTGTGTAAGTCTCGAGTTTTTAGTGGGTGACTTACCTAGGTTTTTTTTTTTTTTAATCACTTTATTGGGTTATGATTGACATACAAAAAGCTATACATATTTAATGTATACAGCTTAATTAAGTTTATGGATAAGTATACATGTGTGAAACCATTGCCACATGCTATAAATATATCCACCACCTCCAAAAGTTTGTTCCCGCTCTCTTTATTACTACTTTTTGTGTGATTAAAAACACTTAACTCTAATTTCAAATCAAGAGAAAAATTGTGAACTGAAAGCAATCGCAAAACCCTTTGAATTGCATTTGTCCCTGCAAAAAATATTGTTGACATTCCAAAGGTGAAATCTAAATGCAATTTCAATTGTTATCTATGCAAATTATGCATTTTTTCAAATTTATAAAGGAACATGTATATGTTCAATTTTTAAAATTAAAGTATACCAAAATATATAATTGCAAATGAATCTTTCCTTTTCTAAGTGATGTTCTTCCAAATTTCACTTCTCAAGTCTTTAACATGTTGGATGTAGTCTTTCAGGCCTTGTTTACGAACACTAATATTTAAGATTCTCCTGTAGTCACATAGAAAATAGGCATTTTTAGTATTTAGTTGATGGGGTTGCTCTTGCCCTTCAAGACATACAGTCATGCAACAGCAACAGAGGTGATCCTTGCTTAGAATTTACTTTACTTTCACAATTATGCCCTGATCACCTGAAGGGAAATGCTGAGCTAAGCTTGGCACTGATGTAGATTTATAATTGAAAAAGACAGAGGCTCTGCTTTCAAGGAGTATGCAGGCAATCTAATTAGGAGGACAAGAGAAGTAAGAAATGACTTTGAGACAGGGAACTAAGTCAAGCACGAAAGAGTAAGAGTTATCTCGTATCACTTTGGCATTCCAGTCATTATATAGTAAACATTGGCAAATTTGAAATAGTTATAGCTGCCTCTGCAATTAGAAATTTCAGATACCTAATAAGAAAGCTTCTGCAGTGTACTTTGGGGATTGATGAAGTCCAGTCAGCAGCGCTGATTGTTCAAGCTTGGGCGTCAACCACCTGTCACTTGTTGCCATGAAGCGGCTTATATGCCCACATAAATTTGGTTGGAGTATCAGTATAGTTATACAAATTTCTAGAGATCCCCGTGATCTGGCCTGAAATATCCAGTGTGTGTGTGTGTGTGTGTGTGTGTGTGTGTGTGTAGTTCTGTAGCTTGCCTAGGTTACACAGTAAAATACTGAAAATTAGAGCTTAAATACTAATTTATCTAGGTAGATGAAGTGTTAACTTGATTCTCTTGTTTAGGCACCATTACTATGTGACAAATACCGCCCCCCCTCCAAGTAGCCTTTAAACGTAATAAAATACTCATAGATTCTGTGGTCAGTAAATCAGACAGTGTGTACTGATAATGGCTTGCCTGTGCCCCTAAATGCCTAGGTCATCAGTAAGGGAGACAGTGGAGGTAAGTCAATGGCTGGGGCTTGAAATTATTAGAGATAACTTCACTCCAATTTCTGGTGCTGGCTGTCACCTGGGACTTCAGCTGTGTGTGTCTGTTGACTAAACCACCTAAATAGGGCTCTTCCATGTGACCTGGACTCCTTCAAAGCATGATGACCTCAGGGTAGTCAGATTTCTAACATGAAAGTTCAAGGCTCCAAAAGTAAATGCCGCCATTGAACATTGAAGCAGCAGCATTGTCTTTAATTACCTGGTTTCAGAAGTCACATCAGAGGTGTCATATGCACTATGTTCTATTGTTTACAAGAGTTACTAAGGCTAGGCTAGGTTCACAAGAAGAAGACTTACATCTCAGTTCTTGATGGTAGATATGTCAATGAATTTGAGGGCATCTTAAGAAATTGCTACATCTACAGCAGACACATTAGGGAAAGCATCTCACTTCAATGAGAAAAATAATCTTAATTAAAAGCTATCCTCCATGAAAGTCAAACATTGTGACATAAGAGTTACATGGAAAAGGCATATGCTACAGTACAGCAATCTTAAATCAACTACTGTGAAATCATTTTGCCCATAGTATATCAACCAATCCAAATTCCCACTAAGGGAGAGATATGTAATGTTCCAAAACCATGTTTCCTTCCATTGTCAATCCTAGTGAGAGTTTTGGCGGCCATTACTGGCAGAACTAACATAACTATTGTGGCATTTGAAAACATCAACTTTGGGAAAGATACAAATCTGAATTAACATGTTTGGTTAAGGTGATAATATACTATACAAGCAATTATGAAGATCTACGGAAAGTAGAAAATGTCTTAAAGTGTAAATTTGTTAGTTCTAGGATGTTATGTTCTTGCTTTATTTCATTTTGATTTTGGAGCTCTTCGAGTGAATGTCAGGAAGTACACTATGTCTTATGAGTATGCAAAAAAGTGTAATGGATAATGTGTCCTACTGCTTACATGGGGAGAGAAGAAATACATTAAAAAGTGTCTATAAACAAGGAAGAGGTGAGATGATGCCATTGCTTTGGGTGGGTACTTTTCAAATGCTAAAGCTTCTTAAATGTATACAATTGTAGAAAAACAATGAAATAATTACTAGAAAGATTCATTTTGTGAGGTAATAAGCAGATATTAAACTAACAGAATTTTCTCAGTAATAGAAACTGTACCCCTTTTAGCAAACATTTTAATTAAGAATTTTTCTAAATTGTATTTGATGGCTTATATTAGCTTTACATTAACACGCGTGATATAATTTAAACTTTTGGGAAATTGTCTATTATTAAGTAAACCAGTTATTACATTGTGCTTTGAATTCTGATACCCTCATCAGAAACAGAAGTCATGAGATTACCTATACTTAATTTGGATGGACTCAATCTAATACTATTAATTTTATATTTTTGTCTGAGTGCCTGTGGGGTGGAGAGAATTTTGGTGAGGATGGGATTTCTGAATGTTTTTTTGGGAAAAAAACCCTACTATTTTCATAACCTAGATTCATTAATTAACATTGTGATGCCATTAATTGCCATATTTGTGCACAGAGCCTCTGTCTCTGTCCCTCTCTTCCTGCATTTATGTACATATATGCATATGCATGTCTTTCCTGAAGCACTTGAAAGTAAATTGTGTGCTGGCTGGTGTGGCTCAGTGGGTTGAGTACCAGCCTGTGAACCAAAATGTCGCTGGTTGGATTCCCAGTCAGAGCACATACCTGTGTTGTGGGCCAGGTCCCCAGTTGGGGGTGTGCAAGAGGCAAACAGTCATTTCTCTCACTTTGATGTTTCTCTCCCTCTCCCTCTCCCTCCCTTCCTCATTCCCCAAAAATAAATAAGTAAAGTCTTTTAGAAAAAATAAATTGTGATGTCATATATATCCAAATAGATCTCCTAAGAACAATATAGCAATAACATCATTATCACAAACACAGATTTATTAATTTAGCAATATTATCATATTCAAGTACACAGTATTCCAAGTAATGTTTTTATGTTCTTTTTTAAAAATGCAGAATTATGTATTGCATTCAGTTATCATGTTTCTGAGGTGTCATTGAGTCCAGAAGAGTACCACCTCATTTGTATTTATTATATTAACATTTTGAAGACATCCAGGTCGGTTGATATACAGAATGTCCTACAATCCAGATTTCTCTAATTGTTTCCACATGTTTAGATTCAGATTAAATGCTTTTGGTAAGATTTTTCCAAAGATGATGTGTGTGTGTTGTTGTTTTTTTTAAGATTTTATTTACTTATTTTTAGAGAGAGGGGAAGGGAGGGAGAAAGAGAGGGAGAGAAACGTCAGTGTCTGGTGGTTGCCTCTCACACGCCCCCAACCAGGGACCTGGCCAGCAACCCAGGCATGTGCCCTGACTGGGAATTGAACCAGCGACCCTTTGGTTCACAGGCTGGTGCTGAACCCACTGAACCACACGAGCCAGGGCATTTTCTTTTGCTTCTCATCAAGGAGACACATAATGCAAGTTTGACTTATTATTGGGAGTGCTATGTTGATAACTTAGTTAAACTGGATTTCTCCACGTTTGTCCTTTGTAAGAGTACCCTTTTCTTTTGAAGGTGAATGTAATCAGTGCAGTGATATTTGTAAACATAGTGAATATTCAAGTCCCCAAGAACTTTCATCCAATGGTGTTATCCTACATGGATGACCCGTGCCTAAAACAATGATCACTTTGTTCATTGCCAGTTGTGTCTTTCTAATTGTTTTCTTTTAATCTATTTTTTAGCAGTCATACTTATGTAAAGAAAAGCTTACTCTTCTTTCACCCTTTCCTTTTTGAGTTCTACTAGGGACACTTTGGACCCCCTGCAATAGTCTGTTACAGCCTTTACTGTCAGGATCCTTTTTTAATGCTCAGTTGAACCAGATTTGGTCAGTGGGAGCCTGTTCAAGCTGACATATTCTCAGTGGTATTTGAGCAAGTCTTTGGCAAGGATTTCTAAGCTTAGTTCTTTTCAAATCCAGACTCACAGTCTTTTATTGAGGAGCTCTGGTCTTTTTAAAGAATAAAGGTATTTAGAAACAAATATTTGGGTGTTAAATGGTGTGATAATAATCAATTTATTGCCTCTCAGTTCCAGTTGCTTACATCAATGTATAAACTGTGGTGATACACAAAATTCCTTTAAGTGTATCTCCTATAAAGTGAGCATGGTGTTCAACTTTCTCAGTAGAGGGCACTAAACGGACTATGCAGGAGGAAAGGGCCTTTCTGTGGCATGGTGCAAGAGCAATTCGGAGGTGGGGGTTCCTTAGGGTGGACCTGTACCCCAGTCATGCACCCAGATTGCATGGTCCCTGTCAAGCTTGTATCCTTGGCCTAACAAAACCAGTGCCTCAAGGCTTTCACCCTAAAGCTTCCCTGGGTAGGCCCCATGTGGTCACCTATGGGCCCGAGGCTTTTCACCTTCTTTGCACATGCACACCACTGTTTGCTGATTGGTCACTGATGGTCTTCCTTTTTGCCTGTATTAAGAAAGGTTGCTTCTTGCTTGTCTAGTGATTGTAGACCAGTTCTAGCTTGGGCAAATCAGCAAACTTTTCTGCTCTCTAATGGACTGAATTGCACCTTTACCAATGAGGTCTGAAACCCAGTCTTGGGGAGGGGCCCCTTTCCAAGTGTGTCCTTTCTTGGGCACCCCACTTCAGTGAAAGAGTATCATATAGAGTTTTCATATAGCTTATAGTCATCCCATATCCCAGTTTAATAATTCTTTTTATTATTATAATCCCCCTCTTTCTCTCCTGATTGGACCCAGACTGATACAAGGGTTCTTGCTTCAATGAGTACCATTTGATTTAGGCTCTTAGAGTAGACAGAGAGAGAATGTGTACATAAGGAACTCACATTGATATCTCAAATTCATAATTGTATCTCCATTTCCCCAAAGTGAGAAACTTGGTTATAACAACATCAATATAGTAACCATTTACACTATCCTATGATGCATACAAGATAGCTTAGAATCACTATGCCAATTCCACTACCAACAATAAACCTTCTGTAAAATTCAATATTTTTTTTGTAGATTTTTGTCCCTAAAATATATCCATTAAGTATTCAGTCACAGTCTTGGGCAAAAAAATAAATTTATTATTTATCGTATGTGATTATAGGATTAGTATGATATAAAGTTAAGTATATTTATCTGTGTTTTCAACTTTAGTATTTGCTTAACTCCCTTTCTGGTCTTTTTGAAATGTAAAATATTCATTGATTCAATGTGAATGCTGCATTTTAAAGACTTTCTAACTCATAAGTCTTCTTTCTATTAGACCACCAACACTCTTCAGAAAGGTGCTATGATTGTTTCCCTAATAGCTCCTTGATTTCCCCAAACATTATAATTTTCTACTTTTAATATTCTCTCCACTGGGAAACAAAATATCCAGATTTGTTCAAATGAAAGTTAAACCCTGAGCAAATAGGCTCTACCTTGAAAGCCTGAAGTGTTATTCTCCAAATAGCATTGGTTTAAAACATATTATTTGTGAAGTAATTTTTAACATAGAAGGTCTTTCAGATATTTCTGAATATTCAGCAGTATTCTTTCATATATCTCTGAATATTCAGTGGTATTCAAAATCATTGAGATTCCCAGAAGATTGATTGGCAACAAATGAAATATTGGCATGCTTCAATGAAATGTTAAAATAACCTATAAATGGATTTAGATTTTTATTAAGATTGTGATCAAAATAGTGTGCAAAGGATTATCTCAAAAACCTAGAAAATAATCATTTTTTAAACTACATACAATTAACTATGTAGCAATTAACTGTTGAAATCAACTAAGCACTACACACACATAGAGTTTATCATTTTATTTTGTGTTTATATACATAGAGTATAAAACATTTTTGAACCTTATAAAGATTTTATATATGTTCAAAAATGAGATTAAATAAAAAGCATGAACATGCAAACCTTACAGTTGAATATAATTAGAAAAAATAAGTGTAATTTTATATCAAACTGATAATAATAATTTAAAAGAATTAATTTCTATGTATATTGCTATTAAAAGTTTGGTATAAATACTATTTAAAAATCTACTAGTCAACATTTATTTATGAAAATACACCTGTTTGGTATAAGCATGAGAATACACAAATGAGAATACATCCACACCAATACATCCATTCAATCTAAGACAAGACATACATTTGCTAATTTTTTAGTGCTAATTTGCAGCATTGGTGAGGGATAAATCCAGAGTTGTGTAAGTACATGTGGTATGTAATGCCTTCCCAGAACTGTGTTATGTCATTAAGGGAATAGAAAACATACATTATGGTGTATGTCTAAGCAAAGGAGCTATTGGAGGAATAATAATTCCTCCAATAGAAGGAATTATTATCCAAGAAGTTGGATTCATTGCACATATAAAATCAAAAAAATATTATGAGAAGCTTGCCCTGGCCAGGTTGCTCAGTTCATTGGAGCATTGTCTGTACACCAAAAGTTTGCGGGTTCAATCCCTGGTCAGGGCACATATTTAGGTGGCAGGTCCCATCCCTGCTTGGGGCACATATCAGAAGCAACTGATTGATATTTCTCACATATCTCTCTTTCTCTCTCTCACTCTCTCTCCCCTCTCTAAAATCAATAAAAATATTTATAAAATTATTACGAGAAGCTTCATTTATAAGTTTCATACAAGTAATATAAATATTTTGTTGATAAACTTCTGAAAATTCAATTCTTTTATCCACTCTTTTGTATGCTGGACCATCTTATAAAATCTGATTTCTAATTCTTGGCCAATATTATAGGTAATTTCTTTTAAATTTAATTATGCAATTTTGATACTACCAAATATGTTTGTTACATATTATGTGCTTAATGTACAAATTAAGAAGCAGATGGCCTTATTCCTTTCTATAAATTCTGAGGAGCTACAAGTACTGAGAAGAAAATGGTAGCAAATATATTCCATGATGGGCCTTAAACTGGAGCTAACCGATTTTTAAAAATGCAGGAAAGTTGAGGGATGACCGTCTCTCAATCATTGAACTTGGTCTCCCAATTCTTTTTAACTTTCATTCCTGCCCCAATAGAATGCCAAGTAAATTTTATTTAAAGAAATAACTTTCTTTTGCAGGACCCCTGCTACAGCACTTTGGAATAAAAGTGCTTTTTTGGTCTTTACCTTTAACTGATCTTGATTTCTATTTTTATATATTTATATTCATTCTTTTATTCCTTCAATTATTTAATTGAAGTACAATCGGGCTTTGTCATTTTAATCATCTCCAATTTATACATGAGCCTCTTTTGGACCAATGTGGTCTCTGTTGCTACCCAATGTCAAATCTGAGACAGTGGGAAACTTACTATGGCATCAGGGTAACAGACTGCGAACTATTCTTCGGTTGCCTCCATTGAAAGGACTTATGCCACTTAATCTTTCGATGTTGGTTTCCTAAGAAGCTACAGCTGCTTCTGCGCTGCATTTGTACCCAGGACATTACCTGCTTTGAATATCCCTGATTGCTGCCATGATTTCTAGTTTAAAGGTCATCCTTATGTCAATCCTTAAATGGGGTATGTAGAAACTTTTCTATAAATAAGTGGTATTTTTTTCTCTGCCTGAGTGTACCATGTTACCATTTCTTCTCTTCCAAACCAACGCAATCTTGACCCAAGAAATAGAACCTTGTGCACTCCCAGAGTTCAATTTTGGAAATTAGTCACCAGCCCCCACTGGCTTAGGTTCCATCTTTAACCTAGCTGGGGTTTCTACTTTTCTTTCAATTATCTGGCTCTTGAAAATGAAAGTATGGCTTTCAAAACTCTGATTTCTAAGTACTGGCTTTGTGAAGTTCTTTTAGATTTCAAAAGGCAAACAATGACTCCTTCTCTTGTTCTCCAGGTATAACAAAGGACTCCCTAAGGAAAACAGTACTCTAGCAGCATAAGGAAATATTCAAAGAAAAGCACACTAATAGATTTCAAAATATTATCTTTCTACAGAAATTATGACTTAAAAGAAAATGTTTTTTATTAAACTCATTACATTCCATTAAGCTCTAAAAGTAAATATAGACAATGCCAGACAAAAAAATAAAAGCACTAATTTACATATATTTTTATACTTAAATTCTTAAGCTGTTTCTTTAGTTTCCCATTTCTGGAGGCTAGGAAGTCTGAGGTTCAGGTCAAAGATGGTCACCTTCTTGCTGGGTACTCACATGGTGGAAAGCAGAGAGAGAAAAGGCATGATATCTCCTGTCTCTTCTTATAAGGGCACTAATGCCATCCTAAGGGCTCCACTTTCATGACCAAATTACCTATCAAAGACCCCATCTCCAAATAACATTACATTGGGGATTACAGGCTTAACATATACATTTTGGGGTAACATATTTAGTCCATAGAATTTACTTAGTTTAGTTTTGAAGAGACAATATTCCAAGCACCTAATTTTGAAGTCAAAACCTCAACATAGATTTACTTTTATATTGGCAATTATTTCCTCCATTATATCAAATTAGTTAAAGGAAAACATATTCTATTTTAGTTAGTGAGATACCAAACTCCCTCATCAGTTGTCTTGATTTTCCTTTAACATTTCCTTACCTGTATATCACTTTTTAAAGCCACCAAGTAGCATAGAAGTACTCCTGTGTAGGATACAAAGCATGAAGAGTTATTTAATACTTGTGCCTCCATTCCTGTCATTTGCAAATTTTAAAATTAACAACATACTCAACCCAGAGTTCTTGTGAAGAGTAAATGAGATAATGTAGGTATCAATTGCATAGCACAGTAGATGTTCAATATGTCAATGATCTTTCCCACTTAAAATGTTCTATTCAGTTTGTTTCTTTACTGACTTTGCTGATTCTATGTAACTGTTGTTTGATAGCACTTTAGGATTTTCTGTATATAAAATCATGTCATCTCCAGATACTGCCAACTTTACTTCCTCTTTTCAAATTCTGATGCATTTTCTTTTTCTTGACTGATTGCTGTGTCTAGGATTTCCATTACTATTTTGAATAGGAGTAGTGAGAGTGGGCATCCTTGTTTTGTTACTGATTTAAGAGGAAAAGATTTCAACCTTTTCCCGTTGATTGTGATGTTAGGTGAGGACTTGTCATATATGGCCTTGATTATGTCAAAGTATGTTATATATGTGCCTAAATTGTTAAGGGTTTTTATCATGAGTGGATGTTGATTTTTGTTAAATGCTTTTCCTGCACTTATTGAAATGATCATATGATTTTTACTTTTCTATTAATGTGATGCATTATATTGTTGATTTGTGTATGTTGAACCATCCTTGCAAGTGATCTTTTTAATGTGTGGCTGAATCAGGATTGCTAATATTTTTTGAGCCTGTAGTTTTCTTTTCTTGTAGTGCCCTTTCCTGGTTTTGGTATTAAGATAATGCTGGCTTCATAAAATAAATCTAGGAATATTCTCTCTTCTTCTATTTTTTTTTTTTTTTTGAAGAGTTTGAGGATTGCGTTGATTCTTCTTTAAAAGTTTGGTAAAATTTACCAGTGAAGCCATGTGGTCCTGGGCTTTTCTTTGTTGGGAGATATTTGATTACTTATTCAGTCTCCTTACTAGTAATTCATCTGTTCACATTATCTATTTCTTCATTATTTAGTCTTGATAGATTGTATGCTTATAAGAATTTTCTGTTTCTTCTAGGTCATCCAGTTTGTTGGCACATAGTTGCTCCATTCACTTTTTTCCCTAGCTTGCCTAAGGAAAATTTAAATTTTAATTCTCTTTTCTCTCATTTACTGTAAGTTTTATCTCTTCTTATTCTTATAAACAAAATGATAAAGTTTCCCTTTTGTTTATTTTCTGAATTCTAATAAAATACATTGATCTAGGTTTCAGATGTAATAGGTGCTCACCAGTTTGTCTTAAAAAATGATTTTAAACAAAAATGACTTTACTCTTAGCAACAATAGGTAACTGGCTTCTTATATTTCTAGATAGTTTAATACTAAAAAAAGTTGAAGATTTTACTTTAAGAGATATTATGTGCTTGCTGATAATAGGGATTATATAAGGAAATAACTATGTCCAAAGTCACAGGACTTATGTTTCTAAATACATAAAATACAGGTGTCCACTCTGACTTGATGAGAAATATTACTCACCTAACATTCATGGTTTTTCTAAAAGTAAAAAAATCTTCAAATTATTGCATAAATTTGTAGGTAAATATACTATTGCCTATCATGTTAGGAAATTCCCTGAGAGTAATTTCTAGTATGCAACCCTGGGTAGTAAAATCTAAGCTAAGTAAGTCAAAATCACATGTATAGAGGAGCCTCTAGAAACTCACATTGCACTATAAGTAGAGAAGTTTTCTTTTAAAAAAATGAATTCCACGCATCTATATTATCTTCCAAATTCACCTGAAATCTTTCCAGCTTGACATTCTCCTCCATTTTAAGTAATTTTCTCATAAAGAACTGTCTTAAAGTAGCAATATCTAATCCAAAGCGATAACATATTATGACATTGCCTGCCATTAGCCTGCTTTTTATGATTAGTTTTGGACTCATTCCCAGGTCTACTTCCCTCAGAATCTCATATAGTAAGACTGAAACTTGGCCAGGGAATCTGTATGGTAACAAGCCTCCCTGTTGGTTCTGTTGTGGTTTGTCTGGTAAAATACTTTTAGAAGTCATGACTGAGAAGTCAGGGCTGCTGAACAGTTAATAAACATGTGGGGGAAACTTCAAATAGGAAAGTGATTATAAGATAGGTAGCACTATATTTAAGAACAAATCATCTATTTTGTAGTTTTGGCCAAGATTGTCCTCTGATGGTATCCCTTTTACTTTGTGTGGCCATCCCTTAAGACATATGAACTCTATGAGAATATATATAAAAATTTTTAAAAAGATCACTGTAAAGTGCAACATATTAACAAAATATATTCCAAAAATATGCTTTAATGTAACATTTTAAAGCCATATTTAAATTTTTGTTTGCATCTTCATTCATTTTAATCATTAATGTCACTATAAAGGTTTAAATAAATTGCTATTAAATTTTTCATATGGCTTGTATGTGAAAATAAGAAAAATCTATTTTATAAACCTAGATTTGCCACCTCCCCCTGTAGCATTCAGCTTTTCTTGAAATTTTTCATTTATGAACATAGTTTATTTATTTTTAAAATTTATTTATTGTTTTTCTATTACAATTGTCCCACTATTTCCCCCATTGCTCCTCCCCACCCCTCCCACCCCTTCTCCCACAGTCCATCCCCACTCAGTTGTCCATGTCCATGGGTCATTTATACTAGTTCTTTGACTAGACCCTCCTGCTTCACCCCAATCACTGTCAGTCTGTTCCTTGTTTCCATGCCTCTGATTCTATTTTGCTCATTTGTTTGTTGTTCATTAGTTTCCTGTATTAAGTGAGATCATATGATATCTGTCTTTCACTGCCTGGCATAAATTTAGTATCTGGTTTCACTCCTTGATTGTTATAGCTCTAAGAGAGCAGAGATTGGGTCTATTTTTTCATCATGGCATAATGGAACAGATTATGGAAGAACCCCAACCTTAATGGAAAAGAAAAGCACACCTAGTGTAAGTTAGTAGTACATTATGAAATATACATGTCTCTGAGTAAAATAAAAACTATCTGTTGTAACTTTGGACCTGAAATTGGCAAGCATCATTTAAAAAAATGTTAATATTTAACAGTTAGGTGGGAATACCTTAAATAATGAAATATAATTTCTTACTTTTTAATGGTCCCAGCAACCAGAGTACATCTGCCTTTTAATGGAGCTATTCTGTCTTTTGATATAGTCATTTGATAAGAATGGTTTATACAATTATATTTTGTTTTAGATATTTTAAATAATAAAATCTTTTATGCAATTTTAATATTTATAATTAAAATGGAAAATAGGCACCTCAGTATGCTACATTTAGATTGGAATGTGTGATTCATTGTTTAGTGCACAAATAGGTTTGAGGATGCGAGGCTTTATTTTAGCAATTCCTAAAATATGGGACTATTTAAAAACATGCTCCAGGTATCAGTAAGATTTATGCAACATTTTAAAACCCCTTTATACCTATTTTTCAAACTATTTACAAATATTAAAACTTATATCACTGTGATATAAAAAAGAAATCTGAGACTAAAAACTAATTTTATAGACAATTTGTCTTTGTGTTCACACATCTATACACGAAAGACAACTATAAAATGCCTTCAAAAACTGGCCTCCTCAGGCAGGAAATCATTACAAAAAAATGTTGTTCAATCAAGTTTCCTGGTGTTCCTTCATTCAATTTCAATTTGAACCTTTTTGAAACTAAACAACTGACATGTTAACCAGGTGTTACAATTGAATTTTAATAGGTAGGATAAAAATGGAAGCTTTGTAATGCTAAAAGATACTTGGTGTGCACACCTCTTGGGATTAAAGCAGGGTGGGCAAATGTTTTTTGTAAAAGGCCAGAGAGTAAGTATTTTCAACTTTGCAGACCGCATACAGTCTGTCGCAATTACTCAATTCTGCTGTGGTAGTTTGGAATCAGCCACAGACAGTGCATAAACGAAGGGGCATGACTGTGCTCCACTAATGCTTTATTTACTAAAACAGGCAGAGTGCTGACCCTTGAGTTACAACATAGAATGTAAACTCACAAGAGTAAATGATTCTATTTTTCATATAGATGCTGGGGCCTGAACCTAAAGGGTGAATTCTACAGCTGAGGGCCATTTATTGTACATCATCACTGACCATTTCTGGACTTTTATTTCACACAAATTCTATGAAGCTTAAGAATAAATACCACTTGTTCTTTATCTTGTGTTACTTCAGCATCCTTTGAGCAGAGGACCTGTGCTTTTAGATAAAATTAAAAATAACAACCCATAAAAACATTAATCATTTTCACAAAGAATAATTGCTAGTCCAAAATAATCCATAAAAACCCTGTAAATGCATGGTAGAAAGTTTATTGTAGGAAAAATTACATTGTTATTGTAAAGAAATCTTATGGATTGACAATGCATGGTACAGGATTTTTTCCTGTTTTCAGTGGGAGAGACTTAGGACAACTATTTACTCAGGGTTAAGTATATAAAAAGTTTGACATGAAGTCTAGCCACATGTTTGATAATTCAAGTTATATAAGTAAAAACCATTGTTTGTCTTACTGTGTTCCTAAGTAATATGACCAAGTCCAATTTTCTGTTTTGGTCCTTTGCTTAAGTATAATGCATACATCCTTGTGGTAGAAGACATTTTAAAAAATGTTGTGGCAGAGAATATTGTTTCTCACCATTATGTGTCCCCCACACAAATTCATATGCTAAATCCCTAACCACCAATGTGACTATTTGAAGATAGGACCTCTATGGAAGTAACTAAAGTTCGTAAGAGTGGTGACCTGATCTGCTAGGATTCGTCGTCGTTGGCAGCCGTCCGTCTCGAGAGACGATGGTGTAGCTTCTTAAGAGTCTATCTGCACCGCCGAGAATGGCTGTGCAGTCCGACTCGGGAGTGACACGGTATCTGTCTCCTCCCGTGTTGAATCGACATCTTGCGATGACGCTGGAGTGTCCTCTCCAGTGAAGCTGAAGCTACAGAGCCTGGGCAGGGTGATATGGAGGATCTGCTGTTGCCCATGCAGCAGACCCCCCCTCTCTTCGCAGCTGAAGGATCCAAGGGAAAGACGGAGTCAATACAGCTTGGCTTCAGGTGCGCCGCAGGAGTTGCCGGTGTTGACTACAACGTCAAACCGCCTTAGGGACTCCGGCTCCGGATTTTCTGTCGGGGTTTACTCCCTTAGCCTTTCCCCTGAAGAGGTATGCCGCAAGGCAGCGGAGGTTTTTTGGAGTCAGAGTTTTCCTTCTCTGATGTGCCCTGACTGGAAGATCGAACCAGCGACACTTAGCTCGCAGGCCGACGCTCAATCCACTGAGCCAAACCAGCCAGGGGGGTCTGCTAGGATTAGTGTCCTTATAAAAAGAATACCATAGAGCTCTCTCCATAAGCATGCACTGAGGAAAGACCATGGTAGGACACAATGAGAAGGCAACTGTCCATAAGCCAGGGAAAGGGCTTTCGCAATGAACCCTGATCTTGGACTTCCAGCTGCTAGAACTATGAGGGAATAAATGTCTATTGTTTAAGCCATCCACTCTATGGCATTTTGTTATGAAGCCCAAGCATACTGTCTTCGAAAACCAAAAGTCTATCCTGAGGCCCAAATGTTAGGGGAGTTTTGTCAGGAAAAGTGCTCTGGTAATAGAAACTTGAGTCCATATATGCCAAAAGAGAATTTGTGTGTGTGTGTGTGTTAACAGGGTAACAGATGATGAATTCTTATCTGTTTATAAGAAATACAGAGTCACAACTATTTTTCTCTCAAAATATAGTGCTTCTAGTTTATAACATCATGGAAAAGAATGCTGAAAGTACTCAGATTGGTTAGCCTTTTTATGCTAATATTTCTGCTGAATGCTTGCATGATCTTTTTTCATCCTTGATATTCAAAAATAGTAAGACTATGTATTGGTTTTAGTCCATTTTCAATAATTTTGCCAGGTATTATTTGTGCACCTTTTCTAGACTGATTGTTTTCATGTTTTTGTTTCCGTCGTTGGCTTGCTTTGTTTTGTCTTTGAGATCATAAACCGCTCTACTGAACATTTCACCATTGCTTCTGTTGGATACCATCATCTTTTACTAAGGAACATAATTGTCATTTTGTTCAGGCCCATTCTCTCTTCTCACCATCTGTAATATCTCTTGCTGGTATAATTTATGTTTCCCTTTCCTCTGTAATTTGGAAGAGTTTCTCACATTTTTTTATATTTTGCAATTTTGCAGTTACATGCAGATATCATGGAGGTTCTTTTCTTTTTAGGTGAAGACACTTGTGGAATTTATAACAACTTTCATTGATCTATCCATTTTTTTTACCTTCAAAGAAATAGGAAGGGTGAACAGTTAGGACTGTTAGCACAAATTATCTACCACACACTATGAACATTAATTTGTGAAATCCTAGGCTCCATAGAATCATTTTTTAAAGCACACCTAGAAGTTATCTACAGTGATCAAATTAACCAAATACCCACTTAACAATTCACTGTATGGAAAAAGACTAGAAGATGTCAGGGATGATTAGAAATCATGAGCTTCTGGAAATCGTGCTCAATTTAAATATCATTATAGGCACAACTGCTTGCTAGTGAACTGTCATGGCTTCAGTGGTTTTTACTTGTCGCTACTTTTAACAGGTGTGCTTTTAGAGAGCTGGACATCGAGTGAGATTGACATGAAGAATTTGTGGAGAGATAATAGTTGCTGCTACAAGCTGAAAAAATACATGTTTTGATCTTTTTGTGATTCTGTTGAATTAATAGATCCTGAGTTCTTCAGGCAGATCAAAATGCATGTTAAGGATTCTGTTTTTCGTTTTTAAATACGAAAGAATTAGAGAAAGGAAACGTCTTGAAAATTTTGTATTGTTATCCATAAGAACCTTAATGAAAACATAATAAATATGTAGTCACATGAAAGCCATAATTAAATGGCAGCCAAAAGTATTTACCAAGCCTATTTGCTTGTGGTCTAGCTATTTAAGCAAAAGGCTCTGCATGATTTTGAAAGACACTTTTCTTGATCAAAGTTGAGTAAATAAATACGTCAAATGAATTCCACAGATATTGAAAAACTAAACCCTGGACAAGAAATGACCTGGCACTGAATGAGAATTTTAAGCTAATCATAAATTACTGTAGGTGTAACAAGAAATCATTGGGTTGAATGAACTTCTGATTTTGGCTATCTTTTTCTTTTTAGATGCTACTAAATTGCCTCTATGATTTCTACTCTTGATTTCTCTTGACTATCACATATACATAGATATATATGAGGGATGGTCTAATTCTTGATGGAGGGAAGGGCCAATCATACAGAGCCATCTTAGAGTGGCAGAAAAGTAAAACTGGACATCCCAATAAGTAAGCAGACAACAGCTTTATGGTTGGCATCTAGAAAAATAGGCAGCCTACAAATGACACTAAAAAATGTCTCTGAGTCTGTTTTCTTTTCCGTAATATGGGGCATTAAGACTGACCTCAAAAAGAGACAACATATGAAATGCATCTAGCAGGTTCCTAACACATAGCCAGGAGTCAAGAACTAGTACTTATTGTTAATACCATTAATATTGTTTATATAGCTAATATAATATTTAGTTATTTTCCAGAGAATGGAGTATTAAAATTATAGCTAATGTAGTAACATAACAACTTAAGCTTTTAATCAAAGTAAAACCTTTAGCTATCTCAGGAAATACAAATGACATCAATAATATGTCAAATGATAATGTATACAAACTATCTAATAAATAATACATAAGTAAAATTTGTTTGTTACATAATGATTTGTAGCCACTAAATAAATAGGAATTCGCTTTCTCTTTTTTTGTTCTAAACAAGATATTTTGTGAAACACTGTAAGAGATATACTGTTGGTCAAATAAGATCATCTTCTACCCTAGCATACCCTAGCATATGTACCACAAGTTGGGGGAAGGAGAAATCAATGCTGTTAACACTGTCATGCATTCATATGTCAACATTTATTTACCTCTGACTCACAGGCATTAGGCAACACATTGGAGACATAAAGCTAAATAATCTATGGTCTACTATTTTCAAGAAGTTCACCCTCTCTTATGATTTTCCTCTGTTTTCTTACTCATTGTAATCGTAATTACTCTGTCTCGACTCCTATTGGACTTCGTTCAGACAACAGTTATAATTTTTATAATAGTGAATATACAAACCAATTTTCCCCATTATGTCTTGAAGTGCATTACCCATTTTATATTGTTTTATACATAGATCAAGGACTTTATAAATGGTCCTACTAAATACATATTGTTCAAATATCCCTATCTTATAGCAATCTCCTTGTTTAAGGTGAATTATGAGCTTTATTTTATAACTGTCAAAAATGATCCCTTATGAATCACAGGCCCAAAAATAAAATACAAAACTATAAAACTCCTAGAAGATAACACAGGAGAAAACCTAGATGACCTTGGGTAAGGCGGTGACTTTTTAGATGCGACACTAAAAGCATGACCCATGACAAAAATAATTGATAAGCTGGGCTTCATTAAAATTAATAACTTCTTCTTTGAGTAACACAATGTCAAGAGAATGAGAAGACAAGCCACAGACTGGGAGAAAATATTTGTAAGAGAGATATCTGATGAAGGACTGTTATCCAAAATATACGAAGAACTCTGGTATGTACCAGAAATTCACCACTGTAGATCCCGAACATATGTCAACATAAAGACCATGATAAACAATAGTTTAGGGTTTGGAGTAACAGTTTTTATTTTCTTTCTTCTTTATCAAGTATAATTTGTGTAAACTTTTTTAAAAAAAGAAAGCAAATCTCAAGTGCCTAATTACCCTCTACTGCTGGACACTGGTTCATCTATAATCACTAGATACTTTCAAGGCCGAGTGTTGCCTGCAGAGAGTTGATAATTGCAGAGTTTGAAAGAGGGGACAAAAACAGGTAACTAAGCTTTTTTGGAAAAAGAAGGAATAATTATGTAGCTCCCATTAAGTTTCTTTTTGAAATTCTAAAAACAAAGAACTCTATCTAGAGAATATAGAGTTCTCAATAACTTTTTTTTTCAAATCTACTGGGCTTGACCATTTAATTGTTCAAAGTTAGATAAATGCAATATAAGACATTCAAAAGTCTGTGCTTCAAACTACCTTGGGGGAAAAGTGTCAGACTAAGGAGAAACTATGATGTTGGCTTAGTTTGTCTTTAGCATGACACCCTCTGTCTGAGCTTAACCTCAACTTCAGCAATCACTTGTTTCTTCCTTACAATCCACCCCCTCCCCCGGTGTTTTCATGCTTTCTCCCATTAAGGAAAGAATAATATCATAAATGAATTCACACTAAGGTACTATAGATCCTTGATTCTCAAAGTGTGTTTCACAAAGCAGAGCAATTGGCATCACAAATGCATAGGAACCTATATTTTCATAAGGTCCCTGTGTGCTTTGTATACATTTTAAAAAGATAACCAGGATATTCCTTCATATGCACATTAAAATTTGAGAACATTGGAGGAATGTTCTCAAAGTGTGATCCCTGGATGAGCAGCATCAGCATCAGCTAGGAATTTATTAGAAATGTTAATTCTCAGGCTCTGCCCCAGATCTGTATCAGAAACTCTGGAGGTGGGGCCCAGCCATCTATGTTTTAAGAAACTTTCCACTGCTTCAGAGCATCTGCACGTAGAGAATTGCTAATCTCAGAATTATAGAGCCAGGCAAGTGCACCGTAAAAAGTGGAAAGGGGTGGGAGTTTTATCCTGTAGGGCCTCTGACTTTCCTCCAATTTGCCTGAATCTGAAATGCAAGAGTTTTCCCCAAATAGTCTATGTGTGCTTTTCAGATTATGCCATTAATTTGTTTCATGTCTTCTGAGAGTAAATTCCTTGATACCAAGAATTCTGCTCCATTACTTGAGCTATTTCAACCTGTGAAATTTCACACTACCAGGACATCAGGCTGTACAGCAATTTTAGTTAGCTGCCTACCATATGGAAAAGATCATGGGCTTACTAGAATTACTTCATAACTTAAAAGCTTTTACAGAATAAGATTTTGTATCTTTTCTTTTCTTCCCCGAACTCATTGCCCAGATGCCCCTTGTTTGGATTTATTAACACTGCTTTTCAGTCTACACTGGTGTGTGTGTATGTGTGTGTTAATTAATGTTTCAGATCACAGCATATTGCTAGCAAATATCACTGCAAGGAGGCCTTCTTCACTGGTATAATGTGCTTTCCAATCAAGAAGGAGTGGTGGTTAATGCAGCTTAAATTACAAAGTAAATAACTATATGAAAGTACAAATGATGGCCTTTGGTAGTGATTGCATTGTAGAGTAGGACATTTGACTACAGTGAATGTGTTGTGATGCATTTATTACTTTAAGATAGCCTCTAGTGTTCTTCCATGACAAACAACAGAGTAATAGAATGGCTAGGTAAATTCTGTACTATTCAAATAACTTGTCCGCTGTTATGTGAAGCCTTTCCCAGTATTGTACAAGAGAGACTTACTCTTTGGTGAAATGCTTTCTCAATGGTATGGCTTCTAGTTCATTCTACTGTTATGGCGTTGAATGAGTTGCTTTTACTTTCAATAATGCTTATTTTGTTCCAAACTCTGAAATATTCATTCTACTTTACGTGGAGTTGTAAGGAAGTTAGTCTTGATGCCCAAGATAACTGAAGTGATCACTCCTTTAGCACATTCATGAAAGTGTGAAGTACATTCAATCTCACTAACCTACAACAATAGTCTATTACTTATGACACATTTGTTATCTTTCACAGAGGATCACATCAGTGTAAGTGCTGCAGACTTACAGATCTATATGTGCCCTGCAGATGTGTTGGGACTTCACTGCAAATTATTCAAACTAAGTGAGAATCATAGGTAACAAAGAAAACCATCCCTCAGGGAACTTCTCTGTGTGGTAGTAAAAATTATTTTTGACACCTCAGACTGTAACAACAACACATTTGTACCAAGGTTAGAACTAATGGATAAAAACAGATGAGTTACTAATTAATATATTCTCACAGCAGTGAAGGAAAGAGAATTGTTGAGCCAGCCAAGAGCCTACCTCTTCAGAAACTTTTGCAGAGTGGAGATAGTGGCCGAGTCGAGAAGCTTACTGGAAAAAGGTTGGGTGCTATTCCATTCTAATCGTCATGGGGCCTGAAATCAGTGTACATCTCAGGCATGCAGTAATCACTGTTAGCAACTGAGAAACATTGATTTTGTAAAAGAAAAAAAAGGAAGTGTAAACATAACTCTAATAAATGTTTAGCTTAGTCACTATTTAGAAAGTTGGATTATTTTCTATTGCAAATATAAATTTTTTAACTCTGCGTACATGTTTCTGCATTTATCATCTGGCAGTCAAACTATGCATCAATCTTATTTCATTGATAGACTAAAGTCTTGTGGTTTAAAAGTTAGTAGATAATGACAGTCATCTACTACAAAAAGAAAGCACATGCTTTCTTTTCATATGTTTTAACTTTTTTGCTCAAGTATACTTGTATACTGCAGACATACAGTAAAAGTATGTTAAGTGTATACAGTGCATTTAATTAATTTTTACTAACTGAATGCAGTCATGGAATTAGCACTCAGATCAAGGAATAGCATCAGTACCAATACCATAGAATCCTCTTTTTACCCCCTTCTAGTTTTGCTATCATGCCAACTATATTTGACACCGAGTCTGCAAATCTTGGGCAATATATTGAGGTTTCTGGCACTACTCCTTATTTGTAACATCAGAGCACTGCTTTCTTCATTGTGAAGTAAGTTGTTAGGATTATATACTGTGATATGCGTATATCATCAGCACACTTTAGGGCCCAGAGTTAATTCTTAAAAATGCTACTCTCCTAGTGGTATTTCTCTAAAATCAATTTAAAGGTTTTCAGTTACCATAAAAATAAATTCAAACTCTTAGCATCGAATATAATTCATACCTTGACCTGCCAGACACCCAGTTTCATTTTCCCATTGTCTTTTCGGTGATACAAAAACACATGGTTATATATCTCAAGCAAGATAGTGATCCTCAGAGCAAGAGTATAATATTAAAATGCGCTTCTACTGCTGCATTGTAAAACATATAGGAAATATCTATCAACACTTAATTAACAGTGACAGAAATACATATGGATTCATTAGAAATATACTGAAATTTCTAATAAGTACTTGATAATTGAAGCTCTGCCTCAAACATCATAGAGGCCACAGAGAAAGTGAGTGAAAATGTTAGTATTGTAGGAAAAGAAAAAAAATTCCTTCTGTCCTTCTTGAGGTTCTTGCCTGAGAACCTCCCTCCCCCTGTAATAACAGACAAATTAACAGCAGGAAAGCAAGCAACAGAAGTTTAATAACACGTAGACCCAGGAAAACTGAGTAACTCCCTGCAATGACCTAAACCATCACCTTAAATACCATCCCCAGCTAAAGACAAAAGATGTCGGGGTGGGAGGGGCAGTTATGGGAGGTGACCGGGCAAAGCACAGTAAGCAACGGGAAGGTTGTCATGCAGATTTAGTCCTGCCTTCTTCAGTGATCACAGCTTCTAGAGATTTATTTAGTCATTCTTCTCTTCCTAGTAAGAGAGGGAGACAGCTTCACAAATGGAAATTTCTCTTCAAATGTACAATCCTCTTACAAAAGGATGCCCTTGGTTTTTAGAACTTCTCTTGTATCTGCTGTTACTTAAAAATAATCAGCTTAATATGATCCTTATGCCTGAGAAGCATATTTGGGGGAGCAAATTCTGCTTCCCTTCAATATAATTCATTTATATATGAAATGCAGTGATGGGGTCAAAATTAGAAAAGAAAAGTGGGAAAAAAGCATTTTTCAAAAAGTGTATTTTATTGATTGTGCTGTTATGGTTGTCCCAATTTCCTTTCCCTGGGGCATGCATATAAATTATTTGGTTTCATGCTTTCTTTATTATTCTTAACTTCCCCCTGTCTATTTTGTACCTACTAATTTTGTTTCTTAAACCCTGTACCAGTCCCACATTTCTCCCCCTTCCCTCTCCCAGCTGATAACCCTCCAGATGATCCCCACATATATGATTCTATTCCTATTCTGGTTTGCTTAGTTGGATTTTGTTTTTATTTTTTAGGTTCAGTTGTTGATAGTTGTGAGTTTGTTGTCATTTTAATGTTCATAGCTTTGCTCTTCTTTTTCTTAAATAAGTCCCTTTAACATTTCCTATAACAATGGCTTGGTGATGATGAACTCCTTTAGCTTTAAACTAAGAACCAATGGCAAGAGCGAAGTCCTCGCTGTAGGAGATTACAGTAGGAGAGAAAGCTGGAACCCAGATTCTGTACCACATTAACAGAGTTTACTAGAAGAGTTGACTCCACCTTCCCTTTGGCCCACTACCACTCTACACTACAATGCTCAGTGTTCTTTATGGCTCCTTATTATTTAACCATCCTTTAACAAAAGCTTTCAGTTTTATACATGCAATTATTCAATTATTTGTCATATGGCAAAGCACTGTTTTAAGGAAGCAAATGGAAGAGTATTGTGTGTTTTTGAAATAATAACTTTGAGTACAATATATGGAGACTGATACATATATGCAAGGGTAGCCTATTTTAAAATATACTTCTGGTTTGTGATCATCAAAAGATAATACACATGCAGTGTATTAACAGCTTTTATGCATTTTATTGTCATAACCAGAAGCAAGAATGACATACTTCTTCTGTACAGTAAGGTCCATAGTCAACAAGCATTTACTAATACATATCTCAGGGGACCTTTTGAAAGGATAATGCTAAAGCTGACTAATAGTCATGTTGGGTTATTGTCTTTACTTTTTTTTGTGTGGTGCTTCATCTTACACAGCTCTGTAAAAGACTAATTAAAATCCTGCTTCAGTATAGGTATTAAATCAACAAAAGGAGAACCTTAAAGCCCTTGAGATTCCCTTTAAATCTGAGAGGACCAACTCTAATTCCTAATTCTGATTAAAAATTGTTCTTCTATCTTCAGTGCGCTATTGAGACACTATCCATGTTGACCCAGAATAGATTTTCCTATTACTTTTCTAATACATGTACATAATTTAGCCAAGTGACTGTTATATCCCAACATTACGGGAGCCATAAAATAGGCATTATAGAACCCACCCAAAGGACTAGTGAACTTAAATGCAACTAGAAATAAATGCAAAATTATATGTAGTTAACCAATAGTGTATCCACAGTGGTGAATTTAGTTCTTTTGTTGGTTTTATAAATAGCTGTATCTCTAACAGCATTAATAATGAGTATATAATAAATTATCATTGATCATTTAGTTCCAGGTTTTCTTGAGTAGGAATGATTGAGACATTTCCTCTTTATTACTGGTTATCACACTCTTACTGTATTTGGTTGTAGAGAGATTATGTCTTACCAGCATATCAACCTTCAAATTGGCAGAGCCAATGAACTTCATATGAGAGTTTCAGGTGTTCAGGAGGAAATATTTTACTCTCTCTACAAAGGTTCTTTCAGCTGGTCTTATAATTAAATTGACATGAGACAGATTAACAGGAGAAAAAAATTTAATTTCATATGTATGGAAAGCCTACATACATAGAAGTGTGAAGACAGAAGGTAAAATGAGATATATATGCCATCTTTAGCCAAGGGATGGGATAGGGGCCTGGGGTTTCAGAGAGGGGGAGAGTAATTTACAGGATGACAAGAAGAACAGTTGTTAGTAATTAAATGTTTGCCCTGTCCTGTACTCGGGTCATAAAAAGTTATCTCTGCTAATATTCTTATTATATAGCTAAGGCACCCATTTTAAATTCTTTAAGGGAGAGGTAAAAGTTTCCCTTAAGCCTGTGGGGTCTGGATTGCCATTAACTTAAAATAATCTACAGGCCAAAGTGGCACATCTTGGGAGGCCTGCTCCGAACCCCTTCAGAGGCATCAGAACTAGTGCACATGGCAACATATCACATAGCAAGCCCATTGAATGTACAAAACCAAGAGTGAGCCATAATGTAAACTATGAACTTGGGGTGATTATGATGTGTCAATGTAGGTTCATCAATAATTAAAAAACTATCACTCTGCTGGGAGATATTGATAATGGAAGATGCTATGCTTGGGTGGGGAAGAGGATATCTGAAATATCTTGTATCTTCCTCTTAATTTTGCTACGAACCTAATACTGCTAAAAATATAAAGTATTTTATAAAAGTCAGATCATAATGATAAATTATCTGGAAAAAATGAAATCACTAAAAGCATATTTATTTGTTTATTTCTTAAGCTAACAATTAGCACATTTTTCCATGTACTCTACTAATCATTGAAGAGCCAGCCTGCATTATAATTTAAGGTGACAGGAACCCAACAAACGCCTATGCTTATCCTGCGATGCCCATAACATCCATCACTAACTAATTCCAGACCTCTTTCCTACTCATGCCAGACATGACTTCAGAGTCATTACCAACACAACCAAACAAGTCACCATTAACCATGGATCAGAATTTGGCATGAAAGATATAATCTATTTCTCATCCTTTGTCTAGTACATTGCATATATGCCAGAATTTAATCTTAATATGTGTAAAGAATAATGCAGATTATTATTTAAATACAGAACTCTGATTTAAATATAGAAATATACATGTTTTAATTAAAGCACAGTAATCACATGTAGGTTACTGTATTATAGTAGTCCTTTGTCTCCTGATTTATAGGTTATATGCTGTGTACATATTTTCTTCCTTTATATCCATCTCATATGTTTATAAAAATGCAGAATACAAAGTTATCAACATGATTAATGCAAAGTTTTAAAATTTCCCAGAATATATTCTCGCTCTTTTATATATTCAAATAGAGAAAATCTAGGAATATATTAAGTTTTGAGAATTACTGGAAATATATCACAAATGTAGGTGTCTTTATTTTATGTGAAATATACTGATTGCTGGCACATTTGGTTCATCACCTAGTGACAGACATGTTTTTTCTGTATTGATTGGGATCTTTAACCCTCAACCTTCTGTAACACTAACAAGACCAAAACACAAGTTTTGTCAAACTACATAGGATATTTGCCACAAGAATGGTCATAAAAATAAGAAAATATAGCGAACATTTTAAAAGATTACAATGAAATGTGACCATCTACAAACAATACCTAGCAATTTTGAGCACAAAATCTATGATAAGCAACTTACAATCATTATCACATGTAACTGTCATGATATATTATCTCATTAATCATTACAATTGTCACAGCAAACCATTTAAAATGAAAAATGACTGAAGTTTACATTTAAAGTCAACATACTTAGTAACTTACAAGGAATTGAATTCAACTGTAGCCTCATATAAAAATGAGTAGGATTAAATGTGTTATTGAGTAAATATACTTAAATAATTTTCAAATGTTGTAGAAAATGCATAGTTGTGTGTTATGACGTGTCTGTCTAGAATGGCATCTACAGAATTCGAGCTGGACAAAATACCTCTCAGGTACAGATTATATTTCCTAGATACCCTTGCAGCTAAGTAGGCTCAAGACGTGGCATGAAACCAGTCATGCCATCTCTTCTGGGCAAAGCTGCTTGTCCTAAACTTTCTCTTTCTTACAGAATTTTATTAGTACCTCCTATAGACTAAATGTTTGTGTACCCCCCCACACAACAAATTCATATGTTAAAATTGTATCCCCCAAGGTGATATATTAGGATATGGGCACCTTTGAGAAGTAATTAAATCAATGGGATTAATATTCTTATAAAAGAGGAACCACACAGACCCTTCACCCCTTCTACCAAGTTACAGCAAAAAGACAGACTTTTAGGAAATGGGTTCTCACCAGACCCTAACTCCTCAGTGCCTTGATCTTGGACTTATCAGTCTCCACGACTGTGAAAAATAAACTTGCGTTCTTTATGGGCCATCTAGTCTGTGGTATTTTGTTAAAGCAACCTGAACAGACTAAGGCAGTATCTACATTTCCCAAGAATGCCATATTATGTTGGAGAGAAAGATGAGTAGAATCTGCCCTTGTTCACAATCCAGTGGGATACTAGACATGTAAAGAAATAAATGCCATCACAGTGTATTCTACAGTAGAGAAAAGAAGAAAGTATCATGGGAGAATAAAGAAAAAAAAAAACCCACTTATACTAGGGATTTCAGGAGGCTTTCCCAGATTACTATTAATCTTCCCTGGCTAATATAACAAAATATCATAGGATGGGTGGCCTAAACTACAGGCATTTATTTCTTACAGTTCTGGAGGGTAGGAAGTCCAAAATCAAGGTTCCAGCTAATTTGATTCCCTAGTGAGGGCCCTTTTTCCTGGCTTGCAAGTGGCTACCTTCTTGTTGTGTCTTCTTATGGCAGAGAATGGGGGCTGGGAGGCATGAGCACTTTGGTTTTTCTTCCTCTTCCTTTAAGGACACTAATTCCATCATAGGAGACCAACCCCCATGACTTCATCTAAACCTGATTACTTCCCAAAGGTTCTACCTTCAAACAATATCACAATTAATCAAGTCAGAAAAAATAGCTTGAGATAATAATTGATTTTGATGTCTCGTGAGGTTTTCATGCGTATTTTAAACAAAATTGTTAAGAACAAATAAGTTTAATAGATATAAGTAGAATAAAAGGTAAAGAAAAAATAAGTATAGCCTATACTTAGCCAAAGAAATGCCAATCAATGCAGCCATAAAATATAATTTTCAAATGATCAAGTTGCCAATGATTTAAAAAGGAGAATGTTGGCTTGAATGTTGGGAAATAGGCATTTTGTAATCTGACAACTTTTTGGAAGTCATTGTCAAATATATTTAAGTTATTTAATAACATATCAGTGTATACATACATATATAGACATAGATACAAAAGTTCTTATAGCATTGCTTAAAATTATGAAAAAAAACGGAAACAATGCAAATATTCAACAAAAGGGGATGAATAAGGCAATCATTATGCCCCTATAATGGAATACTATGCACTATTACAAATAATAATGCAAAATTACTTTACTTGTTTACAAGTTCTCTATTAATATAGGATTTTACTTGTGCAAAGACCTAATACACAAACACCATAAAAATAGTGTTTTTTTCTAGGTAGTGATTTTTAATTAGAAAGAAATTATTTTTACTTTCTTATTTTTTTCTTCCTTTTTTAAAACTTAGAATTGATGTTTATTAGCTATAAAAGTAAAGCAATGAAGAAAAAAGGCAAATTAAAATACAGAAGTTATAACAGATTATAAGCTAATACATTAGCATTTTCTCAAACTCTATTCTGTATTTTCCAGGGCTGTTTAGAAATAGTATCTAGTTTGACCCTCAGAACAATTCTGTGAGTTAAGTGTTTTTTTTCAGCTGAGCAAAAAGACCCTATAGAACACACTCACAGTAGGAGTGTAAAATCAAAGATTTATCACCAGTGAATTAGAAGAAAATTGTACACATTAGTCGGTGTTGAAAGCACAGGATGAGCCAGATATTGTGGAGACTCCCTCCCACTTTGTTCTCTTTTCCCCAGGAGATGCACTGGAGTCCTGTGTGCTCACTTTTCAAACCCAGTGGGGTAACTGTGAGCAGGTGGGAACCTCCAGCTTCAGGTTCTGCACACAAAGCATGCTAAACAAGGCACAAAGGGAAAGCTCTTTCTTCCATTATAAGGGCTGGACTAATATTATGTGGCCACATGATTTATTTCACCCGCAATTTGATAAATAATGCTTCCAGCAAGGCTCCATCCAGACTTTAAATATCTTCCTCCAGATTTCAGAACACTCTCTGCATTGCAGGCTTTATAAGGAAAAACACACAAGCACCCTTAAGCATATCCATATGTGTGCATGCACATGCAAACAAATACACACATAAAGAAGCAATGTTATTACTTTTTAAAATGATTATCTCATAATAGGTATTAATATCCCTTTTTCACAGATAACAAAGTTAAGACTGTAAATGTAATTGACTTGACTAACATGCTGGTAAGTTGCCCAGCCTGGACTTAAATCCAACTCTCTTGGTTCTAAAGGCCATATTCTCCCCATTAATGTCCTGCAACTTCGAGGGTCCCAAAGTACTTTCTGGTTCTGAAATTTACAACCTCTGACTACTTGTGAAAGGAGAGCTTCAAATTACACACAGTATGTTGCTTTCTCCAAGGGAAAGTCAAGGCAAGAGGAAAGTGATTATTCAACCACGGTGTAACCACTAAGGATTCAGTGGATCTCAGGTAGTCATAGGATCAAGACCAGCATCATTACATTATGGGAGCTATGTCTATCTGTCTACCTGTTCACCACTGTAACTGTCTTTGTGAGAAACAGCATCTTCAGCTCATTAAAACGTGGTTCGCACGGCTGTATATATTCAAATGTGCTCAAGAAATGTCTGTTATTTTTACTTCTGACAAGGCTCCTGTTGCTTCACCAACAGAAACTGACAAGAAGACAAACAACAACAACAACAAAACCCATAAATTGAGACTTGGCCAAAAGCATAGTAGTCCTAAGAGATAAACATTAAATTGCAAAGTTCTCTCTTCCATGACAGATTTTCCAGGTACTGCAACTTTTGAAAATTCCTTTTCAGTAGAGCACCAAAGCAAGTCTGTTGCCCTTAATTCCTGATAACCTACTTAATATATTATCAGGTTTTTCTGAGATAAAGCTTGGTTTCTGAATCTCACTTTCTTTGTGTTTTCTATGCTGAAGATGTGAGTGGGTCTAGAATACTTTACCGGTGCTGTAGTGGTCTTCTAAGGAGCCAGAGACCTTCTGAAACCCCCAAGTTTCATCATAAAGAGGATTACAGTTGGTTTATGATACAAAGGAAGTGCATTATGAAGCATCTTCTGTTAGGCATTATATTAACAGAGTATCTTTCTTGAAAATTTGGTGCTGGCAGGAAAGAACACTCTTGCCTCAATGAAGACATTACTTTTCTGAGCCAAAGTTTTTCCATAAGGTCAGTCTTCCTTGAAGAGTTATTGATTTATTTCTTGGCTTATGAATCACTTGTAAGACTAAAAGAATCAAATGGAAAATTAAAAGCATATACTTCAATGTGAGCAAAGAATTGAATCTTTTTTTTTTTTGGTCCTCTTTGATATGACTATGGTAAAAGGAAGCCCAGGAGTAGTTATGTAGCCATTATTTGAATAATTTGGTTCTTAAAGTAATCAAATCCCACTCCCAAAATAACCATTTCCTATGAAAATGTAAAATGTGGGTGATATATTGTCGACATCAGTGCCATTATATTTCTAGGATTTTAAGTATATATTATTTAAATGTTATTCATAATCAGATCTGGAAATAGATGTCTTTAGTCTAAAGGCATGCTAGTGTGCAGCCTAGAACAATTTTTACAAACTGAGAAATGAAGAAAAAGACAAGTTCTCACACCTCTTATCTTGAAAGCATCAATAGATACATGGAATAGACTGACAGCTGTTAAAGGGAGAAGGCAGAAGGGACTGGATGAAAGAAAGTGAGGGGATTAGTGAAAGAACATATATGCGTGACCCATGGACAGGGACACAGTGTGGGGATGGCCTGGGGGGAGGACAGGGGCTGGGTGGAGATGGGAGAATGAGAAAACATGGGGAAAACTGTAATTTCATAAACAGTAAAAATAAAAAAAATATAGAAAGCACCAATAACTAATTTTATTTATTTTTAAACACATTGGGAAGTAGTACATGGTTGTTTGGTTTCTTGGATACCCCTTCCATGCCCCTTCCAGCTTCAGGACATTTAAGCGTACTTTTTCTGTGCATGGAATGTTTGACCAATTCTTTCTCATCCTCAGGTCTTGACTTAAATTACACATACTAACAGAGGCTCTCTCTGATTCAGTGTAGCCACATTGCTCCATTATTCTCATAACATTAATTTCTCCTCACATTTCTTGTAATTCTTGTATATATTCTACTTACTGTTTACTTGTTTGATTTCTGTGGCCCCCTTTGGGACATAAGGTCTATAAAGCTATTGCATTGCAAGTTTAGGTTGATTTACCATGAAGCCAGAGAGAGAATCTTATACTTCAGAGATACTTACTTAACTTATATTCATAAATTTACATTATTTCTATTCTCTCTTAAGGAGGCACCCAAATTCCTAATTCATGAAACTTATGAGATAATAAATGGGTAATGTTTAAGTTCCTAACTTTGTGGTAATTTGTTATGCAACAGTAGGTAGCTAATACAATCACCAATAGCTGATGCAGTGTGTATCACATGCTAAGCAATAAAAAATATTTAATGTAAAAATTATATTCTGACTCCTCTGAGCCTATTATTGGATTTTAGGGTTTATTTAAAGAAGGGATCCACTAAATTGGAACAACTTAACTTAAAACTTTTTCTTAATTAGTTTATCATGTTTCAGTTTGTCCCATTAAGCTAAAAACATTCTGAGTTCTATTTTTTATCCATCGACATGACCTTTTATTCCAATGGCATTGATTGCAGTACATGTAATTTGATGTTTGTAATTCTATTTTGTGTTTATTTTCTTTTTCTGTTACCTATTTGTCCCTTTTCTGTTTTCACTTTTGATTACTGAACTATGTCCTGCTAACGTTTAACTTTATATGGTTTGGTGGATAAAAGAGCATATTTCAAAAAATAGGACAAGAGGACTAGAATAGGATGGTTGTTTATACCTGGCCCAGGGAAAAAAATTAAATCCCTGAATTAAAATCCAGTCAGTTCTCGATATGCAGGAAATACCATTTTTTCTCAAGTTGTTCCCACTTCCCAAAATGACTTCACCTACCTTCTCTGCTTGCTGATGTTTTCAATTCTCACAATGACAATAATTCACCTGCTTCCCTCTTATCACTTTGTGGATTAGGTCTTTTTAATATGTGCTTCTTTAGCTCTCTGTAAATACCTCTATGGAAGCATTTTTCTTTTTGTTTATTTACCTATCCCCATGGAGGGATTGATATTAGCAACCGAAAAGTGGAAAACTATGGACTAAAAAGGACATAAAATACCTACCAACCTTACTGTGGTCCTGAGTCAAACACTTAAAGTGTCAAAAGGAAAAAAAAAAAAAAAAAAAAAACTGTAACATTCATGATCCAACTGGAAATTCAATCACCAAATAAATTCCACTTATTTAATGGGATTAAGGAGTTTTCTAAAATGTGATATTGGTTGTGTGATTATTTTCTTAATCCTCAGCTTTTGGAGATATGTACTGAAATACTTATAGATAAAGGATATGGGTTATGGATCTGTTTCAAAATAATACAGAAAGGAGTGCGACTGGGTGGTGTTATTAAAGAAATAGGATCTGATAAATATTGAAGCTGTGTGACAATACCTGTGGGTTCGTTATACTGTTCTATCTACTTTCATATACTTTAAATTCTCCATAATAAGAAGTTAAAAAACAACGTATAGAAAAACAGAAAGAGTATGTTCCATTTCTATAGCTTCAGCCCTAAGCAGAATTCCTGGCAGCTTGGAGGACTCAATATATATTTGATGACTGTCTGGGTGAGTAAATGAACTATAACTAAATTCCAGTGGAAGACGCAGTAGGCACAGAAGACTAAAAAGAATGTACAGCTTGATCTGAAACAAACAAAATAGTTGACATTGACATAGGGGAAAGGCAGCATGCCATGGACAGGAAATAACCTGACAACAGGCACAGAGGTGGGAGTAAGCGTGTTGTGCTGTCAGGATGAGGAGGCAGGAATATTAGGAGCTGTGAGATTATGTTGACAAGTGGGCAGCTTTATAGGAGTGAGGCTCTTTAAGGCCTTAAACAGAAAATAATGTTTGTTGTGGATACACTAGGCAAAAGGAAAGCTAATATTATTATAATCCAAAGGCCAAAGGAGGTTGTAATATTTTCGCTGAAGTGGCCCAGTCTTATTGTTCTTGTTGCTGATTTTTATTTCTGAGAGTGTTAAGCTGTAATTTCTTTCTGGTCTTGCTCTGTGACATAATTAATATGGCTCATATTAGGGACATTAATTAAAATTATTATGTATGTACTCATACTGATTTGATGAGTGTTCCACAACATGTAAAGCCAGACAAAAACTCTGGTAATTGGAAAACCCTAGAAGATCTGAGCCTCAAACCATCTTTTATTCTTTATGTTTTAGCATCACATAAAGATACTATGTGAGAAAACTGAGGTACTGTTGTTATTAACGTCAAATAATATCTCGATGTGAAAGGACAACTATTATTTGAGTGACAAAATGTGATGTACTGCAGAAAAAATTACTCTTACTTTCAAAGAAGTTTAATATTTTCCCCTTTAAGATAATAGGAAAAATTTTAGTTAAACTAAAACATATGAGAGGAAACACTCTTTATAACTCCTTATATGTATTTTCCAGCATAGTGGAATGTATTTAGTGGAAAAAAGAATGAACAGCCATTACTTTAGCACTTTAGTTTCCTTACAATCATGACTTAGAAACCTGAGGCTTCCAATTACATCTTCTGAATGAGATTCTCAACTTGATGTAACAGAAAAAGTGATTGCATCCTCCTGAAAAATGGTTGAATTTTGATCAAGTGTGCCTGTGTTCAACACGTAATTCCCTGTGAAATGAAATGAATGTTGAAAACTTTTTTCAAGATGATTTTATTGTGCCTTTTATGTCAAAGTTTGAGGCCATATTAAAATTGTCAGGTACTCAGCCCTGAGCACTGCTCTGTTGTAGATGCAAGAATATGATCAAAGTGGGCTGACAATCATGTAAACTTAGAAATTTGAACAAGCCACGAATAGGGCTGAATTTCAGAATTATCCTCCATGGAAATTCATTTTTATATGTTATCCAAAATCCCTTTTTTTCCTCACAAGAGCAAGAGCTATGACAAAGATAGCAGAATGCAGAGATGTCATGACTGTGACATCTTGGGAAGGAAAAAGTACGGTGAATTTAGTGACAAGGCAAGCAAGTACTCCTTAAATATTTAATTTCTCTAACAATTAAGGATACTCATGGTCCACTCTGGTGCAAAATTAAAGTAACATTAAAACTTCTGCAGAAAGACTATCTTCCAAAGGAGACCCAAGCAAATGTAGTAGAACTCCTATGGGGTCTCAGAAAACATCTTTGCCCAAACATTCTTCTATTCAAAATAGTCAGCCGGGGCTTTGGAGTTGCTGAAATTGCTAGTTTTGCTAAAACATTTTAGTCCCCATTTCCCTGCGTTCTACTATCTATTAACTATAAAACAAATCACTTAGTTGCTTGAAACAACAGCAATGTAGTCATATTATTTCTTACAATTCTCTAGGTCAGGAATCCAGGCAGGACTTGGCTGGGCAGTTCTGCTCCACATAACCATAGCTGAAGACACTCTCTCAACTGAATTTGGCTGGTGGCTGAGCCAGTCCGAGAGATACAAGAAGGCTTCCCTCATGTGCCTAGTGCCTCAGCACTCTTCCAAGTGGCCTTATGTGCTGTCTCATCCTTCAGTTTGTTTAGCCTAAATTTCTTTACATCAGGGAGGCTGATTTCCTGTAAAGAAAAAACAGAAGATGCTCCTTCAGAGTTAGGCCTGTAACTCACATAGTGTCATACCTGCCATATCCTATTGGTCAAAGTAAATCACAAAACCAGCTCAGGTTCAAGAGGAGAGGAAATTGACTCCATTGCTTGATTACGTGCACACAAAAATGGAAAGAATTGATAGAAACCAACTGAACAATGTATATCTATGTTGATTACTCATAGTCCTAGACTGGTTGCCTTCCTCTCCCCAAAGTAGCTATGGGCAATGTGGTGTAAGCAACTATGTATAGTCACAGAGATCTACAGTTGAATTGTGATTCTAACTCTTCTGAATTTAGTATTGCAATATAATGAAAGCCCACTTGAGCATTGTTTTCCAAATCTATGAAATCTGGATAATACTGTGGTCCCTCTCAATATCGCGGTTCACTTATTGTGGCCTCACTGTATCGTGAGATCTTTAAAAATATTATATTTAATTATTTATCGCGGATTTTTTGCTATATCACAGGATTTTGCAGTACTATATATGTACGTTGTTAAAGTTTCATAGGTTTAAGAGTGTAGAATATGTTTAAGAACATAAGTAGTGTTTCTAAAAGTGTGGAAAAGGTTAATAAGGGAGTGGGAAAGGTTAATAAGGGACTGGGAACAGTTTATAAGTGTAGGGAAGGGTTTCTAAAGCCTTAAAATACATATAAATACTAAAATAAATGTAAAGTTCCTACTTCGCAAATTTTCACCTATCGTGGGAGGGTCTAGAACGTAATACCCACAATAAGCAAGGGAATACTGTATTATGACATTGGATAGATATGAAAATTAAAAACATATAAAGAGATTAACATATATCAGGTGCTTATAAATTGTTATTATAATTATTCTTATTGTTAGTTAAGTGATGGAAAAATCACTTTCTCACATACTTCTACCTAAAATTCTTTCTGTTCAGAAGGTGAATTGAAAGACTAGAGAAAAACTGTGATGCTCTTCTGAGACATCTCAAACAACTATGAGACACTCTGACCTTTAATGTCAGGAGCCTCTTAAATGGGAAGAAATCCTATAGAATTAAGGATATACCATGCATTCAGAATTTTAGGCTGACTCTGAAAGAGCTGGGGATTACTGATCTCCACCCCCTTCAACATAGAAATGGGACGAGATCCTGAGAGGAAAGATGTAGGACAGTATATCACAGAACTCCTCTCAAATGCTTTGGTTACAAAACTCAAGTAAGTTAGTAATATAATTATATGAAGTAGACTCTCCATTTGAAATATTAAACAAATAGATAATAAATGTATGCATACATTCTTATCTAATTTAGTATGCACACACGCATATACATATCCTGAAAGAGATTCATTCTGTTCACTTTCCCGAAGACAGTGATTTATTATTTTTGATGTATGAAAGAAAAGACATTATACACACATAACACATAGTTCGAAGAACGCCAGCTTCATGGGCACACTACCTGTGCAGTTGAACAGGGGCCCGTGCTTAGAAGTCCCCAAACTCGCTCTAAAGCTCTGTCACCATCTTGAAGTCCTTACCAATTTTTGATCAAGCGATCCTGCATTTTTATGTTTCACTGCGTCTGTCAAATTGCTTAGCCAGGCCTGATTTTAAAATATGTTAGCTATGAAATCGCATAATTCCTATTAGAAACTTTAATGTTTATTTATATGTGCATATGGGTAAGCAGATATATGTATAAAATATTCATAGACAAAATGTCATTCAACCATTTGACAAATAACTTTTGAGGGAAGATTTATACCTACATTATGAATATATTACTTTATTATTTATTACTATATTATTTCATGTATTTTTATCAGAAAGAGAGAGAGATCAAGAAGTTTTATGATTCCTGAGACAGATGTTCCAAGAATGTTACTTGAAATCTCTCTATTAACGATTCACAAGAGAGATAATGACATGTAGATATCTTATCCCTAAATGTCAACTCAGAGCTTTCATTTGTGGTCCACTCAGTTCTCTGTGTGTGCTCGCCAGGAGTAGTACCATCACTGTCAGAAAAATCATTTGCATTATGCAGAATAAAGTGATTCTGCCACCAAGAGTAATCTTCATGACCAAAGAGCAGTTCTTTTTTCCCTCTTTTTCTAAATAAAATTAAGTAATAAAATTACATAACAGTATGTTGAGCGTTAGGGATGATGAAATTCTCTTCTTTTTCTGTATGTGGTTTTAGAATTCGTTTGGTTAGTGAATTAAAGCAATTCCTTTATGTAGAAACATTTTGATATAAAACAGGTGATTTTCAGAAACTTTCATATTTTGAAACATAAAAGGATAAAATATAAGCAAGTGGTCAAATTAAGCAGCTCAATGAAGCCTGCGATAGTGAGGTCTTCTGGTTCCCAATGGCTTTCAAAATATAAAGTAGTAAATCAGATTTCATTGTGTCCTCATAAAAAGCATGATGATAGCTCAGTCTCCATCACAGAACTAAGATTACCAAATGTTTGCTTCTGAGTAATGATAGCCCTGGTAAGAAAATTGCCAATCTTCAGCTTCTTCAAAACTCCCAAATCTTTATTAGGGCCAATCAACAAAACTGCAGTTTGAGTTTTATTTTTGCCTCTGCCTGACAAATCTCTAATTAAAAATACAATGACTTTGAGCATCACACTAAGGCAATGAATTACAGTTTATGCCTTCTTGTTTCTTAATATTAATATAAAATTCCAGCATCTAGAGAGCCCCACCACCACCTTTTATAAATGCTCACGAAACATTTTTTTAAAAAATGAGTTTAAGAAAAATCTCTACATATGTGAGAGAGTTTTGATTACATAGATCTGTTGTGTACACATATACTCAAGTTTTTGCATTATTTATGAACAAAGAAGTCTTAAAGATCTGCTGACCCTAAGACACTTTTAGCTACCGTTTTCTTAGTTTAACTAGAAGTAGAAAATAGTGTATTTTCTAGGGAATCCATATTAAAAAGTCAAAGACATATTTGTATTTTGATTAAACTAGGAATGGTAGATTATTGTTGAGTAAATACTCATCCTATGTCCACTGCCCCCACCACTTAGATGGGAAGAGCATACATTTATTTATGACCTACTGATGCTGGGTTTGGTCATATGACATTTTTGCTAATGGAATGTTAGTGAACATGACATAAACTGAGACTTGAAGTATGCTTGTGTAATTGTGGGTTTGGGATTGTTCTCATGCATACTGTACTGCTGCCATGAAAAGAGGCCACAGGTAGCCCTTGGTGCAAAGAAAACGTAGCAGAGTTGAATCCTAGCTTCAGCTTGGAGCCAAGCCCAGACTAACTCAGCTACTATCACAAAACATCAGCCAATCTGCAGAAGCATGAAAGAAAAATAAATACTTCCTATATACAGTAAATGAAGCCTTTTATTGATACAACACAATTGTGACAACAGCTGATTCAACAAACTATTCAAAGAGCTACATGGATATTTTAAGCACTTCCAAGACAAAATCTGATTCAATATCTACTCAGGCAAGATATATTAGATTCATTGCTAGAACTGCTCAACTGAGACTTTAGACAGCATGAGATTACTTGAAAACAATATCCTCTCTCAATTTATTTATGCAAAAATACTACACATTTATATCAAAATACACATGAATTTCAATTATCATATACCATCAATGGTATGTTCATTCTGACATTCACCAAATATTTTTTAATGTCTATTATGAGTCATCAGGTACATGTGAGCATCATCTGGACCCCTAGTCAGGCGTGTACAAGGAGTGATCAACAGTTCAAGAAGCACAGGAAAGAAGATCCGTCTAGGAAATTTCTGACACATTCTCCTCATCATCTTCATCTCTGTTGTCTCAGTTGGTTATTATACTCTGTCCTGCTGACTTAGCTGTTTCCAGTTTTCCTACTATTACTGTTCAGTACATTTCTCTACCTCTTTGTTTAGTTCATTTTACATAAAGTATCTCCAAGAAGAAAATTCTGCTAGAAAACCTATATTTCTTAATTTAAAGCAATTTGGTTCCTGAGAATAGGAGGAAAGAATGGTAATATATTCAAAATTTTACCACTATAATCTGTGGCATGTGTGTTCTATTAATGGCAAGAAAACCACTAGCTTCACTGTCCCTCAGTTTCCTTCCTCATCTGTGAGCTGGAAAAAAATATATACCCTTACTCCTCAGCATTGAGATGATCAAATGATGTGTCTAAAAATATTAACGCAATGTAAGACTTCTTTCTCTTCTTTATTTAGAGGCAATTTCAGCCATATCAACTTTTCCTCTCACAAAAACCCAACCTTTCACTATTTCAATAATACATCTCTTGTACAGTCTTACACTAAATAGAAATGTGTTTCCTCTTTACAAAAGCAAGGAAAAGTTTTATATGGAAAACTTTTTTTCTAACTTTATATTCTAGCATCACTATTATGGATATGCTTGAGTACAAGTTTATTGTACGCAAATGGTCTAAATGGTCCAAAATAGATCTTGTCAAGGAACAGATTTCTATTATGGTTTATATGTCTGTGCCAGGGTTGTGGTTCATAAAATATGTGTATTGTTTTGTTTTATTTACCTTGGTTCTTTTTTAAAATTTCTCCGTGATGTTTTTATTTAAAGTTGAGGTGTCTGATTCAGCTATAGCTTGGTCATTGCTGTACAACCATTCTTGGTATTTGTCTTTGAGCTATTTATCCAGTCATCAGTCTAAGAACCAGTAAAAGGAAACAAAAACTATTTTCATTAAATATGAAACAGTTTGGCATAGAAGTATAAAAGGCAGCAGTTAGTTGAAACCATTTTTGAGATTTATAAATATTACCTCTGTATTATATACTTGTCATATATATTTTATTACCTATATATCCTATACCTCACTGCCATGAATAGCTCAGAGATTTCTTACTCTTTAGGTCAACTCCTCTACAGCTTTAAAAATATCAAATCATAAAAACTGAGTTAAAAAAAAACTATCCTATTCTTAAGATATAACTCAAAACCTGGATTAAAATCAAACATTAATTGAAAACACATTTTGATTTAAAAGCCCAATGTCCTTTCTGAATGACTTTTTAAAAATGACAATAAATGTATACATGCCTCAGTAGTTATCACAACAGTAAATGCAGGTGCAATTGAACCCAAAATTAATTAATTCTGGAGACTTTCTTAAATGCTGGAAAAGCATAGCTCTAAGCAATGAGGAAGTTAATTACTTCAAGCTTCTTGATTCATTCTGTACTTTATCAAATGCTTTTTCGGCATCTATTGATACGATCATGTGATTTTTGTCTTCCATTTTGTTTATTGATTTGCAAGTCCTTTCATCTCTGGGATGAATCCCACTTAATTATGGAATATGATCTTTTTAATGTGTTGCTGGGTCTGGTTTGCCAATATTTTGTTGAGAATTTTAGCATCTATGTTCATTAGTGATATTGACCTATAGTCTTCCTTCTTCTTGTGCCTTTGCCTGGTTTTGGAATTAGGATAATACTGGCCTCATAGAAAGAGTTTGGGGGTCTTCCCTCTTCTTGAATTTTTTGGAATAGTTTGAGAAGGACAGGAGTTAGCTCTTCCCTAAATGTTTGATAAAATTCATCTGTTAAGTCATCTGGTCCAGGGATTTTGTGCGCTGGGAATTTTTTAATTACCGCTTCAATTTCACTAGTTGTTACAGGTCTATTCAGGCTTTCTGCTTCTTCTTGATTCAGTTTTGGAAGATTATATGTTCCTAGAAGTTTGTCCATTCATCTAGGTTGTCAAGTTTCTTGCCATACAGTTGTTCGTAGTAATTTTCTAACAACTGTAATTGTAATTGAACATTTAGAAGGTACCTGCTGTGTGCCAGGCACAGTGAGAGCACTTTTCCCCATATCACCTCACTTAATTCTCATGCCAACGGCTTTATGAGGAAGGTACTATTAGCACAGGGAAAAAGAAAAAAAATAAAAATGAGGAGATAAAATGATTCTATTAACCAATGTAACCCCAATAATGTAATAAAAATTAGAAAGAAAGAGATAATATGATTAAAAATTCTAAATAAATTAGTTGCCAAATATTCAAATGTATAACGAACCTTAAGGAGCTGGCATAGAAGATAACTATAGTAAAATCAGGAGCCTTGCCACAAAAGGTAAATAGTTAATTAGAATGTGTAACGGAAAACATCACTCAAAACAGCAGCAAAATACACATAAGAAGAGAACAAAACTGCACACAATCTTTATGGAAGCAAATATAAAAATATTACTGATAGACTTAGGTAAAAGAAGTCTCAAATAGAATAGTATACTTTGTTTATTCATGGTGAACAAAATATTGTACAGAAGTCAATTGTCCTTAAATTATTTACACATTTGAGCCTTACCTGATGAGTATGGCCTTGCATGAGCAGATAAGTGGAAAAAGGGAAGCCAATTCAAAATTAGAAACCACAAAGAGGCCCCTACTGTTGGTCTATGGATGTTGCAGACATGGCTGCTAGGCTCAGGTTCCAGCTTACTTCCTATTGGAGGTTGGGGAAAAAATTAGAGTCAGTTCACTCAGATCCCAAGAGGGCAAATTCCCAGGTCCTATCAGGAGTCAGGAAAATCTCTTGTGTGATTTCTGCGTTATTCCTCTGCCCCTAGGACAGAGTGGTGGTACCCTCCCTCCCCACATTACTCCGGTGGTTATTCTAGGAATCCGAGGAGGGCATGACCGCAAGTGCTCTCCCTGACTTCTGCTGCATCAGCTCTGGAGCTCGAGGCTTTGGTCGAAGAGGTGTAGCCTCACAGCAACAAATGGTGGAGTCCCAAGATTGCGCAAATATCGAGATGAATAACATTTGTTAAAACTGAAGAGACACGGTCTTCAGAAATGAAGCAATCCCACAGAGCTCGGCCTACTCAGACATCTCTCCACCCTCCATGTACACGTGTTCACTTCAAATGACTCAAGTATGGCTGTTTGACCTAATGCTCTCTCACTTCCACCTAAGGAATTGGTGGGATGGGAAGCCTTGGTCTGAAAAGGCAGCCTCAAATCAGCAGGAGGAGTCAAAGCACCAGTCAGGAGTCAAGTTTAGTATCCTGAGTTAGATTGGAGGCGACAACCTCGCGGAACAGAAGAGGTCCCCAGAATCCCTCCTGCCCTGTCTGTGGCTTTCTAAAACAGTACCCTTAAGGGAACCAACTGTGGTGGCTTTTCTTGGATCCAAGGTAAAATCTCCCCACCGGGACTGTGTATACCATCTCTTCTTTTGTCTTCTAGGGTGACCTGTTCATCAAGCTAATTGCTTGAACTTCTACCTGCTGTCCGTGACCAGAGTTATCATGCCTCGAGGTCAGAAGAGTAGGCTCCGTGCCCGTGAGAGGCGCAACCGGGCCCGCCAGGTCGAGCGGGTTGATGCTCAGACTCAGACAGAGAGTCTGGAATTTTTTCAGGCTGTTGTAGCAGAGGAAGAAGAGTCCTACTACTCTGCCTATCCTAGCCTTGAAGACAGCCCTCCCAGCGTGCCTGCTGCTGAGACACCTAGCACTTCTGAAGAGCCTGAGGAAACCCCCTCTGGCACCAGTGATACTGCTGCAGCTGCTTCATGCATAGATTCAACTGAAGGTGCCAGCAAGCAAGATGAGGAAAGCTCAGACTCCGCCAAGGGCTTGGAGGATTTTCGCAGAGATCCTTTAAACAGGAAGGCGGTTCTCTTGGTGCGGTTCCTGCTGAAGAAATATCAAAGTAAAGAGCCATTTACCAAGTCAGATATGCTGAAGTGTGTTATCAGAAAGTACAAGTTTCATTTCAAGGAGATCCTCAAGAGAGCCTCTGATCACTTGGAGCTGGCCTTTGGCCTTGATTTGAAGGAAGTAGATCCCGTCCGGCACCGCTATGTTCTTATCAGCAAGCTAGACCTCTCCTGTGATGAAACGATGAGTATACAGAACATATCCAAGCCCGGCCTCCTGATGATTGTTCTGGGTGTGATCAGCATGAAAGATAATTGTGCCCCTGAAGAAGCTGTCTGGGAAGTGCTGAATTTGATGGGTATCTATGCTGGGAAGAATCACGTAATCTATGGGGAGCCCAAGAAAGTCATCACTGAAGATTTGGTGAACCTAAAGTACCTGAAATACCGCCAGGTGCCCGGCAGCAATCCTCCACGCTATGAGTTCCTGTGGGGTCCAAAGGCCTACGCCAAGACCAGCAAGATGAAAGTCCTGGAGTTCTTAGCCAAGATGTATGATACCATCCCCACTGCCTTCCCACTCTTGTTTGAAGAAGCTTTGCGGGATGAGGAAGAGAGAGCCAGAGCCAGAGTTGCAGCCAGAGCTCGCGTTGCTGCCACTGCACCTTCTGGGGCTGTGGACAGCAGCTCCTCCCACACTATGTGAAGTCCGAGGCAAGTTCTTCACTTTCTGCTTCAATAAGCATGTCAATGTTCTGTGAGTGAGCACCCAAGATGGGGCTGAAAGTGTACATCGTCTTTATGTTCCTATTGTACATTGGTAACTTGGATTTTGATCTTTTTTACTTTTTCTTTGTTGTAGATTATATTTCAGATGTTGACATCTGAGGAAGATTGTTTTCTTTGTGGAAGAAAAGAGCAATCAACATTCTAAGTAGTGGATGGCCAGGGTGTGTCTGGAGGGAACACAGTATTCCTGTTCAGTGTGGCAAACTCGAGAGTTTTATCTTTTTTTTTTCTCTTTCTTCTTTCTTTCTTTCCTTTTGTTACATTTCAAATGTTGATTCTTTGATAGAAGAAGGTTTAAGTAGTTTCAGAGTTCAAATTTATTAATGATTTTTAGTTACACGCTTACTTTTGTTTAACAGATTTAAGATTAGGAGTTTCATTATTTTGTAAAGCAAGTTGGGAAACCTCTCATATTTACTGAACTGAAACAACAAAACATGGCATTGCAATAGGCATTTCCTTGGAAGGTGAAAAAGTTCAGCAGTAAAATTATTGGGATCAAAAATAGGGGGAGAAAAGTGAAAGACGTTCAGTTCTTGGTTTCCTTTATTCATTTTAGTCTGTTGCTCTATCAAAATAAAAGCTACATACCTGGATTTTCTTTGCTTGCTAAAAAATGTAGGAGAAATAAAATGTTTATAAACTAGAACTCATGCTTACTGTCTCATTTATTCCACAAATATTAATTGAGCAACTGCTCTTTGAAAGTCCTGTGTTAGAAACGGGGGAAAAGGACTCATGGGCATGGACAGCAGTGCGGTGATTGCTGGGGGTCAGGGGGTATAAAGGGGACTAAATGGTAATGGGAAAAGTACAATGAAACACCTTTAAAAAGTATTGTTCTAAGAAAATTTTTTTTAAATGGGGAAACTAGGACACAAAACACTGCAGCCCTTAGAATTTCACACTAATGGAGCAATGATGATATAGGGAGGATGGTGAAAGACCCTCTCGGAAGTGAAGGACAAGTAAGAAGGCAGAAGGAGTTGAGGCAGGGGAAGGGTTGGCGGAAGTGGGAGGGAGAGGGTATCTGGATTAAAACGATAAGCTATGAAATCCCTGAAGAAAGGCAGTTGAGCTTTGGGAAACTACAAGTTCTTCAGTAGTGGGCATACTGCTAATTTAAGCGGGGTGGTCAGCTCTATGAGGCTGTGGGACTTGGTGAGCCTAGGCCAGACAGACAGATGGTGTTTTTCAAGTGCTGAAGGTCAAAACCCTGCAATGGAAATCTGCTCTTAAGAGTTAACATTACTGTCATCAGTAAACCAGAGGAAAACCTCCTCCTGGGGCAGAGAGAGTAGGTGCTTGTGCTCATGTTCAGGTGCAGTTGAACGCAGAGCACAATCGAGATGTTTTATGTAGAGTCTTCAAGGGATTTCTGAGAAATGAGGGTGATACTCCCTGGAAGTGGGATGCCGAGAAGTTACGATGTTGGCTCTCTTTTCCCTGAACTGGGAGGGAGAGGCAGCTCCCAGTGGATTAAAAGGGTTAATTTTGTGAACCCTAAGGGAGGGCTTCATATCTGGTGGTGATGAAATGAATGGAAAAGGGGATGGTTTGGATGATGGTCAGGCACCTGGGACACAAGTTCTAGGACCTTGGAGTTGCATCCACCTGAGAAAGGCTCCCCTGCACCTAAATTAACAAACTTATCCTCAAATGGGGAAATTTATTTAGTTTTACTTGCTAAGCAGCATTATGGGTGAATTTGGTGTTGTTTTAGAAAGCTGCATATTCTTTGACATCTCCTGAATTTAAAAAAAAAAAAAAAATCTCCCCACAGGGTGGGGTGGTATCATCTGTGGTAAAAAAAAAAAAAAAAAATTTAATTGCCATTCATTTAATACCTAATATTTTCCAATTACCCTCCCAAAGACTTTATATCTATTGCATACATTCTAACAGTCCTACAAGATAAGGCTTATTAGATATACTTTGCAGATGAAGAATTTGCAATTTTCTTAAATTCACATGGCTGATAAGTGAAAGAGCTGGGACTAGAACCCTGTTCCAAATTTCTTTAGAGCCCACACCTTTCTGCTTCTCCATCTTGAGACCGATTTTCTGTCTCTTCATTTTCTATTCTTTCCACTACTTCAAGATACATCACAGATAATTAAAAAACAAGACTCTTGTCCTGGCTGTTGTGGCTCTGGATTGAGCACCAGCCTGTGAATTGAAAGGTTGCAGGTTTGATTCCCAGCAGGGCACATGCCTGGGTTGTAGGCCAGGTCCCCAGCTGGGAATGTGGGAGAGGCAACTGATCAATGTTTCTCTTTCACATTGATGTTTCTCTTCCCCTTTTTCTCCCTCCCTTTCCCTCTCTCTAAAAATAAATTTAAAAATAAAAATAAAATCTTTAAAAAATCAAGACTCTCCTGAGAAAGCACTAAAAACAGTCTTGATAAAAGATGGTGACTATGACAACAAAGCACAATTACAAGATTGTCCATGGGCTTCATTGGCTGAGTATCCTCCTAGCCCTCATGCAACAGTTCCTTGAGAGCTGACTCTGCCCAGGTTCCAGCACAAGTCCTGCGCCATCTATTCCTGCATGAGAGCACTTTTCCCTTAGGGATTCCCGGTGCACCATTATGTCCACACTGGAACCTCTTATGCTGACCAGCTCTTTACTACATCCCCTGGAGGCTGCACCCTGCTTTCTGTAATACCAGCAGTCCAGAATCAGCTGCCCTCCCCTTTAGTAGAGCATTCCAACTCTCTACATGTATACCTTGGAGGTACATCCTTCCCAGTGGAATCATTGACATCAAGTTTGGATACCTTATTACCATAGCCCCCAAGCCCCCACCTCCCACTCCTATCTCTACAACAACCTCAGAGTATATTCCAAATGAGCTGATGATTAGAGTCTTATTTCTTACAGGACTTACTGGTAATTGAGGTTAGAGAGGCAGTTTTGGGAAGAACCCAGATATTGTTGGTAGGATTTCAAAGGGGTGTTTTGTTTGAGACTGGCCACTGAATCTGAACTCATACACCAAGGAGTGTATATGGGCACATGTTCAGTACCCAAAGCCTCCCTTGTAAACTGGAGATGAATAAAGACCATGGGAATCACTATGTAACCCACATCTACCAAGGCTGAATTCCTCAGAACCTGGAGTACTTGTAATACAAGAAAAATAGTTTCTTAACAGTCATGCTATCTTTGGACAACAAAGATTAAAATAATTCACCATCCTTCTGCTGCCCCTTACCTCACTACTTGCTCCAGCTGAAAATGCTGGCTTTGCCTTGTGCCTAATGACACCTGAAAAAAGTGTCCTGTATGTTCATTGCTGCTGAGGGTTTCTGGGACTCAGTTTTGACTATTCCTCAATAGACCATTCTCTTCCTATTGACACTACAATTTATTTCAAAGGTAAGTGCCAAAAGGCACTATTGAGTGAAAAAAGTGAGCCCTCCCTATTGAGATTTTACAGTATCCTTTTGAAAATTAAATGTGATCCAGTATTTGAAAGCACCTTCCACATAGGTGGATTGGGAAAAAATAGTTGAAAAATGAGAAAAAAAGTTGGAAAACGGCAAAGCAAAGTAGCCTCCTTAGAAACTTCACCAACGAGTAAAGACAGTTGTGTTCATAAATTCTAGCAGTTGCTTTTGACTGAGCACCTATTGTGTAACAGTTTATGGGAGAAACTGCAAGTGCTAATCCATATGGTGTCTTGCTCTCCTTTCTGGGATGATGGGGAGACTACACATTCCCAATGCACTCGTACTTATGAAGGGTCATGTGACTACTGGTGACACTGAAATATGAGGAGAAACAATGTCACCTCCAGGCCAAGATATTTGAGAGCCAGTATGCCACCTGCATGTTTTGTATTCCCATTCAGCAGCAAACAGAGGTTCCAAGTTGGGAAGTGAAACCACCTGATGAGAGCAGGCCAGCTACCACCTCAGATTTTTTTGTGCATTAGAAATATGCATGTGGTGTTTGAAGCCATTATAGGTTTGCAAATCTTGTTAACTGCCTTAGCTAGCAGTTACTTTTATCTGAATAATGCACAGCTACAATTTTTGTGGTTACATGCATTTAAATATTTTAATTACAAAGGTAATAGTACATATTTTCTTATTGCAAAAATTCTAACAATACAGATAAATGACAATTTCCCCCTTTTCTCAAAATCAGCCCTCTCCCCAGGTATAACCACAATTAACAATCTGATATGTGTCATTTTAAAGCTGATTTGAAGCTTTTTAATATATAGGTGTGCTATAAAGATATACTGAATTTTTAACATACATGGTTAACAATGAATACATTGTGCTGCCTCTTGACCTTGTCCCTTAATGAAATGAATGCAGGATATTTTTCATGACAGCACATGTGGATCCATAGCACCATTTTAACTACTCTCTAGAATTATTTTTTTTAAACAGGTTCATTGAGATATATTGACATGTAAAAAACTTCACCACTTTAATATGTGCAAGTTAATGTGTTTGAACATATGTCTACACCATGTCCAACGCAATAGACATATCCATCACCTACAGAAGTGTCCTTGTGTCCCTTTCATTTTCTTTTGTGGTAATACCATTTAATGTGAGATCTACTCTCTTAAAAAGATTAAGTGCATAATACAATATTGTTAACTAGAAGCACTATGCTGTACAATAGATCTCTAGAACACATTCATCCTGCTGACTCAAAAATTCACCTCCACAAATACTGTAAAATAAAAAAAACAAATCCATACTTAGGAATGTTGACATAAGAAGTGTCCAAACCTGTCGAGAATTTTTAAAGAGTCTATTGGAACTAAACTGTGGATAGTTTCTAGGGAGCAAGATCTCAGGTGCTTCAGAGAACAGTTGGCAGTCTTTTTTATGTATTTCACATTAAGGAGGGAAACTAAGGAAGATTGCATGAAGGTGGGAGAAAGCAAGGCAGAGATTGGATTATAGTATAGTTAAGCTCAGGCTTTAGAAGGAGAGGTCTGAAATGGGATATTTTAAAGGTGTGTTAATCTAGATGCCCAGAAAGAATGGACACCACTTGCTTAAGGCAAAGATAAGCCGTTTAGTAAAGAAGTTATGTGCCCGGATGTTGATTACCCACCATGATCTGCCCAGGTAGGAAGTTATGATCAGATCACCCTGTGAGGTTACTGTCTATATGTAACCGAGTGCAGGTCTGCCTATCTGCCACAGCAAAAGCCAAACTCATGAGACAGGTGCTGATGAAAAGGAAAGTGGCTTTATTTCAAGTACAGGCAACCTGAGAAGATGGCAGGCTCATGCTTCAAAAACCATCTTCACATCTCAGGGCAAGCAGAGGTTTTCATAAGGAGGGAGACAGGAAGCAGAACAAAGAGATCAAGGGGAGAGAGTTGAAAAGTTTTCTACATGCAGACTAGCACAGCATATGAAAAATAGTGGTGAATTAATAAAGAAATAGGCTGTGTCAAAAGAATGCAAAGATGATATCACATTAGAAAAAATTTTTGTTTTTATTTATTATTTTTATTTTTTGGTTTTTCAATTACAGTTGTCCCATTTTTGCCCCATTGCTCCCCCCAACCCAGCCCACCCCTTCTTCCACAATCATATCCCTCCCCATTGTTCATGTCCATGAGTCATTTATATATGTTCCTTGACTAAACCCTTCCTTTACTTATCCCCTTTCTCTCCCTCCCCCTTTCCTCATAATAACTGTTACTCTGCTCCTTGTTCTATTTAGTTCATTTGTTTATATTGGTCTTTAGTCTCCTGTATTAGGTGATATCGTAAGGTATTTTTCTTTGCCTGGCTTATTTCACTAAGCATAATTCTCTCTAGTTCCATCCATGTTGTCACAAATGGCAGGAGTTCCTTCTTTCTTTCTGCTACATAGGACTCCATTGTGTAAATGTACCACATTTTTTGATCCACTCATCTACAGATGGGCACTTAGGCTGTTTCCAGCACTTAGCTATTGTAAACAGGGCTGCTATGAACATAGGTGTGCATAAGTTCTTTTGAATTAAGGTTTTCGGATTTTGGGGGTATAATCCTAGCAGTGGAATCACTGGTTCAAAAGGCAGTTCCATTTTTAATCTTTTGAGGTAATTCCATACTGTTTTCCATAGTGGCTGCACCAGTCTGCATTCCCACCAACAGTGCAGTAGGGTTCCCGTTTCTCCACATCCTCGCCAGCACTTGTTGCTTGTTGATTTGTTGATGATGGCCATTCTGACTGGTGTAAAGTGGTATCTCATTGTGGTTTTTATTTGCATCTCCCTGATGGCTAATGATGTTGAGCATTTTTTCATGTGTCTATGAACCTTCTGTATGTCTTCTTTGGAGAAGTGTTTGTTCAGGTCCTTTGTCCATTTTTTAATTGGGTTGTTTGTTTTCTTGATGTTGAGTTGTATAAGCTCTTTATATATTTTGGAGATCAGTCCCTTGTCTCAGGTATCATTGGCAAATGTGTTTTCCCATATGGTTGGTTTCCTTTTCATCTTGCTGATGTTTTCTTTTGCTGAGCAGAAACTCTTTAGTTTGATGGAGTCCCATTTATTTTTTCCTTTATTTCCCTTGCCTTAGGAGATGTATCCATGAAGATATTGTCACGTTGATATCTGAAATTTTCTTGCCTATGTTTTCCTCTAGGACTTTAATGGTGTCATGGCTTACATTTAAGTCTTTGATCCATCTTGAGTTTATTTCCGTGTGTGGTGTAAGTTGGTGGTCTAGTTCTCTTTTTTTGCACATCCCTGTCCAGTTCTCCCAGCACCATTTGTTGAAGAGGCTCTTCTCACTCCATTTTATGTTCCTTCCTCTTTATCAAATATTAGTTGACCATATAGTCCTGGGTTTATTTCTGGACTCTCTATTCTGTTGCACTGACCTATATGTCTGTTCTTTAGAAAAAAATTAATCAGAATTCTCTACATTAAAAATATGAGAGAAAAAACATTTGATCATGTGTAGAAATAAAAAAAAATTTGATAAAAATTCAACACAAATTCATGGTTGTAACTTAGCAAACTTATAAAAATGGAATTTTCATATTGTAAAATCATCAGCAAATATACATAAGTGTCACATATTACAACCATTCCCAGTAAAGTTGGGAAAAACACACAGAGGTATGGTGCCACAAACCTGGATGTCAATGTATGGCAGGACACAGCTACACACAAGAATCATAAAATAAATAAGGTGTATGAATAACAAAAGGGAACAGATAATAATAGTACCAACATGATTCTATAATTAAAATATCTAAAGTAATAAGCAAACACAATATTCAAATATATCATGAACATCAAAAAGCTAGTATACAGAAAATCACTGTAGCAAAATCAGAAGCCTGGTTACACGTAAGCAATAACTAATTAGAACATGTAGTATTCAAAACTGCAACAATATCTGAAATCCACCTAAAATGAAATCTTACAAAGCTCTACAAGATCATTATGGAAGCAACTATAAGACTTTGCTGATAGAGGAATTGTTAGAGTGCCCCCCAAATAAATAAATTAAAAACAAATAAATGACTAAATAAATAAAAGTTAAAAATTTTTGCTGATAGAGTTAAAGGGGAAAATGCAAATAGGTTTACTCAGGGAAACATAATATTGTAAACATGTCAAGTGTTCAATTATTTACAGATTTAGTGTTTTACCCATAACTTCCAAGATGACAACCAAATTTAAGCTGCTATTTCCTGTACCCAAAATCAACCAACCTGGAAAAACTAAAGAAAGAATAAACAAAACAACATCAACAATAATAGTAAAAAATTAATGAGAACCTCAAGGGGCACTAAGTCTGTATTGAACTAGTACCTGTGTGGGCACAGTTAGTGACGTGCCCTGAAACTGAGAAGGATCTATAGAAGATCGGATTGGCTGGAGGAAAGGTTTTTAGAGTTACACCTTTGATTGTCCCAGTGTTCCCTAGAACAATGACTTTTTACTACTTCACTGAAGGGACGTGAGATAGCACCTCAGAGTTTGCATGCCAGGACTATTGGGTAACATCAAGACAGTGTCAAAGTTTGGGCCTGCTAAGGCAATATGAGTCCAGAGATTGTCCTGATAACCCCTTGAAACCTTTTTGTTGGTAAGGACTGGGCCTTTTAAAATAGTCATCTTATACTTACCTGGCAGGGGAGGTACCATGAACTAAGTTTCGGCAGAAGTTGTCCAGAGTGTTTCTGAGAAATAAGGGTGAGAGTCCCTTGAAGCGAGATACCAAGAAGCCATTGGACAGTGTCTCTCTTTATGGTCTGGGAGTGACAGAGCTCGCTCCATGAAAATGGCATTTATTTAGGGAACTTGAATGAAATTTGGCAAATTCCAAGGGAAAGATCTATTTACAGTGATGATGAAAAGAGTAAAATTATGGATGGTTTGTATGAGAAGGCACCTGGGAGAGCAGTTTGTAGTCCTGAGACACAAGATCTTTGAGTTGCATCCTGCTGGAGAAGACAACCCCACACCCATATTAAAAACAGATGCACTAATGGGGAAATTCTGCTTAGTTCTGCTTGCTCGGCAACACTTAGGCTAATGTAATGTTGGTATTGTATACAGTTGCATATTCTTCAACAGAGGACCCAAACAATATTGTGTGAGGAGAGGCTTTTATTATCCAGGGTCAAAATCATCTTAATAATAACTATCATGCATTAAAAGCACCAAATTTGTCCTAATGCTCTGCGAGGTGGTTGATACTTAACACAAATTAATGTCCACAGTCCTGCATGACAGACTATCAAACAGACTTTGCCGATGAAAAGCTTGGAATGGTCTCACCTGAACCCCGGTAACTGACAGAGCTGGATTTGTTCTGCCTGAAATACCTCTAAGGCCCTTCCTGAGCCAGTGCACCGTGTCTGAAGCACACCCCGTGCCACCTCATTCATTTTCCCCATATGCTCCAAAACGTATTTCAGGTTTGACAAACCTAGATTTACCCTCCAAATATTGATTCGGAATGCAGAGCACAAGGAATAGCAACAAAATAACAAAATGAATGGGAGGCACACAAAGAAAGAAAAAGATTGGGGTCTGCTGCTGTGAGACCGAGGAGGCAGAGGGAGGCATCCCAGGTCCTGCCAGGAAACAAGGGAAGAACCCTGGATGACAACTGGGGGGAACGCAGACCCTAGAACTGTGAGGTGGCCCAGAGACTGCCCGAGCCATCGTCCCTGGGACACCTTGGGCAGGACAGTCAGACTGACACTGGGAAAAGTGTGTCAGAGATGGAGTGCCTTGGACTAAAGAAGGGCCCCCAGGCCAGCAAAGAAAAGAGTTCCAGGCCCTTCCAGGAGTCAGGGCAAGGGCCCTGAGTGAGGATTTAGGGAACCTCCAGTCCCAGAACTGAGAGGGCCACAGGACTCCGTCCTCTCTGGCTGTCCTGGCATACCTGGGCATTGTTGAGATAAGTGACGTACTGCCTTCTATGATGTCGCCAGCAGTGAGGGCCTTAGTGTAAGAGTCATTGCCAAGGCCTGTAGCAGGAGGTTTTCAGGCTTTTCAGAGGCCAAGGTGAATACTATGAGGACTGAGGGAACCACACAATCACAACAGTGAATATTCCATAAATGTCATTTCTTACTGGGCCTCAAGAAACCAAGGACACGTATGGTCAGAGGAGGAGATCCTCACGTCCTTCTAGGGTCTCAGGGTGGTGCAGGCCTTAGCGTGAGGAGCAAGCCTAAGGGCCAGGGAGGAATTATATACCATGGCAAGGTTGGGTCAAATCCAGGACTAGGGGTCCATTCGCCCTGAAATAGAAGGGATGACAAAGAATTGGGCCCTAGCTCTTGTTTCAGCCCTTGAAGACTAAGAATCTGGCTGCTGAACTAAGGTTCCCAAACTCTTATTTGTGTTTGGTCTATGGTAGGTGACATACTTAATCTGAAGTTGTAGCCACTATTGAGGAGAAGTGGGTAGGGACCCAAGACTCAATGTGAAGGCAAATAAGGACCCTTAATGAGGACTGAGCACCCTGAAGAGACAAGTAGAGAACACTCCCCATTAAGTGGTAGCTTTTTGGGGACCTGGACAGGGGAGATAGGCTGAGACCCACTTCCCTTAATTCTTGTGCCTCATGACATGTCAACAGGTGAATGATGCTCTTAAATGTGAACTAAGAGATAAGTCAGACTCAAAGACTGCCAGTGCCTGCTGTCACCTCAGCATGCTTGAGGCAGAACTGGCAGAATTAAGCCTAAATATTCCCCAAACACAGGTTGGATAGAACAGGAGCCTGGTGAGTCTTTGACCAGTGGCCTTGAGCAGACCTGCCAGTGTAGCTTTCCTAACAACCACGATGGTATTTCTATGCCTAAGGTGTACTCACTCTCATCTTTCCTCTTCCAGGTGCCCTCATCACCTGTCATCATGCCTCGTGGGCGCAAAAGTGAGCATTACAGCCTCCAACAGGCCCGGGATGAATATGAGAGTCTCAGTAAATTGGCGGCAGCAGCTGCAGTAGAAGAAGAGTACCTGACTTGTTCATTTTCTGCTTTAGAGGTTAGTACCCAGAGCTCATCACCTCCTGAGGCAGCTTGCGCTTCCCAGGGGCCTGGGTGATCGCTAAACACCACCATTCCCACTTCGGGTGCTGTTCACACTGTGTCTGCGAACAGCCAAGATGAGGAACACGAGTGTTCCTCTGAGCACATATTTTCTGAGTGCTCATGTAGTGGTTCTCTGAACGTGAGTGTGAGAGTGTTACAGTAATTTCCTCTGTTTGAGTACAAACTGAAACAACCCAGTCTTAGAGAAGAAATGCTAAGGATTGTCGATGGTAAGTACCATGACCAATTTGCTGATATTCTCAAGAAAGCTTCTCGGATCATTGAGGCTTTCTTTGCAGTTCAATTGAAGGAAGTGGACTCAGTCAGACACTCCTATGACCTTGTCAGCAAACTGAAACTCCCCAATACTGGACAGGTGCGTCCTGGCAAGGGGTTCCCCAAGACTGGTCTCCTAATGAATATCCTGGGCATGGTTTTCCTGAATGGGAACCGCGCCACAGAGGAAGAGATATGGAAATTCCCGAATAAGATGCAGATATAGCCTGGGAGGAAGCACTTCTTTTATGGGGAACCTAGAAAGCTTCTCACCAAAGATCTAGTGAATCTAAATTACCTAGAATACCGCCAGGTGCCTGGCAGTGACCCACCATGCTGCGAGTTCCTGTGCGGCCCCAAAGCTTATGTTGAAACAACCAAGATGAAAGTCCTGGAATTTTTGGCTAAGCTCGACAGTACAGTTCCAAGTAACTTCTCCTCACAATACGAAGAAGCATTGAGAGAGAAGGAGGAAAGAGCACAAGCCAGAGGGACAGCCAAGGCGGGCGTTAGTACCACAGGCAGGGTTTACCCCCGTGCCACAGCCACCAGCAACTCCACTCCTAGAAAATTCTGATGACAGTTTTTAATGAAAGAAGTCTGACGTCATAGAATGGAATTTTGTGGAAATGTGCGAGAATCCCACAGTAATTTTTTGGGGATAATGGAATAGGGGAAGAAAAAAAAACGTCATCAACCTTGAATATGCTTCCTCTTTTCAGTCTTCTGTATAAGTAATTGGTTTATACACCGATATGCTTAGCTTATAAAGAATGTAAGAGGTAGCCAAAATTAACAAGTTAGACCCTTCCTCCCTCCTCTTCTATTCCCCATACAGAATTGAGCATCTGTTCTTTGGAAGGCTCTGTGCTGGCCCAGGGGTGTGCAATGCAGACCCTGCCTCCAGCCATAGAGCTTTGCTTGCCAGGAGCTGCAACTGTGTGAGAAGGATGTGGAGACACCCTCTAGACTTATGGGAAAGGAAAAAGGGTGGGTGATTTGGGAGGTGTTCCAGTTGAAAGCATCAGAGTGTAAACTCTCTGAGTCAGAGGGGTTTCAGTTTGGCGATGCTGCAAGTCAGTCCTTCAGGTATCATTTGACATCAAGGTACATGATGGAGTAGCTGAGGTTGCGGGGCTGGTGAGCAGAGGCCAGACCCTCTGATGACATGTCTGATTTGAGAGAGAAAATCTGAATGGAAAACCACACTGTGGTGAAAGGTCTAAAATTAAAACCCAATATAACGTGTTGCCTGGACAGGGGGTGAAACCAGCAGGGCCTCAACTCACATAAGGGCAAGTTCCCCTCCATACTCCTCACTTGCAGATAAAGACCCCTACCAAACACACATCTTAAGGAAGGGGACAAGGCACAGCTCTTGCTTATTCCTCAAGTAACAAATTTTGGCCCCCTCCCAGCCTGGGAGCTTTCTGATCTGATGACATGCTGCCATGGCAACTAGGGGTCACCTCATCCTCTTGACGCGACAAACCCTGCCTCCCACAAACCTTGTTCATTCCCTCTTCCTGAATACAGCCCTCTGTGCCACTGGGGGGCATGTGGGGTCCTCCTCCCCAGTTCTGTGCGCAGACATGATTGATAATGGCTGTCTGGCTCACTGGTACAGAGTCCAGTGTGGTGTATTTGGACATCATATAACCACACTGTGGGAATTCCTTCCTCACTCACCTCATGGGGTAAGTAGGAGGCCATTGACCATGCTCTTATAAATTCATTTGGGATGTCAGATAATGCACAAGTAAATCCCTACCTGGGGAAATGCATTAGTTATCTCAGGCTGGCAGATGGCTACCCTCTTCATGTGGCTGTCCCTCTGTGTGAGTGTGTGCCTGGTGTCTTCTTATGTGCCCTAAGTTATTCCTGTTAGTAACCCTCTCAGAATGAATGGTGGCCCAGCTAATGGTCATATTTTAACTTATCCATCATTTTAAAGACCTTATCTCCAAGAACAGGCACATTCTGAAGTACTGGGTCCTAGGACATCAACATGAACCTTTGGGAGACACAATTCACCCTTTGAAACCATGAATCAAAGGTGTCTCAGCTCTTATCTCAATGCAGGAAAACAGGGTACACAAATTGGGGTTCTACACACACTGTCTCCAGGGAGCTTCTGACTTAGAATGGTGAACTGCCTCAAGATGAGATGCACAGAAGCTACTGTCAAGACACCTCTGGGGTTGAACTGCTAGAGCCAGATACCCCTGAATGAAAAGGGCGTTTTAAATTAGAGTATCTTGAGTATAATTTATCAAATTCTAAGAGATGGCTACATTTTGTTGCGAAAGAAATATAAAGAAAATAGAGGAGGATTGAATGAAGGACAGGTGGAAATGCCGAAGGAGTTGGTGCTTGACAAAATTCTAGGAACTGTGAGTTACATCCCTGTAGGAAGAAAAAAAAAAAAAAAAAGATACCCACCAAGCTAATGTGAAATAATAAATGCTCTAATGGGGAAAAGCTCTTTAATTTTATATTCTAAACCAAATTTTTGGCTCAATCAGTGTTCTTTTGCCTGGGAGCATCACAGTGTTTGAAATATCTTGGATTTAAAAATATTCCTACCTGGGATGATATTGTGTAAGTAAAAATCTTAACTGCCTCTCAATAAATACCCAATATTTGCCAGTCATGTTAACAGATGCTTTACACACAATGCCTACATTCCCACAGTCTTTGAAGATAGGGTTTATCACATTCAGTTGACAAATGAAGATTCTGGCATATTCAGACAATCAGGAAATGGTAATTGACAGAAGTGGAGCAGACTCCTGGTCTCAACTCTTCTAGGGCACAAACTGCCCAGCCACTGACACTCTGAAGTGGATCTTGTGGATCTTTATTCACTTTTCTTCTCACTACTCCAAAGTAAATCTCAAGCATTTTTTAGAAAAATGTGCTCAAACTACAGATTGGAATGCATCGCTTGAGCCATATGAATAGCAAAACAATAAACTATGAATAATGAAAAAAAAGATACACTACATATCTAGAAAAATTTGATCATGTGAGGTGGAATCTACAGCTCAGCCCTTTTCCTATTGTCAGTAACTCTTTTAGCACACAGAAGTTACCTAAGCAGCCAAGTCTGGGTCATAAAAAGAAGGACTAGAAGAGCATGGGGGTTTTGTTTGGTTTGGTTTGTTTCTTTGTTTCTGTTGTTTTCTGAGAGTCCCACTCTCTACCCAGAGTCCTCTGCATGGTTCTTTAGCTTCCCCATCTCACATCACTGCAGGGACACACACTTATTCTCTGTAAGACTTGCAGTAGGGAGAATACTCAAGAGTTTGCAGGGATGTGGCATTTCGCAGGAAGCCTTTCATTAAAGAGACACAAGGCCAGGAGAGACCCGGATGAATGACGCAATCTTAGAGACAGTGGCACAGACATGTCCCCTCATCTGCTCTTAGATCTAGGCTGTGGGGCTGACTTCAGCTGGGAACAACGCTGCGAGGTGAGGGCTTTGTTGTAAGGGCTGTGGCCCAGGGGAGTCTCCGAGGTCCTGAGCGGAGTGTCACTGAGACTCTTGTGTGAGACTGAGGGTACTCTCCACCCCAGAAGAGAGGGGGAGCAAGAGATCTCGCGCAGCTGTGAGCCTTGAGGGCCCTGTCGTTGGTGGCATGAGAGTAGCTTGTGCTCCCTCTCTCTGAGGGTGTCTTAGGAGGTGACAGACTTCACATTGGGCAGGCAAGTGAGGAGCCCAGGCTCTACCTCCAGTCAAGGTGAGGAGGCCGAATGAAGAATGAGGGAACCATGCTCCGCTGCCGTACCTCTGTTCAGGCTGAGGAGAACCTGGGTCAAGCAGCCAGGCCAAGTGTGATCTCTAGCCCGAGGTTTCAGGAAGGAGTGGGCCTTGGTATACATGGGGGGCCCACTTCAAAAGGGGCAGGTGAAAAAAAAGACCCTAACAAGGATCAAGATAAGGGAACTGGGCAGAAATTCCCACCAAGGACCTTTTCGCAGCTCCTGGAGGTGGAGCCAAACATGGAAGTCAGGTGGACAGGAGCCTTCTCTTCCTAGGTGATGGATCTGGAAAGTGAGGCCATAGACTTGCCAGGGGCAGTGAGGTGGGTGGGGCGTATCACTCCCTGAAGGAAATCAAGGTCGGAACTATGAGTTGTACTGAAGGGCCCATCAACACCAAACAGTGAGGCAGCAGGGAGCTTGCCGCTGAGTCAACCCAAGGAGGCCCTGGGTGAGGCTGTCAGCCTACTTCTGCGAGTAGGGTCACAGGGGTGTGACCACCCTGGTTTAAGGGGAAGGGCCTCAAGTTAGCAAAATGTCCCAGCTGTGGCAGGAGTCAGGCCTATGTGAGGACTTAGGGAAACCTGGCTTCCTGGCACACTGGGATACCTTTGGTTTCAGGGACATGATGACTGACACTCAATGTCACTTTTGGTGTCCTTGGAGGTAAGGGTGGAGGATGGGTGCTGCCAGACAGATGGAGTGAGAGGTTTCCTTTCAAAGGGACAGTTTACTCTCTGCCTTAGGAGGATTTGCAGGTCTTTCCAAGACTTCAGGAGTTCCTTGGCCATGATAGCTGAGGGAACACTCACAACGAGGGTACAAGAAAACCCCTACTCTCAGCCTTGGAGAACATGGGCAGTGGAGGTGACCTCTATTCTTCTTGGGAGGACAGTGTCTGAAATACTGGCAGGATCAGGCCAGGTTATGACAAAAGTCAAAAGAATGACTGTAGGGGCCGCTGGCCATTGAATGAGGTCACAAATCCTGAGCCCCACCTTTGCATTCAGAACCTAAAAGCTCAGGGCTAGCCTGCTAGGCTGAGGCTCACTCTCACTTACTGACATCTAATCTAAGAGAAAAGAGATCTTTAGTGTGAGGGTACAGCCAGCAGCCACAGAGGGGAGGTACAACAGGTAGTATCTGGAGACCAGGTGAGTACCCTGCCAGACAACTGAGGACCTAGCAGCCCAGGAAGAAGAGAGCTCCACAATATCACTCAGTTGGGTGCTTCCTGACAGCCATAGGTGCTAAGGAACCTTTCCACTGTCTCCTCTGGTCTCTCGGGGGTGATGCTAGCTTTGATGTGAAGTCTCACCTTCACAGCAACAGAATAGAGGGGCCAGGGCCTGCCAATAGTTGACAGGTTGATTCTGATCATGAACTGAGAAGACCTTCTCATCCTAGATCTCTCAGTCCCCAGTGGCAGTCCCCATGCTGTCACCCCAGTACACCCTAGGCAGGGCTGGCAGACTATAGTCTGAGATTCCCTCTGCCTGCCTCCACAGAGTTCTCAAGGGACAGTTTGATCACAACAGGTGCCCTGTGGGCTCCTGGGACACTGCCCAACAGACAACCTGCAGAAGCAGCCTTGCTTTAAAACCAAGGTAGCATCAGCCTCCCCGCTGAAGACACTTACACTATCTCATTCTCCTTCTTCCAGGTGTCCGCATTTCCTGACTCTCTGCCCAAACTCCTGACGGCTATCCCTGACCGTAATGTCATGCCACAAGGTCAGAAAAGCAAGCTCAAGGCCAGCAAGAAACGCCGTCAGGCCCGAGGTGAGCCGCAGAGTTGTGGCAATGCTGAGATCCCTGAAGCAGCAGAAGAGGAGGCCACCCTTGCCTCCTCTTCTCAATGTGAAGGCAGTACCCAGAGTGCACCTGTTGCTGAGTCAGGTAGCACTTTCCAGGGGCCTGAAGGAGCACCAGCCGACACCACTTGTGCAGGCGCTTCTTGCCCTGAATCTGATGAAGATTTCAATAGCCATGATGAGGATATGGATGTCATTTCTAAGGCCTTGCTCTTCCCTAGGTCTTCAGGGGTGTGTGTTTTCAACAAGATTATGATTTTGGAGCTATATCTTATGTACAGGTACAAAATGAAATATCCCATTGTGAAGGCTGGTATACTGCGTGTTATTGGGGAAGATTACCTGTGCTGTTTTGCTGAGATGCTCAGGAGAGCCGCTGAGCACATTGAAACCATCTGTGCATTAGACCTGCATGAAACTGACTCACCCAGTCACTCATATGTCTTCATCAGCAAACTGAACCTCCCCAATAATGGGAGGGTGCGTCCTGGCAGGGGGTTACCCAAGACGGGTTTACTGATGAATATCCTGAGCATGATCTTCGTAAGAGGCAACCGTATCTCTGAGGAAGAGCTCTGGAGACAACTGAGTCTGATGCAAGTATTCCCTGGGAAGAGGCACGCCATCTTTGGGGAGCCCATGAGGCTCATCACCAAAGATTTTGTGAAGCTGAAGTACCTGGAGTACCGCCAAGTGCCTGGGAGTGATCCTCCATGTTTTGAGTTCTTGTGGGGCCCACAATCACGTCTGGAAACCAGCAAGATGAAAGTGCTAGAGTTTTGGGCGAAGGTCAATGCTACCTTCCCCAGTGCCTACCCATACTGTTATGAAGAGGCTTTGAGAGATGAGAAAGAGAGAGCCCAGAGGCCAAGCCCGAGATGCCACTGCCGCTACTGCCAAGATCAGCGTGCCCTTCAGGAGAGTGGCCAGCAAAACCTTTCCTCCCCCCCCTAACGCAGTCTGAGGGCTTTTGTCCTCCAGACAATATCTAACACCATAATAGGGATAATATTCTTGGAAATGTAAAAGGATCCCAAAGGGAAGTGTTAGAGTAATGGAATAGAAATTTAAAAAAAAAAAGCATTATAAGTCTTAGTTTTCCTTGTTCTTTTCAGTTTCCAGTTTTGTAAAATTAAATACATTGTAGTTTGATGATCTTAATATATTCAAAGGTAGAGAAATAAAATCTTAATAAATTAAGTCTTGTGTTTGCTGGCTCTTTTATCCACCACACACTGTGTATCTGCTCTTGGGAAGTCTCAGCATCGGTACTGGGGCTGCTAATGGGAATCCAGGCTCTACTCATATAATTGCATCACCTGCAAGAGGCACTGATATGTGTAAGATGTTGAAGCACAGTTAAGACCCGGGGGCCAATTAAGAAGAACAGGGGAAGAAGAGTGTGTTCCTTATAAGAGGGGTTAAGGAGAAATTTCTTGAAGAAGGCATTTTGAGGTTTAGGAAACTGGAAGTATTTAGTGGGATTTAACTTTCATTTACGCTACATTGTGGGCCAGTGGTGGTTGTGGCAATGGGGAGTAGAGGCCAGTCCCTCCAATGTTCGCTTCAGAGTTGCTAGACAAAGTGTGTGTTAGTCTGCTGTGCTGCTCTAACCAGATACCACAGACTGGGAGGTATAAATAACTTTTTTTCACAGTTACAGAGCCTGGGAACTGCAAATCCATAGGCCCAGTGAATTCTGTCCTGGTGAGAGCTCTCTTTCTTGCTTACAGATGGCCTCCTTCTCCCTGTGTCCTGACACGGTAGAGAGAGAGTTCTCATCTCTCTTGCAGTTCTAGAACACTAATATCCTGATGGCCACCCTATCCTCGTGACATCACCTAAACCTAAGTACCTCCCCAAAACCCTACCTCCAAGTACCATTGCACTTGGGGTCAGGGCTTCAACATACGAGGGAGGGGGAACCAGCACTCAGTCTCTAATGGAAAACTGTTGCTACCAGTTACTTTGGGACTGCGGGTAAAGCAGGGAGAAATCTACACCTGGGTCAGGAACGGAAGGTGCCCTTTGATTTTGTCCCAGTGCAGGTGAATGCAATGTGCAAACTAAGTGTTCTATGTGCATAATCTCCAGGGAGTTTCTGAGAAACAAGGGTGATACTGCCTTGAGGTGACATGCCAAGACACTACTGTTCTGACACTATTTACCCTGAGTTGAAAGAGCTGGAGTCTGGTCCTTCAAAGGGCATTTAAATCAGGTTATTTTGGGTAAATTTGGCAAAACCTAAGTGAGGGTTTGCTTTTGTGGAGGATGTAATGAATGTAAACAAAAGTGACTGTAATGGAAGAGCAACCAGGAGGGACGGAAGGACTCATACCTTGACACCAATTCTAGAAACATGAGGTGCATCCAGCTCAGCAAGGCAGCTCCCCACCTGAATTAAATACAGGTCCTCTAATGTACAGTTTTTATTTAGTTTTATTAACTAGGGACAGGGTTTGGTCTGTTCAGTGTTCTTTGTCCAAGAATATTACATATTCTGTGACATCTGGATTTAATAAAATTCCAAGTGAGTTGGGTGATATCATCTGGGATCAGAATAATAATATTTACCTCCAGGTTTAAAATATTGGGCAATATTTGCTAGTCATGCCATGTGGTTCATATGTTTGCTGTCCAAGCTGAAAACCTGGGGATACATAAAGAGCAAACTCTCCCTGATATAATTGCATTCAATATTTATATAATGGACTGTATGCAACTAATCTTGGCAGCAACAAATTGCATTAATCATTGCCAGTATTAAAAAATGTTGTGTTAATATGTTTGTTGTCCAAACTCATATGTAGGAATTACAGCATTTATAAATATGTAATTTTTCATTGCTGCCATTAATTCTATGTAGTGACTGAAAAAGTACTTTTTAACTTAATTGAATTTAATGCAAACAATGCAAAATAAAACATATTTTCCTTCATAGGCTATTATTCAACACAGAATTTCTTAAGGTAACATAGATCTTTCACAAAGTAAATGCCATGTAAACAGAATTGGGATTCTTGACTCCCTTAGTTTTTCTTCTCTTCTGGAAATGTTGTTACCTGCCCAGTTGTTAGCTACACCTTAAATACTTCTGTTGTGGGCTCAACCTTCTACAGTTATAAAGTTTTCCATTTTAAATTGTCCTCATAGCAAAGGCATGAAAGATTTTGCTCATGTTGATATAATTTCACATTTGCTTTGTGTCTATGTGATTTTCGTCCTATGGCAGGATGTGTTGTATGAACATTTCTTTTTAAAAAGAACCCTATTCTCTCTTCTTCAGTGAGCCTTTTTCATTCCTCTGTATTTTTTAACCATAGCCCTTTTCATGACACATTAATATCTAAGTTTTACCAAGTGCTTTGATCCAAAGGTGGTTGTGCAGATTGTCTGTCACAGAAGACATAAACATATTAGTTTGCAACATAATTCTCATATTTTTACTTTTTAAAAAAATTGTGTCAGCATTCTCCACAAAATTTTAAAAAATAATGACTAAACATCAGTGTTTTCTCTAATACCATTTCATATTTCAACCATTGTTGTATTCCTGCAAATAAAAACCCTCCTTTTTCCCCCCCATTTTATCATGTTGTTTCTATATGATGCCTTTGTGGACAATCTAAAAGATTCATTGTCCCATTTTTTCTTTTAAGTATTTACACATTACTACTGGATCATAAAGCAATTGTTAGTATTCTCCATGATTATATGTTCTGTCATTTTTGCTTTCTGCAACTCCTTTATTATATATTCCTGTTGAAAATGGGCAGTTTCTTATACTGTTAGCTGCTCAATATTGTGTTTTGTGAATTTCTCAGACTGACATTAGATACTCAGCTTCTGTGTCCTGGAACCTCCATCTCTGAACAAGTGAATTTCCTAAACTTTCTACATGTCATTCTGACTTGTACATCAAGGTACAGCAATCTTAACACAATTTAAAGTTACATTTCTCTCTTTTGTATCTATATTCTTTGAAAAACATTTCTTTTAAATTTATTTTTATGTAAGTATAGTTGGCAAACAATCTCATATTGCTTATATTACTTTCAGGTGTACCATGCAGTGATTTAACATTTTTCTATGCCATCTTGTACATTTTCTGTCCCCTTTCTAATACTAATGTTTTATTCATTAATATAGTTGTGTCCCAATCATCCCAGAAACAATTTAAAGATGTTTGTAAGAAAAATACTTTACAGTAAGATAATATTATAATTCCAAATGTAAATGGTTAAAACAAGATTTGAAAAAAATGAGATTAGAACTGGCAAGTAGAAATCACCAAGGAGGTAGTTGTGTAGCCCTATTTGTTTGTATCAGAAACTTGGTCCTACCCTTTCTAACATCCACTGTGTCATTGAATCTGAGTTTCAGGATGTTGGGAGAGCGGCACGTGTTTGCATAGGGTAGGGGCAGGAAACAGTGAGGCCTCGAGGGCAGACTGGGGCAGACAGATTTGTATTGGGCCCACATGTGCTTTACCTCCTGGTGATTATGCCTTTGTACACTCCTATCCTGCCGTGTGGGTAGGGCCTGTGGGTTGATTCTAAGGAATGCACAGTGCAACGGTGCTGGGTGTCACTCTGGTAATTACATAGCCCTCATGTCAAGGTAAGATAACACTCCCCGATAGCAGGCATTCTGTAAGACACCATTTGCTATCATGTATGCTCTTACTGTCTTTCTTGTCTTGAAGACAGAATCTGTCATGTTTTAATGGCTCATGGAGAGGGCAATGTGGCCTAAAGTTACAGGCTGTCTTTAGATATGGAGTTTAGTCTCTAAGCGCAAGTCAGGAAGAGAAAAGCAAGTCTAAATCCTATAGACAAAAGGAAATGAATTCTGTCAAACAAACTGTGAGCCTGACCATGGATTTTTCTTGGTCACATCCGGGTCCAGTTCAGCATGCAAGAAGCTTATACTGTCACTCCCGTCCGTCCAACAAAACACCCGCTGAACTGAAAATTGACAACTCTTCTGAGGCTCAACAGAGAATTGAGGTCACCAGGTCTCCCAAAATTTAAGGAGAGTGGTGGATACTCCAGGGAACTAAAGTTTGCCACCTTGAATCTGCTTTTTTGGCAGATATTGATTTTAAGTTGTTCATTAAGAAACAAGACTCAGAAGGAACTTTGACCTTCACCCCTCATCTGCCAAGAGATTTGGAAAGAAAGGCCTGTTTTGGGAAGGAAGCCTTGGTTTAATGACTTTAAGAATCTTCACCCTAGCAGTAGTTAGAAAAACTCCCAGCCTGATGGCTAGGTCCTCCGTGTCCCATTGATGGTGAGCTGCGTAGGCAGAATATTCCTGCCACGGATGTTCTACCCCTCCTCCATTACCCGAACATCACCCATTCTCACCTCTGAAATCTAAGCGCCTGTCTCCCCTCCTTTTCTCCTTTGTCCCTGTCATATAAAGCCAGTTTTGCCTCATAGTCTTGGGGATTTTAGTGCTTATGTGAATTCCTCATGCTCGTGTCTTAAACTGTGATTTTCTCCTGTTAATCTGTCTCTGTTAATGTGATGATTAGCCCAGCAGAAGCCCTTTGAAGCTGGGAGGGAAATCATTAATATTTTTTTGGCCCCCACAGTACAGGAATCAAAGCAGAAGTCCAAGAGCAAAAAAACAGTGCTTGTAGCCATTTCCTGGATAGGAAAACTTGGTACTGGCTTCAATTTATATTAGAAAAATTACTGGAGGCTCAGTGAAGTCTAGCTTGAGCATTAAAATCTCCAGGTGGGTCTAATCTAATAGGGAGTTGAAAGTGTATGTGAGTTTTACCTGCAGGAGCTCTACCATGTCCTTATGGAGAAGAATAAAGATCTGCTAAAAAATGCCTTAGTATTCCCAGCCAGGGATGAGAAACTTAGCCATTTTGAAAAATGCCCAGTGCAATTTAGTCTTCATAACAATGCCTGTCTAAAGGGAAACCACTTACCCGAACTTAAGTGACTGGAGTTTTATTGGATTGTAAACAATCTGGGAGAAGGGAAATATCCCTCTGGCTTTCCAAGAGGTGGGAGGGAAATACCAAGTACAGGCCTGCTCAAATTCCTGTTTTACCAAGGGGTGAGAAACTGAAATGCACTTCAGAAGTCATAGCCCAAGGGGCACAGGTTCACTAAAAAACTGAGGCCTAATCATCTCATTAGAAAACACACCTCCTCACCTTCCCCCCCAATTACTACCCAATAAGCAGGATTACAAGAGAAGGAACTACATATCACAAACCTATTTAAGAAGAAGAGAAGCAATGTAAACATGGACACCACAGGAAATTTAGTTTCTGGCACCAACAGCTACATTAAATAGTAAACATAGCCTGAGTCCTGACCAGAAAAACAGTAAACTTCACACTAAATGCCTGTTTACCTCACCTCCTTTTATCTAATACATGTTTGACACTCAACAAAAAAATTACAATAATAAAAGACAAGAAACTCAGTTGGCAGAGATGAATCAAATATAAAGTCTAGAATAAGACATTTTAGAATTTATCATACAAGGAATTTAAAAGTAATCTAATTAATATGCTAAGGCATATAATGAAAGTAGTAAATAACATGCAAGAATAGGTAGGTAATGTAAGTAGAGAGATGTAAACTGCAAGTTAGAGTCTACGAGCAATGCTAGAAATAAAAACATTATGAGAAAAAGAAGAAATCTTTGAGGGGCTCATCACTAGACTGAACATGGCTGAGAAAAAAATCAGTGAACTTGAAAAAGAATCAATAGAAACTTTCAACGGAAATGCAAAGAACAAAAAAGACAAAAGAGAAAAGCCAAGAACTCTGGGACTATGACTAAAGGTATAATATTTGCGTGATAGAAATTCTAGAAGAAGGAAACAGCAGAAACACATGAAATAGTAATGACGAAGCATTTTCCAAAATTAATGACAAACTCTAAACCACAGATCCAAGAAGTTCAGGTAATTTCAAGCACTATTAATGCCAAGAAACTACCTAGAAATATCTTTTCCAAACTTTAGAAATCCAATAAATAAAATACTTTTTTTTATCTCTTCATCTTCACTGTAGCCAAGGCAGAAACACATTAATATTAAAGAACTACTTTTTGAAACACTACTTTCTGAATCACTTAGAAACATCTTGAATAAATAAATAAAAAGTTTTTTTTTAACTTGGGTGGAAGAAGGAAACTTGCCACAGTTCAACTTTCTAAACAAAATAAAACAAACTGTTAGGTACTGAAAAATATTAAATATTTTTGCCTAATTCACAAAATCTTTTCTGATTTAAAAGTCTTTATACATATACTTGTCAAAAGAGCCACTGAAGAGGCACCTTACTTATAGAGAAACAAAGGTAAAAATTTCATTGGCCTACTCTCCACAAACCATGCCTGTAAGAAGAGAGTTGAATTAAAGGTTTAAATTTTGAAAGAAAAAAGAAAAAAACACAAGCAACCTGAAATTCTATATCCAGGGAAATGATATTTTAGAGTGAAAAAGAATAATGGTCTTTTTCAGACAAACAAACAGTGAAGTGACTTGTCAACAGGAACACCTTGCAAAAAAGATTTAAAAACTTCTTTAGGGAGAATGGAAGCAATAAAAGTCAGAAACTCATAGCTAAATATAAAGAGAAAGAGAGTTAGAGAAGGGATAAATGAAGATAAGTAAAACGTTTTATTTTCTTATTTGACTTAACAGATAACAAGGAATTCAGAATAATAATAGCAGCAATCAGTAAATGACAGCAATATTATAAGAAGCAGGAGGGAGGAATGGGCACTGTCTATGAATCAGTAGCGTGTTATTTGAAAGTGGACTTAGATTAGCTGTAAGTATACATCGTGAGGGGGCCAAATTTTTGTCATCCTGAAGCTGCCATTTTGCCATACTGATTTTAGGCAGTTTATTAAGAAACACGACTCAGGAAGAAACTTTGACCCTCCCCGTTTTTCTGCCCAACATATTCAGAAATAGAAACTTTCTTGGGATGTGGATCTTTGTTCCAATTTAGCCTAATTTGAATAATCTATGGTCAACAAGAGGACTTTAGAAAGATGCCTGTAAGCTAGATACACTGTGTCCCTTCGTTTAGCAAGTATTTTCCTGCCATGTGAGTTTCCCTCTTCCTCAGTGACCTGTAAATCACATATTCTTGCTTCTGAAACTTAAGACCCTGTCACACACCCCCTTTTTCTTTATCAAAGAATGAATTATATAATCAAATGCCTCATGGTGTTTGGAATTTTCATGCTTCTGTTAATTCCCCATTTGCTGGAAGAAAATGTCTTAATATTTTAACTATAACATGCTTTAATATTTGTTCTTTTTCTATATGGTGAAGGACTATACTTAAACTTAGTATTTGGCAGCTAAAAGGTCCTAGATTTGCAGAGATATTTTGCAGCTTTTTGAAGTTTCTGCTTCTTTTTTAACTTACACTTTTGAGCTTTCCTGAGGAGTTTTTTCAATTGTTCTATTTGGCCCATTTATTTACCTTTTGCAATTTCTTACAAATATCTGGCCAGTTTCTGTTACAACGGTGACTCCTGTCCTACAGTATTATTTGGATTTAGACCAGAATACTTTATTATTTGGCCCCTGAGCTTCTGTAGGAATGCTGATGGAGCTGTATTTTAAATGCCTTGGAGACATTCGGTGCTTGGGGAACAGACTTCTTGATTCCCCTGATGATGAGGCTTTTAAGGTTTCTTATTTGGGATCATTCTTCAGCCTCTTATTCTATTCAGGGTCTATACTGGGAAACTTTTGTGAGGCCGGGACAATTCCCTGACAGAGAGGATGTTTGCTTTTTCATATTTTTATAGCAGCCTACCTGATTATTTCTTTTCCTTTCCTATTGAAAAGGATGTTTAGAATGGACATTAGTTTTATTCATGTGTAACAACACTTTTCCTTAAGATATAGGCGTGTCCCCCCCTTGCTGAAGCAGCGAGGCGAGGGCCCTTTAGTTACAGCTTTAGAGGTGTTGTTGATTGGCAGCCAAGCTACCACTGCTGCCGCTTGCACCATGGAAGAAAAGCGGCCTGAGTTTTAAAAGTGTCACTTTTTTTTTTCCCTCTTTCCCTGTTGGAGAGACAGATATCCTGCTGTTTCTGTAACCTGTAGCAAGGGGATTAGATGACCGCCTGGCTAGCAAATTTAACATTGCTCCTCCTTGCAGCTCCAGCAGGGAGTATTCAGATGCAAACTGAATTGCTAGGACTTACCTGGGGTGGAAAGAAATGCTGCAAGCAATTTCCCTGGGGAAAATTTTAAGGAGCCTCATCACTGTACTGTCTGTTCCCAGTGCCTCTGCCCGGTTGGTCGCTGGCTGGCCAGGGCTACAAGGCGGCGGGAGACAGTACAGAGGGTCCTAGGCTTTTCTGTGACAATGAAGTGTACTGCTTATATTGGCAGCCTTGGTTTTCATGTTCTCCCACCCCCCTCCCCGCGCTTGCAGCAGCTGCTTGGGAGATAGCAGTGCAGAGCCGGAGCTACTTTTTCACGGCACCGCTCCCTCCCGCCTCGCTACTTCCCCTAATAACCCTCTCCCTCCTGCTTGTTGTATTTTTGCTCCCTGAGTGACACTATTTTACACTTATAATATTTAGATTTAAAGTACCCCCAAAGGGGGGGCTATCCGACCCCCAAAGCAGGCTACTCTGACCTATAGAATGTTTCCAGGGTGCCAGAGTTCATGAAGGGGTTTTGTCCCCAGAACTTGGGGAAATTCCGGAAATTCTGGTGCATACAGTCAAGAACTGTGGGTGCAGGTGATTGCTACAAACATGCACTTAATTTGGATTACAATCAGGGGCGGGAACACAAGGCATGGGAGCAATGTCCCCCTTACAGTGCAGACAAACACGGGCTGGGAGCTCCCAAAGGAGGCCAAACAAATGTCCGGTGGGCCTCTCCTCCTGCGAAGCTAAAGCCCGCTCAGACTCCATAGACCGAAGTCCATGGAGTCACACAAAAGGAGGAAGTAACATTCACTTACACATTCACTCAGAGGTTAAATAATTCCACCCAAACCCCACGTAGGCCTCTGAGACTGGGCCGTCAGGGCTTCTAGCAGCTCCTGAGTGTCCGCTGAAGGCGCAGGGAATTGCTCCCAACCGGAGCTTGCGGCCACTGTCCTGCCACACATCAGCTAGACACATGCGACCGCACGGAGCCCCGGGGGCTCACCGAAGACGGCACTGCTTTACAGAGGCATCATGGTGGGTGAAGAAGATAGATTCTAACCAAGAAGTCAGTGGGGTTTTGGTGCAGCTTGACCCATGTTATATGGAACAGACAAGACAACACTTAAGACAGACCCGTTCTTGTACGAAACAGACAAGACGACACTTAAGACAGACAAACCTGTGGTCGCCGGCCACCGTCGTGGTCGGGGACTAGGTCTTGGAGGTAATGCCGTGTCCTGCCCTCCCTTGAGACCCCCCTTGTGCACCCCTGTTCCAACCCAAGGATTCCTTTCCCTCAGAATCCAAGTCCTTACTGGTAAGAATCCGAACGGCTCTATGTAGTCAATCAGGATAGGGAGGGCACCCGCCCGCCAGCGTCCCACTCGGGGCTGAGGGACGTCTCTCAGAGATCTCCCCCTGAGAAGGGTCTGGCAGCGGGCCTGTCTCACGACCCATGCCCAGCCAGGGCTGGGGATCTCGCTGGGGCCTCCAAATGTTGCGGAGCAAGTGCGAGAACCGAACAGTAGGAGACAATCAAATTAGAATTTAAAGAGCCTTTATTAGCTGACCAGCGACTGCCCACCCATCCACAAGCCGAACTTAGGTGGACGGCCCTGACCTTAGGGATTGGGGGGTTTATAAAGCATTTCAGGTGTAGGAACTTGGACAGAAATACACCTTGTATAGACAAAAAATTTCCCACTATTCCCCAGGTCATTGCTCAAAGGAATAGGTCACTGATCAAAGGAATAACAGGTTAAGTTCCTTGTTCTGCTTGGTTGGAGCATGTAACGGTGGTGGTCTGGTTCCCAGGACCCAAGTTCAGCTGATTACCCTACTGGCTGGACATCAAAGAAATACCCTTTAACAACCCTCCCCCTTGGATTTCGGATGTCCTTTGTTCTCTGAAGCATTTGTGCTGAACCTCAGAATGTCCCTTTTCTAATGCTAATATTGTTAACCCTGGCTCAAAAAACCCTCTAATTACATTTGCCCTTTACTGCTAATTATTTTATACTGGTTTGGGAGCCACTAGTTTCCTTGCTTCTTATACCTGGACACCTTCGATCCCGCTGACCACCCACCTCTCTAAGAGCCTGCACCGGACATCCCCTCGCCCCCTTCAGAATCCCAGTCACCTGAGTCTTCACAGTCCCCAGCCCTCCAACACTCCGGACCTTCTCCTCCCCATACCTGATCCCGCAGGCCCATCCCTACCTCCCCTTTCCTGGCTCCCTTCCTGCCTCTGATCAGCTTCACCCTTCTAGTCTCTATCCCCTCCGCAAGGTCGCTGGTAGAGACAGTGCCATGCGAATACATGTCCGGTTTCCTTACGTGTCTCCTTGTTGGGATGTGCAAATTGGGCTTTAAAACTGTCAACTATGACAAAACTCTCAAAACTACCCAGAGTCCTAGTAAAAATCCAGCCGCCTTCTTAAAAAGGCTCACAAAATCCGTCCAAAAATACACCAATTTAAACCCCACTTCGCCTGAGGAACGCCTCTTTTTACACACCCACTTCATTAGTCAATCAGCCCCAGACATTCAAAAAAGCTGCAAAAGTTAGAGGCAAGCCCTGAGACTCCCCAAAGCGAGCTTATTCAGGTCACTTTCCGAGTATACAACAACCGGCAAGAAAAACAGGGGAAAAAAAAAAAAAGAAAGAAAGAAAAGGAGCGATGGAAATGGAAATTCAAGCATTATCTTTTGCTGGCTAATGCCCAGGGGAACTCCTCCAAGGGGCAAAATAAGCCTAAGGGCAAAGCCTCCACCATCAGGTAGCCTCTGGGTCCCTGTTTCCAGTGAAGTCAGGAGGGACATTGGGCAAAGCTCTGTCCAAACCGCCGCTTACCTCCTCCGGGTTCCTGCTCTCTCTGTCAAAAGACAGATCACTGGAAGGTTGACTGTCCGATGGCTGCTAACCGGGGTGGGGGTGGGGGGCTAGACTGCCTACCCTGGCAGTGGATCCAGACGCGGGCCTCTCAGTCCCAGACCTCCTTGGACTTTCCACCACCTGATGGGGCCTGGGTTCCAGAGCCCAGCCTCTCACCATCACGGCTGGAGAGCCCAGGGTAAACATACTGGGGCAGGTAAGCTTGTCTCCTTTATCCTTCATACGGGAGCTATGTATTCTGTCCTGCCTGAATTTTTGGGGTTCCTAACTCCCTCTGCCATATCACTTGTAGGAATGGGCAGTAAGGCGACCCAACCCCTAAGTACCCCACCCCTAACCTGTCTCACTGGGCCTCAGGCATTCACCCGCTCCTTTCTAGTCCTGCCCTACAGCCCAACCCCACTTTGTGGATGCGATATTCTAACCAAACTGCACGAATCTATATCTCTTGGTTGTTTTGACTCCATGCCCTCACCAGATAATCCCACCCCTCTTATCCTTCTTCTAATTTTAGGACAATCCCTTCACATGATCTCAGACACTCCCTTGACATCCTGGCTAACAGCGGTCAATCCTCATGTCTGGGACACAAACAATCCTTCTGTCGCCTCTCACCATGCTCCAGTCTCTGTAACCCTACAAGATGCCTCTGATATCCCCAACAAACCTCAATACCCATTAACGCCCTCAGACTTAAATGGTCTGAAGCCTAATATAGACTGCCTCTCCTGCCAATTTCCCCATCCAAGCAGTAAAAAAAACCCAGTGGGCCTCAGATCTATGTGCAATCAGTGAGGCCACCGTCTCTATCAACCCCATCGTCCCTAACCCTTATTCCCTTTTGTCACGCATCCCACCTCAAACCTCCCGCTTTACCGTCCTGGACATCAAAGATGCCTTCTTCACTATCCCAGTCTTCCCGGCCTCCCAAGATCTCTTTACCTTCACCTGGACCGACCCAACCACAAAAATAACCGAGCAACGGACGTGGACGGTCCTGCCTCAAGGGTTTCGAGATAGTCCTCACCTCTTCATTCAAGCCCTAGCAGCCAACTTACAGCAGCATGACCTCTCCCCAAGCATCTTCCTACAGTACGTAGATGATCTCCTCCACTGCAGTCCATCTAAAAACCTTTCTCATTTCCATACTGCCCAACTCCTAAACTTTCTTGCCAGTCGGGGATACCGTGTGTCACAAAACAAAGGCCAGTTCTCTCAGACTCAGGTCACATATCTCGGACTCCCCATCACCCCCACTCATAGACACCTAACGCCAAAAAGACAGGACCTAATAACTACCTTCTCCCTGCCCTATATTAAACAGGAACTCCTATCATTTTTAGGCCTTGCCAATTTTTTCAGAACTTAAATACCTAATTTAGAATCCCTAGCCAAACCTTTATATCAGGCAACAGCTAGAGACTTGTCTGAAGCCCTAGAAAACTCTTGAGCCCTCCTTAAACCTTTCACCACACTTAAAATGGCAATCGACCAAGCCCCAGCCTTAGCTCTTTCAAACCCAAATAAACCTTTTCTCCTATACACCGACACAAAAGATAGCTTTGCTCTCAGGCTGTTAGCACAGCAATATGGACCAGACCAACGGGTTATAGCTTAGTTTTCCAAACCACTCCATTCCCCCTTCCTAAGGTGGCCAGCCTGCCTCCGCGCCTTAACAATGGCAGCAATTCTCAGTCAAAAAACCCTTAAGTTAGTTCCCTTTGCCCAGGTAACAGTCCACTCCTCTCATACTGTTTCCGGCCTACTAACCCACCAGGCCATCACTGCAGCCTCCTCTTCCCGAATTCAGTTCTTACACACCCAACTACTTCAAAATCCTCAAATGTCCCTACATAAATCAGCTCTCCCCCTCAACCCTGCCTCATTACTTCCCGTCCCCCACTCCCACACCCATACCCATGACTGCACTCAACATCTCTCCTCCATTTTACACCCCTTCCCCAACATACAAGACACCCCTCTACCCCAGGCGGAATCCTGGTTTATAGATTAGAGTTCCTACAAGACTGGCCCAAAAGGAGCAGGATATGCCATCACTGCCCTCGCCTCTGTCATTGAGTCGGGACACTTGCCCTCCCATACCTCTTCCCAAAAGGCAGAACTTATTGCCCTAATGCAGACCTTGGCCTTTGCAAAAAATCAGCAGGTCAATATATACACTGACTCTAAATATGCCTATCACATCATACATTCACACATCCCAATTTGAAAAGAAAGAGGATATCTCACCTCTAAACACTCTCCCATCATCAAGAAACTTCTCATTCTCAAACTTCTTAAAGCAGCTCAGCTCGACAAAAGCAGCAGTTATCCATTGCAAGGGATATCAAGCCAGGACAGATCTCATAGCTCAGGGAAATCACAAAGCAGACACTGAGGCAAAAAAACAAGTCCATGCCTCTTCTGTCCTCCTTACAATGCCTACCAAGGCACCCTCTTATGCAAAGGAAGAAAGATGCACCCTAGTTAAGCTTGGAACAACCCAACAAAATAGGTAGTTTCGCCTACACAATTCTACCCAATAATCATGCTCAACATATCCTCACCAAACTCCATAACCAATTTCACATAAATGCAAGACCACTACATGCTTTATTGTTTTGAACCCACCACCACCCAGCTCATCCCCATCTGGGAAGGGACACAAGCAACACTTCCCACGTATTCCTGCATTCCCAATAGAAAGCTGACAGTAAAAATCACCCAAGCCCAACCCTCGTCTAAATGAGCCTTCCATGAACCCTACTCTTCACTCAACTCATCTCGCAAAAACTTTTATTATACGAAAAGCGCCCCCAGACTATCTCTCAGTTTTTAGAATGCATCTTGGATGCCTGGCTACAGGGCACTCTCAGTGACTACACCCCTGAAGAAATTTACTTTTACACTTTCATCCTAGTTCTATCCCTCGCTGACTTACTCGAATCACCGTAACGATGCTGACTCCCCTCACAATTACAATTATTGCCTTTCTGACCTTTGCCACCTCATATCAATGTCCTTTAGCCCCACAATACAGTGAATAGCACACTTAACCAACAAAACCAACTGCTATATCTGCCCCTACTCCTCCCACCACCCAGACATTGAGGTGACCGCCTTCCCACCTAATCTCACCACCTTATATAACCTTACTGCCCACTTCCTTCCATCCCCCTACTACATGGGTTTGACAGATCTCCCTGGAGCCGCCCAGCCAGTAGACACCGTCAGTCATATTATAAGTCCTGCCGCTCTCTGCATCTGCTTCAGACATGCGTGCAGCAACCCTATCCTTAAACAACTGGAAATAGGGCAGTCCATATATAAAAGCTTCCTCTGGTTTGTAAAAATATCCCAATTAAAAAAAATCAGTACTAAATCTCTCTTTATCCATTCAAGAAACTTAGAATGACACCCTTCAAGCTCTAAAAAGACAGCAAAAATCCCCAAACAGCCTAACAGATGTAGTTCTCCAAACCAGGAGGGCCCTACACATCCTCACAGCCAAAGCAGGGAAACCTGTTCCATGCTAAACGAAACTTGTTGTTTTTACATGAACAGTACAGGCATAACAGAAGAAACACATTAACATTATTGCCCAAGCTAGGAAACAGGCATACGGAGAATCCTGGCTTGGAACCTTCCTCTCATACTTCTCCTCTCCCTTCAAAGCGATCCTAGTGCCTCTCATAACCCCACTGCTTATTCTCCTATTATTCCTCGCCCTTAGCCCTTGTTTCCTCAAACTGCTAGTTAACTTTATTCAAAAAGCGGTTCAATCCATGACAGCCTCTACTGTCCGTAATGTACTCTTATAAAGATCTTTTGATATAAACTCATGGCAAGAGATGACCTCCCATCGCCCTAACTCAGCAGCAAGTTGTTATAGAAGAGAGATTCGACAACCCCTCTCCCAACTGGTCTCTGCCACACAAACCACTCTGCCACCCCCAAAAACACACCCCATCAATCCTCTCTTTTTATTAAAACAAAAAGGCTAGAATGACAGCCTCAGTTCCTATGCCCTTCCCCTGTCTGCCTGCAGCTGTCTGGAAGATAGTGATATTTGGGGCCAGGAGTTCCCTGTGATAGCAGGGTGCATCAAGCCAAGCCTCATTTGGCCTTACTCAGCCCATCATGCTTGCAGCTGCAAGATAACCTCAAATCAATAGTTCCTTTTTTCTTCCCCCTATAAAGCAATCCCCTCCTTCCCTAGGAGTTTGCAGTCAGAGCCACTCACAGCACAACTCCCTCCTTGCTTGCTAATTCCCTCAATAAACTTCTTTTTTCCTGCTTGCTGCATCTTGATGGCTTTCTGAGCTACTCCGTTCTTGCAGAAGAGTAACAAGCAAGGTAGATAATAATCCAAGTATAACAATGATTACTTTAAAAGTCAGTAATCTAAGTACACCCATTAAAATACTGAACTTATTGTAGGAGAATTTTTTTTTAAAAAGACCATGTTATACGTTGTCTTCAAGAAATCCACCCTAAGTATAAAAATACATATAGATTAAAGTAAGAGGATGGAAATGTATATACCATTCTAATACAGATGAAAAGGAAGGTGGAGTAGCCATATTTATTTCACACAAAGCAGAAATCAGATCCAAGAAAATTATCACTGATAAGGAGGAGCATTATGTAATCATAAAATGTACAATTCTCCAAGAAAACATAACAGTCCTGAATGTATATGCACCAAAGAAAAACACAGCATCAAAATACTTGAGGAAAGCGCAGATGAGACAAACCAACCCACTATTACAGTGAATATTTCAACACACCTCTCTCAGTAATTCACAGATCCAGCTGTCAGGAAACCAATAAGGATGCAGCTGAATTTAATGGTATCATTAGAATACATGGATTTAAATGACATTTTTAGAAAACAAAACAACAGAAATCACATTTTTTTCAAGCTCACATGAAAACACATCAAGATGGACAGAAATCTGTGCCATAAAACACACATCATCCAATTTAAATAACAGAAATCACACAAAGTATGGTCTAAGACCATGGTGGAATCAAACTACAAATCAATAACAGAACAATAGCAGTAAAATCTCAAAATAATTGGAGGTTAAACAACATACTTCTAATAACTCATGGCTCAAAGAAGAACTCAGAAAGGAGATATTCAAAAATACCCTGAACTTGCCTTGGCTGGTGTGGCTCAGGATTGAGCACTGGCCTGTGAACCAAAGGGTGGCCTGTTTGTTTCCCAGTCAGGGCACTACCTAGGTTGTGGACCAGGTTCCCAGTTGGGGGTGCACAAAGGCAATAATACATTGATGTTTTTCTGCCTCTGTTTCTCCCTCCCTTCTCCTCTTTCTAAAAATAAATAAAATCTTTACAAAATATTCTGAACCTAATGAAATGTAGCATACCTATCACAATTTCTTGGGATCAGCAAAAGCAATTCTGGAAAGGACATTTATAGTTTGAATGCATATATTAGAATAGAAGAAAAATCTAATGTGTAAGAAAACTAGAGAAAGAACACCAATTAAATCCTAAGTAAGCAGACGAAAAGTAGAGCAGAAATTGATAACAGTGAAAATAACAAGAGGTAATTAATGAAAGCAAAAACTAATTATTTAAAAGAATTGATAAAATGGATAAAATTCTAGCCAAGTGAACTGAGAAAAGAGAGAAGACAGATTATTATTAGTATCATATATAAATGGAAACCATTGTGAATGATTTCATGGAGATTAAAGAGATAACAAAAAAAAATCTTAAAAATATCTTTATGCCCAAAATTTTGGTAAATTGCATAAAATGGACAAATTTTTTGAAATATGCAATCTCCCAAAACTTGTACCAGAGAAAATAGATATATGAACACACTTATCTCTAGACAGAGAATGAATGAATAATTAATAATATCTTCTGAAATAGAAAACAGCATTTTCACATGGGCTTGCCGGTAAATTCAGTCAAATCTTTAGGAAGGAATGATAGCAAACGTCTACAAAGTAGCACATGAATGGATGCTTAACATCATATCATTAGGAAATTGCAAATTAAAACAAAAAGGCACATCTATTAGAACGGCTAAAATCTAAAACACTGACAAGACTGAAAGCTGGAAAATTGGCGGAGCAACAAGAACACTCATTTATTGCTGTTGGGAATGTGCAATGGTGCAGCAACATGGGAAGACTGTGTAGCAGAATGTTACTAAGTTCTCACCATACAATGCAGCATTCCTTGGTATTTACCCAATGGAGATGAAAATTTATGTTCATACAAAAGCCTGCACACAAATGCTATAGCAGCTTTATTCATAATTGCCAAATCTAGAAAGCAACCAATACGTTTCTTAAGTAGCTGAATGGATAATTAAACTGTGGTAGCTATGTACAACAAAATATTATTAAACAAGAAATAGAAATGCGCTATCAAACCGTGAAAAGGCATGGAGGACGCTCACGTGCATATTACTAAGTGAAAGGAGCCAATCTGAAAATGGTATATACTACATAATTTCAATGATATGACATTCTTAAAGAAGCTAAACTATGGAGACAGTATAAAAGATCAAGAGTTCAAAGTCGTAGATAGAGCGATGAATAAGCCAGCCACAAGAGAGTTTTAGCGCTCTGAATCTACTCTGTATGATGGATACATGTCAATATACATTTGTCAAAACTCACAGAATGCACAACATGAAGAGTAACCTTAAGGCAACCTGTGTACTTTAATTAGTAATAATATACCAATATTGGCTGCGTAATTGTTACAAATATACTACACTAATGCTGGGAGGACATGCTAACAAAAAGAGAAATTCTGTGGGTGATGGGTGAGAAGACATGAACTCTCTATACTTCTTGACCCAATTTTCTGTAAACTTGAAAGTGACTGAAAAAATAAAGTCTATGAAAAAATTCCCCTCAGTGTTGTATATATACTTTCTGATTTCTTGGTTGATCTGAATTTTGTAGCTGGTCAATTATTTTAAGTAAATTTTTTAAGAGACAGCTTTCTGTTTTGGGAAAATCAACTCTGTTACTAGAAAAATTTTGCTCAAATATCTACAATCATTAATAGATAAAATGTAACAAAGCAAAACACCCCAAGGACCCCAAACCAGAAACCTCTTTTAAATAACTGCTTCTGTACTAATATTTGTATGCACAAGCACACACACATTCAAAAATTATAAAAGCATTGAGAGATATACTCTACTTGTAAAATTGTGAGAACTGCACAGAAAGCTCTATAGCACTATTGTTGGAAACAGCCCCAGTGGTATCATAGGGATATTTATGACATGAAATAGATATATTTTAAACATGTTTAAAATGTCTAAATGATTCAAGAATCTAAAGCAAAAATACCACATTGAACACAAAGAAATAGAAGGTAGGAAATAATAAAGATCAATGCACTGGTGATGAAACAGTACACAGGAGAGTAAACAACTGGTGAAAGCTACTACTTTGGAAGAATTTATAAAACACTTTTATCAGTATTACAAACATAAGTGAAATAAGCAAAAATAAGGGATACTAAAAATGTCAAATCGTGAAAAAAATAGGTGGAGAAGAGAAATGGCAATTATAAGAGAACACTTTTAAAAAGTATCACCAATATCTCAAGATGACAAATGGTGGAGAAAGTTGTACCTAAAGAAGAATCTGGGTAATAAATTCAACAGAATTTTAGAATTATGGAATTAAAATCCTGCAGCCTCTAATGGATTTATGGATAAAGATGACTGCCAACATCACCACAAAGGAGACAACAGACAGCATGTATCTCTTAATGCAAGTGTATGTTGTTTCCAGTAGAGTGTGCATGCCATTAACCAAACTAATACCTAACCTTAATACGGACAAGATTCTTCCTATAAAAATGAAGTATCATTGGTGAGGTATGTCAGGTGATGGGTTCATTATTCTATTCTCTCCTGTTGTATATGTTGGATCATTTCCATAATAAAAGGATTTTATTTACATATCATGTCTTTTATATGAAAATTCAAGTCAAATGGAGCATTTTAGGCAAAATATAAATACTTAAGTAGGTCAAAGAGAAATAAGACTCTCCAATAGATATAACAGAAATAATAACTGTAATCTAACCCAAGGCTATATGAAAATACTCAAAAACCAGCCAGGTTTTGGTACATCTGAGCTCCAAATGGCAAAGAAAAAAATTAATTACCTTCTCATGTAAACTCATATAATTAATACAAAAAGATTGAGAGTTATTCAACTATACCCCTCTTCATACGGACACCAGGTGAGGAACCCTCAATAAAACAACTCTTAAGATAACCTCACTCACATAGAGACAAATATCATACATAAATTCATAGTATTTCAAACACAGCTGTTAAGAAACTTTAGAATATACTGTCAAGTGGAGATTACTCCATGAGCAAAAGAGAAAAAAGGAGGTAAAAAAAATGTGACCATGTGCAGGAGTAGAGGAAAAGGGTTTGGCAGAAACTCACACTAGTTCATGATAACAACCTTTAGCAAATGAGCATTAAGAGAGAATTTCCATTTTGCAAGCTCTACAGGGAAGAAATGTGAACGATTATGAGTATAATCAATAGAGTCCAGAGGACAACACAAGTATTTGGTATCAAATACATAGTTTGCCACTGAATAAAAATACACACCAAGTGCACAACTATTACACAAGGATACAAATACCAACATAAATAAGGAGTAAGAACAGTGCAAAGAAAGAAGTAATAATGATAAAAATATGACCTCCTAACTAAAATCTGCAAACTAGTTGGTGCAAAATATGGACATGGTAAGGAACTTCATAAATCTGATGTATGAAAAATCACTATAGGAATATCAGAACCTGGCCAAATTCAATCGCTAACAAATGGACACATGTAATGGTATATTTTACCATTCACAACACCAATAGTATGCAACATATAACTAACGGAGAACTGAGCAGAAACATACAAGTTCTTTAGGAGCACCTATAGAAACTTACTGATAGAATCATGAGAAAGCAGAAAACTAAGTTTATTAGTTTATTAGAAGGGAAAGAAAATATTGTACTTCTGTCAATTCTCTTGAACATATTTAAAGACTTAGTGCGTTATTTATAACTCCAAAGGTGAAAACCAAACTCAGACTGCTGCTTCCTGTACCTCAAATCGGCCCTGACAAAATGAAAGAAGAAGAAACAACAAAAACGTTATTAACAGTAACAGCAAAACAACAGAAATGACAAACGCCTGGGAAACACTAAGTCAGTGGTGAACTAGAACATGTGTGTGGGCAGGCGAGGAAATGCTCTTGAGGTTGAGACCGCTGTGTAAGTGGCAATAAGAGCATGTTGGGAGGATGAGCTGGGGGGATATTTAAAAGTTAAACCCTTGGGGAGAGGGAAGGGGGGGCCGTGGTTGAGTGGAGGCAGAACTATGAGGCTAAAGAGCGTCCCATCTTCCCCACAGGGTTCTTGAGGGACTTGCTGAGGAAAGAAGGCTTTGAGTTATGAGGGCAGGAAGCTCAGGCTTGCTGGAACTCAGGGCAAGTGGCCTACCCCAGAACCCTGCACCACCCTGGATCCCCACGCCCTTCCGCTTTGTCTGGACAGCTGCACGCACGAATGTCTAGAGGAAGTGTCCCTGTTCGCTGGCCTGGAGTCTCGGGGAGTTGAGGTCTCCATGTGAGGGGTTGAGCCCAGCTCAGCACAGGGGAGGTAGCCCAGCACCTACAAGGGGCCCAGGGAAGACATGGGGAGAGGATGGAAGGGGGATAACCATTATTGCCGGTCTGGGAGGCACCAGGCGTGGCTTTTAAGTTCAGGGCCCCAGACACGTCCCACTGGGGGATCTGAGGAAAAGGAAAGCCTTGGTCTGCAGTCCGCTGGCGCCGCACAGCAGGGGGAAAAGTCCCACCCTCTGCTAAGAACCTGTGAGAGTCCCCTGTGGGCAAGTTCTGCGGTTGCCTCCCACCATGAATGCACCACCTTCCAGATGCCCATCCCACATGACCGGAAGTGCTCCCCCTAGCGACCGCCCACCCGACCCCATCCACACAGCGGGAGACGGAGACCGGGCGTCGTCACACAGCTGCTGTCGACAGTGACCTGAGGGAGGAATACTACTCCTTGTCCGTGTCAAGGTGCGTGGTGTCATAAAAGGGGGCTGAGGGGACACGCCCCCGACAACCCCAACCCCTATTCCCCCTGAAAAGAGGTGGCCACAGAGGCCCCGCCCCACCCTGCTCTCTGGCCTGAAGGCCCCAACATGGCCGTTAGGCTCTGCATCCTCTGCGTTCCCTGAGGGTTCCCGGTGAATAAAGGCCTCTGCCTCAGGGTGGTGGACTCTGGCTCAGCTCGAGCTTGCGGGTGAATCCCAGGCCCTCTGGAGGGAAAGAGGGGACCTTTCTGAGGAAGGAGTGCACACACACCCCCATCCCGGAACGAGATACATATGACCCTGGTCATGACATCGCCCTGGGAGGGCTCTTGGCAGGGCTAAGGACCAGGGTGCTTTCTTCCTTTGTCCTCGGGAAAGTCAGGGAGGTGGGGGCCTTGGTTTAAGGGTTCGCAGCAGGTGACCAGAGAGAGGCTACACAGGTCATGGGAACATTCAGAGTGAGGAGTGTGATCACTCCGGGGAACACTGACCCCGTAACACGGAGGACACCTTAGAATCCCTATCTACTGCCAATAGGAGGTCCAGGCATCCTTCAGGGATAAGTGCCCTTTAATTCCTGCTCAGGGATCGGAGAGGGGCAGGCTTTTACCTGAGCACTGTGATCACCACTCAGCAGTGGGAGGAAACTAGATACACATCTAGGGGGTCAAACAGGGTTGGACTGAGGCCCTGTGGGAGCATTCCTAATGGGGTTTCCTTTGATGCTGCATCATTCACTTGGGAGAAGCCAGGCAAATGCACACATAAAGGCCAAACTCAGTTCCTCCTCTGGCTCATGAATGGGTCCTGACCTTAGTGTGACATACGACTCAAACACAGAGATGGACAAAGCCCTAGCTCTAGCAGTGCCAACCAGGGAAACTGAGTGAGGACTGAGGGGAGACCCACCCTGAACGTGTGATGAAGGAAAAGCCAGCAGTCAGCAGTAAGGAGGCCTCTGAGGCCCTACCTAGAAAGCATGTGAGTTGTGTGAATGAGAACTGGGGACCCTGAAAAGTCCAGGACAGATGGTGCTCCAGGGCGTTATCTGTTCTAGCTGTTTCTTGGGTCTTGCTGATAAATAACTCGATGATCCTGAATGTGAACTGAAAGTACTCTATAAACCCAGGACACATATAACCCCTGTCAATCCCTGTATTCACCCTAGGAAACACACAGGTAGGACTCTAGGGCTCTAGCCTGAGGTTCACTCTAACTTCCTGTGCGGCCTTGTCAGAGGACAGGCTGATCACAGCAGAAGGCCTGTGAATTCCTAGAGAGCTGTCCTCAGGCCCTGCAGAGGCAGACTTGGTTAGAGCTTGGGTGACATGTTCCTGCTGAAGGGCCACACACCAACTCATTGTCCCTATTCCAGGTGCTGACCTCACCTACTGTCCTGCCCACACTGGTGCCTGCTGGCCCTGTCCATTGTCATCATGCCTCGGGGGCACAAGAGTAAGCACCGTGCCCGTGAGAAACGCCACCGGGTCAAAAGTGGGCTTGGACGTCACAAGGGTGCTCAAGATACTGCAGCAGAGGTAGAAGAGTCTCCTCATTCTGATGAATCTCCCCGGAGTTCCCCAGCTCCTGGTCCATCCCAGGAGCCTCAGGAAGCCCCAGCCACCATACCTCCTGAGGAAGGTGTGTCATGCCCAACATCTGATGAAGCTGCCGAGGGCCAAGGTGAGGAAAGCACAAGAGCCTCCCAGGCAGAATCCTCCATTCCGAGGGCTCGCAGAGATCCTCTACAGAGGATGGTGAGCAAGCTGGTGCAGTACCTGCTGGAGAAGCTCAAAAGGAAGGAGCCCATCATAGAGGCTGCACTGCTGAGGATCGTTGGCAGGAAGTACAAGGAGCAATACCCTGAGATCCTCAGCAGAGCCTCTCAGTATATTGAGCTGATATTTGGCCTTCAGCTGAAGCAATTTGGGCCCCAAAATCACAGCTATGCCCTTGTCAACACGCTGGGCATCCTAATCGATGGAGACCTGGCCCATGATGAGGCCTTGCACCAAACCGGGTTCTTCAAAGCTGTCCTGGGTGTGATCTTCATGAGGGGCAACCGCGCCACTGAGGAGGAAATCCTGCTGTTCCTCGATGCGTTGGGGATCCATCCTGGGAAGACGCACCCCATTGTCGGGGAGCCCAGGCAGTTCATCAAGGATATGGTGCAGCAACTGTACCTGGAGTATCAGCAGGTGTTCGGCAGCAATCCTCCACGCTACGAGTATATTTGGGGTCCAAGAACCTACGCTGAGACCTGCAAGATGCAAGTGCTGGAGTTTCTGGCCAAGCTCTATGGTACGATCCCCACTGCCTTCCCAGAGCTGTTTGCGGAAGCATTGACGGATAATGAAGACAGAGCCTGGTACGCAGCCGCAGGCATGGCTGCCGTTGTTGAAAGGGGCACTGTCTCTTGCTGAGTCGATTAGAGCAGCTCCTGAAACATCTAGGGAGCTCTGGGCAGGCGTTTCACCTTGAGTTTGGAGAGGATAGTCAACCTTCTAAGTAGTAGAGTGTAGTGGGCTCTGGAGGAAACAAAGCATTTGTCCTGTTTGGTTTCTTTTTCTTCTGAAGATGAGTACTTTTTAGGTCTATACATATTTTCAAACATGGTTACTTCTAATTGAAGGTTTATTTGTTTAAGAATCTAAGTTTCATAATGCCTGAGATGTCACATGTATTATTGTTGACATTTAAGATCAAGAGATTTGTCTTTTGCAGAGCGATGGAAAAACCTTCTGTATTTCTTTTTGCTACAGAGCAAGTTACCATGGAATAGGAATAGGATTTTGTGTGGAAATGTGAAAAACCCTACAGGAAAATATTGGCTATCCCACATGGTGAAACAAAAGTAAAGGCTGGTTAATATTTAGTTTGCTTTATTTTCTTTGTTCTTTTCTTGTGAAGTTAAATAGTATGTATCTGGATTGGCTGAATTCCTCAAGCATTATGAGAAATTAAATTGTAATAAATTTGATTTCTTACTCCTGTCTTTTATTTCCCCTCTTCCATTAATTGACCATCTGCTGTTTAAAACCCTCTAATAGTATTGGCAATGGTAAGAAAAAGAAGACCGAGCTGCCGCCTACAGAAGCTAGAGTCTAGCAGCAGCATTGGCCATATAGGAAGGCTGGTGGCATGCATTGGAAGAAATAAGTAAATGACAATGAAATAGAAATGGTGTGGAGACAGGGGTTGCGGATGAGAGCTACTTATTTCCCATCGTGTGATCAGGGCAGTGTTGGGCCTTGGGATACTGCCAGTCCCCGGGGGTGGGGGGACACTTAGCTTTCAGTCAGGCTGCATGATGGGCTTCATGAAGCTGTGGAGTGGGAGGTGGGGGCCAGTCCCTCATATGAGGGATCTCAGAGTTCACAGACTAAGCCTGGAATGAAAAACAGATCTTAACAGTTACTCTGGGGTGAGGGAAAACCAGAGAAGAATCTCCACCTGGGGCCACACTGGAAGGGGTCCTGTGCACTTGCCCCACTGCAGTGAACACAGTGCATGAACTAGGTGCTTTTGGAAGGAGGTGTCCAGAGTGTTTCTGAGAAATAAGGGTGAGAGTCCCTTGAAGCGAGATGCCAAGAAGCCATTGGACAGTGTCTCTCTTTATGGTCTGGGAGAGACAGAGCTCGCTCCATGAAAATGGCATTTATTTAGGGAACTTGGATGAAATTTGGCAAATTCCAAGGGGGAGATCTATTTATTTATTTTATTTTATTTTTTAATATGTTTTATTGATTATACTGTTACAGTTGTCCCAATTTCCCCTCCCTCTGCTCCCCTCCACCCAGTGGTCCCCCTACCTCCAGTTGTTCCCCCCCCTTTTAGTCCATTTCTATTGATTGTACATATAGTTCTTCTCAATCTCTTCCTGTCTATTCCATTCCCTCCTACTATGCTTCTTAATTCTTGTATCATCTCCCTCTCTCTCCCCCTTCCCCCCCTGCTGACCTCCCCCCAGTATGTTCCCCATACCTATAGTTCTTTTTCCACTCTCGTTGCCTATTTAGTTTGCCTTTGTTTCAATTCCCTAGCTTCTGTTGTTGGTTCTTGTGTTGTAGTTTTCATTTTAGTGTTCATAGGTTTGATCCTCCTTTTTCTAAACCAGTCCCTTCAACATCTCATATAATGGTGGTTTGGATCTCATGAACTCTTTCAGTTTTATTTTGTCCTGGAAGCATTTTCTCTGCCCTTCTATTTTGAATGACAATTTCGCTGGATAGAGTATTCATGGTTGTAGGTTTTGGATTTTCATACCTTTGAATATTTCTTGCCAGTCCCTTCTTACCTACAGGGTCTCCCTTGAGAAGTCAGCTGATAATCTAATTGGGACCCCTTTGTACATGATTCTTTTCTTCTCTCTTGCTGCTTTTAAGATTCTCTCTTTATCTTTAACTTTTGACAATTTGATTATAATGTGTCTTGGAGTGGTTCTCCCTGGGTCCAGTTTTTCTGGAACTCTCTGTGCTTCCAGGACCTGTAAGTCTATTTCCTTCCCCAAGTTTGGGAAATTCTGCTTTATTATATTTTCACTTAATTTTTCAGTTTCTAGTTCTTCTTCTTTGCCCTCTGGCAATCCTATAATTCTTATGTTCGATCTCTTATAGCTGTCCCAGAGGTTTCTGATCCTCTTCTCACTTTCCTTACTTCCTGTTTCCTCTCTCTGCACTGGTTGACTATTTGTTCCTTCTCTATGTTCCAGTTTGTTGATTTGAACTCTGGATTTTATTTCCTCACCATTTGTCTCGTATGTGTTTTTGTTTTTTTCAGTATGAGTGGTTTACAATCCTTTCTCATCTTTTTCCAAACCTTTTGTTAATTCTGTAAGCCACCTAATAACAATGGCTCTGAACTGAGCCTCTCACAGATTTCTTATTTGTTCATCTGTCAGATTCTTCATCAGTCTGTTGTCTGGTGAGCTGCGCCACCGGGATTTCTATAGTTGTCTGCCTCATTTTGACGGATGTGTTTTGTTTTCTTGGGCCGGCTATAGGGGGCGGAGCCTGTGTACTCGTCACAACCCAGCGACTGGAGGCAATCTGCAACCTATTTCGCGGCGCTGTGGCACTTTGTGTGGGGACGGGGTCCAACATGAATTCCTGCCATTACTCACTGCTGGGAGACCGGGATCTGTCCTCCCGCCCTCTGGGCTTCACCCTCCGAGGCAGTGCGGTGGCTGCTTTTCCCAACGTTGGGGTTGGGAGCTGCTGGGGCTCAACTGCAGCTGGGATTGCTCCCCCGCCGCTGTCCCTGGTGCTACCGCAAACGGCACCCCCCCCCCCCGCCCCTTCACTCCTCTTACCTGCCTGACAAGCGCCGCTGGTTTATAACTTCGTATGTTGGGCTTCCGTGTAGTTTTATTTTCTGGAATTTCTAGTTATCTTTTGTTTTGAGGTAGTTGTATTCTTTTTTAGTTGTAGAGGGAGACCGAGCATGTCAGTCTAAGCCCACATCTTGGCTGAAAGTCCGCAAAGATCTATTTACAGTGATGATGAAAAGAGTAAAATTATGGATGGTTTGTATGAGAAGGCACCTGGGAGAGCAGTTTGTAGTCCTGAGACACAAGATCTTTGAGTTGCATCCTGCTGGAGAAGACAACCCCACACCCATATTAAAAACAGATGCTCTAATGGGGAAATTCTGCTTAGTTCTGCTTGCTCAGCAACACTTAGGCTAATGTAATGTCGGTATTGTATACAGTTGCATATTCTCCAACAGAGGACCCAAACAATATTGTGTGAGGAGAGGCTTTTATTATCCAGGGTCAAAATCATCTTAATAATAACTATCATGCATTAAAAGCACCAAATTTGTCCTAATGCTCTGCAAGGTGGTTGATACTTAACACAAATTAATGTCCACAGTCCTGCATGACAGACTATCAAACAGACTTTGCCGATGAAAAGCTTGGAATGGTCTCACCTGAACCCTGGTAACTGACAGAGCTGGACTTGTTCTGCCTGAAATACCTCTAAGGCTCTTCCTGAGCCAGTGCACCGTGTCTGAAGCACACCCTGTGCCACCTCATTCATTTTTCCCATATGCTCCAAAATGTATTTCAGGTTTGACAAACCTAGATTTGCCCTCCAAATATTGATTCGGAATGCAGAGCACAAGGAATAGCAACAAAATAACAAAATGAATGGGAGGCACACAAAGAAAGAAAAAGATTGGGGTCTGCTGCTATGAGACCTAGGAGGCAGAGGGAGGCATCCCAGGTCCTGCCAGGAAACAAGGGAAGAACCCTGGATGACAACTGGGGGGAACGCAGACCCTAGAACTGTGAGGTGGCCCAGAGACTGCCCGAGCCATCGTCCCTGGGACACCTTGGGCAGGACAGTCAGACTGACACTGGGAAAAGTGTGTCAGAGATGGAGTGCCTTGGACTAAAGAAGGGCCCCCAGGCCAGCAAAGAAAAGAGTTCCAGGCCCTTCCAGGAGTCAGGGCAAGGGCCCTGAGTGAGGATTTAGGGAACCTCCAGTCCCAGAACTGAGAGGGCCACAGGACTCCGTCCTCTCTGGCTGCCCTGGCATACCTGGGCATTGTTGAGATAAGTGATGTACTGCCTTCTATGATGTCGCCAGCGGTGAGAGCCTTAGTGTAAGGGTCATTGCCGAGGCCTGTAGCAGGAGGTTTTCAGGCTTTTCAGAGGCCAAGGTGAATACTATGAGGACTGAGGGAACCACACAATCACAACAGTGAATACTCCATAAATGCCATTTCTTACTGGGCCTCAAGAAACCAAGGACAGGTATGGTCAGAGGAGAAGATCCTCACGTCCTTCTAGGGTCTCAGGGTGGTGCAGACCTTAGCGTGAGGAGCAAGCCTAAGGGCCAGGGAGGAATTATATACCATGGCAAGGTTGGGTCAAATCCAGGACTAGGGGTCCATTCGCCCTGAAATAGAAGGGATGACAAAGAATTGGGCCCTAGCTCTTGTTTCAGCCCTTGAAGACTAAGAATCTGGCTGCTGAACTAAGGTTCCCAAACTCTTATTTGTGTTTGGTCTATGGTAGGTGACATACTTAATCTGAAGTTGTAGCCACTATTGAGGAGAAGCGGGTAGGGACCCAAGACTCAATGTGAAGGCAAATAAGGACCCTTTTTTAAATTTTTTTTTATTTTTTGGTTTTTCAATTACAGTTGTCCCATTTTTGCCCCATTTCTCTCCTCTACCCAACCCACCCCCTCTCCCACAATCATATCCCTCCCCGCTGTCCATGTCCATGAGTCATTTATACACTTTCTTTGACTAAACCCTTCCCTTACTTATCCCCCTTCTCTCCCTCCCCCCTCCCCCCTACTGACTACTATTCTAGTCTCCCTATTTAGTTCGTTTGTTTGTGTTGCTCTTTAGTTTCCTGTATTAGGTGATATCATATGGTATTTTTCTTTCTTTGCCTGGCTTATTTCACTAAGCATAATTCTCTCTAGTTCCATCCATGTTGTTGCAAATGTCAGGAGTTCCTTCTTTCTCTCTGCTGCATAGTATTCCATTGTGTAAATGTACCACATTTTTTGATCCACTCATCTACAGATGGGCACTTAGGCTGTTTCCAGCACTTGGCTATTGTAAACAGTGCTGCTATGAACATAGGGGTGCATAGGTTTTTTTGAATTAGGGTTTTAGGATTTTTCGAGTATAATCCTAGCAGTGGAATCACTGGTTCAAATGGCAGTTCCGTTTTTAGTTTTTTGAGGTAATTCCATACTGTTCTCCATAGTGGCTGCACCAGTCTGCATTCCCACCAACAGTGCAGTAGGGTTCCCATTTCTCCGCATCCTCACCAGCACTCGTTGTTTGTTGATTTGTTGATGATGGCCATTCTGACAGGTGTAAAGTGGTATCTCATTGTGGGTTTTATTTGCATCTCTCTGATGGCTAATGATGTTGAGCAGTTTTTCATGTGTCTATGGACCTTCTATATGTCCTCTTCGGAGAAGTGTTTGTTCAGGTGCTTTGCCCATTTTTTAATTGGGTTGTTTGTTTTCTTGATGTTGAGTCGTATAAGCTCTTTATATATTTTGGAGATCAGTCCCCTGTCTGTGATGTCATTGGCAAATATGTTTTCCCATATGGTTGGTTCCCTTTCCGTCTTGCTGATGTTTTCTTTTGCTGAGCAGAAAGTCTTTAGTTTGATGTAGTCCCAGAAAATAAGGACCCTTAATAAGGACTGAGCACCTTGAAGATACCAGTACAAAACTCTCCCCATTGAGCAGTAGCTTTTTGGGGACCTGGATAGGGGAGATTGGCTTAGACTCATATCCTTTAATTTTTTTTCTTTTTTTTAAGTATATTTTATTGATTATGTTGTGACAGTAGTCCCAGTTTTTCCCCCTTTGTTCCCCTCTTCCCAGTACCCACCTTCCCTTCAGCAATCCCACCCCCCTTAGTTCATATCCATGGGTCATGCCTATAACTTCTTTGGCTTCACCCTTTCCTATATTATTCTTAACACCCCCCTGTCTATTTTGTACCAACCGATTATGCTTCTTTATCCCTGCACCATTTCCCCATTTCTCCCCTTTTCCCCACCCAGCTGATAACCCTCCAAATGACCTGCATACCTATGATTCATTTCCTATTCTGGTTTGCTTAGTTGGAGATTGTTTTTATTTTTCAGATTCAGTTGTTAATAGTTGTGAGTTTGTTGTCATTTTAATGTTCATCATTTCAATCTTCTATTACTTAAATCAGTCCCTTTGACAATTTATCTAATAATAGTTTGGTGATGATGAGTTCCTTTCGCTTTACCTTGTCTGGGAAGCACTTCATCTGCCCTTCCATTCTAAATGATGGCTTTGCTGGATAGAGTAATCTTGGTTGTAAGTCCTGGCTTTTCATCACCTTGAATACTTCTTACCGATCTCTTCTTACCTGTGAAGTTTCTTTTGAGAAATCAGCTGAGAGTCTTATAGGTACCCCTTTGTAGATAACTCTCTGCTTTTCTCTTGCTGCTTTTAAGATTCTCTCTTTAACTTTCACCTTTGGCATTTTAATTATGATGTGTCTTTCTGTGGTCCTTTTTGGGTCTAGCTTGTCTGGGATTCTCTGTGCTTCCTGGACTTGTATGTCCATTTCCTTCACCAAATTTGGGGAGTTTTCCTTCATTAGTTTCTCACATAAGGTTTCGATTTCTTGCTCTTCCTCTTCTCCTCTGGCACCCCTACGGGTTGGATGTTGGCATGTTTAAAGTTGTCCTAGAGGTTCCTAAGCCTCTCCTTATTTTTTTCAATTCTTGTTTCCTTATTCTGTACTGGTTGACTGATGTTTTCTTCCTTATGTTCCAAGTCATTGATTTGAACACTGGTTTCCTTCCCTTCACCATTGGTTTTGTGTGGGTTTTCCTTCATTTCATTTAGCATAACCTTCACTTCTTCCCTTATACGTTTGCCATACTTAAGCATATCTGTCAAGCCTGTGAGCATCTTTATCACCAGTATCTTGAACTCTGTGTCTGTTAGGTTGGCTATCTCCTCATCGCTTAGTTCTCCCACTGGAACTTTGATTCATTCTCCCTTTTGGACCATACTTTTCTGTCTTCTCATCTTGACAGGCTCCTGTGTTTGTTTGCTTCTGTGTTTTAGGCAGAGCTGTTGCTCCTGTTACATTGTAAGGGGAAGAGCCTTAGGTATTCATCAGTAGAGGGTGTCCCATTTCACCACGTTGTGGTGCTGTGTGTAGGGGAGGAGTGAGAGAGGGAACAATGCTGCCTGCTCAGCTCTTGCCCCTTTTCCAGGCACTTCTCCCACTTCCTTATGGGACTGGTGTCTCTCTAGCTGTTGCCTTGGTTCTGATTCCCAGAGTGTATGGGTCTGCGGACGTTGTAGAACCATGGGGGACCTTTAAACAAGCGGACTCTGCTGAGAGACTGGCAGTTTCTTCCTCTTCCCCAACCCCCACTGGTTTGCACAGTCAGAAGCAATGAGGCTTGATTTTCCCTGGCACTGGGACCATGAGCTGCACAGTCTGCTCTGGTGCTGGGAGCGCTCCCCAGGTGTCCCTCCTGACTTTTTAAAATGTGTGCAGCACTTTCCACCAGCCACTGTTGCTGCCGCCACCACAATGCATCCTCTCCACTGTAGCTCCGCTCCTCCTCCCTGTCTGGATGAGTATTTCTTCTTTATAACTTTGTTTGTTGGACTTCCATGCACTTTGATTTCCTGGAACTTTTGGTTGTCTCTAGTTTTGAGGTAGCTGTATTCCTTCTTAGTTGTGGAGAGAGATGCAGCGTGTCTGGTTAGGCCTCGGTCTTGGCCAGAAGTTCCACAGGAAGACTTCCCTTAATTCTTGTGAGTCCCATGACATGTCAACAGGTAAATGATGCTCTTGAATTTGAAATAAGAAACTCCTCAGATTCAAAGACTGCCAGTGCCTGCTGTCACCTCAGCATGCCTTTGGCAGGACTGGCAGAATTTCATCTATATGTTCCCCAAACACAGGTTGGATAGAACAGGAGCCTGGTGAGTCTTTAGAGCAGTGGCCTCGAGGAGACCTGCTAGTGTAGCTTTCCTAACAATCATGGCATTGTTTCTATGCCCAAGTGCCCTCACTCTCATCCTCCTCCAGGTGCTCTCATCACCTGTCCTCTTACTAAAGTCCCTGACTGTTGTCCCTGACTGTAGTCATCATGCCTCGAGGGCGCAAAATTGAGCACTGCAGCCTCCAACAGGCCCAAGATGAACCTGAGAGTCCCAGTAAATTTGAAGCAGCAGCTACAATAGAAGAAGAGCTCCCGACTTCTTCATCTTCTGGTTTAGAGGTTAGTACCCAGAGCTCATCACCTCCTGAGGCAGCTTGCACTTCCCAGGGGCCTGGGTGATCGCTAAACACCACCATTCCCACTTCGGGTGCTGTTCACACTGTGTCTGTGAACAGCCAAGATGAGGAACACGAGTGTTCCTCTGAGCACATATTTTCTGAGTGCTCATGTAGTGGTTCTCTGAACGTGAGTGTGAGAGTGTTACAGCAATTTCCTCTGTTCGAGTACAAACTGAAACAACCCAGTCTTAGAGAAGAAATGCTAAGGATTGTCAATGGTAAGTACCACGACCAATTTGCTGATATTCTCAAGAAAGCTTCTCGAATCATTGAGGCTTTCTTTGCAGTTGAATTGAAGGAAGTGGACTCAGTCAGACACTCCTATGACCTTGTCAGCAAACTGAAACTCCCCAATACTGGGCAGGTGTGTCCTGGCAAGGGGTTCCCCAAGACTGGTCTCCTAATGAATATCCTGGGCATGGTTTTCCTGAATGGGAACCGCGCCACAGAGGAAGAGATATGGAAATTCCTGAATAAGATGCAGATATAGCCTGGGAGGAAGCACTTCTTTTATGGGGAACCTAGAAAGCTTCTCACCAAAGAGCTAGTGAATCTAAATTACCTAGAATACCGCCAGGTGCCTGGCAGTGACCCACCACGCTGCGAGTTCCTGTGCAGCCCCAAAGCTTATGTTGAAACAACCAAGATGAAAGTCCTGGAATTTCTGGCTAAGCTCGACAGTACAGTTCCAAGTACCTTCTCCTCACAATACGAAGAAGCATTGAGAGAGAAGGAGGAAAGAGCACAAGCCAGAGGGACAGCCAAGGCGGGCGTTAGTACCACAGGCAGGGTTTACCCCCGTGCCACAGCCACCAGCAACTCCACTCCTAGAAAATTCTGATGACGGTTTTTAATGAAAGAAGTCTGACGTCATAGAATGGAATTTTGTGGAAATGTGCGAGAATCCCACAGTAATTTTTTGGGGATAATGGAATAGGGGAAGAAAAAAAAAACATCATCAACCTTGAATATGCTTCCTCTTTTCAGTCTTCTGTATAAGTAATTGGTTTATACACCGATATGCTTAGCTTATAAAGAATGTAGGAGGTAGCCAAAATTAACAAGTTAGACCCTTCCTCCCTCCTCTTCTATTCCTCATACAGAATTGAGCATCTGTTCTTTGGAAGGCTCTGTGCTGGCCCAGGGGTGTGCAATGCAGACCCAGCCTCCAGTCATAGAGCTTTGCTTGCCAGGAGCTGCAACTGTGTGAGAAGGATGTGGAGACACCCTCCACACTTATGGGAAAGGAAAAAGGGTGGGTGATTTGGGAGGTGTTCCAGTTGAAAGCATCAGAGTGTAAACTCTCGTGAGTCAGAGGGGTTTCAGTTTGGGGATGCTGCAATTCAGTCCTTCAGGTATCATTTGACATCAAGGTACATGATGGAGTAGCTGAGGTTGCGGGGCTGGTGAGCAGAGGCCAGACCCTCTGATGACATGTCTGATTTGAGAGAGAAAATCTAAATGGAAAACCACACTGTGGCGAAAGGTCTAAAATTAAAACCCAATATAACGTGTTGCCTGGACAGGGGGTGAAACCAGCAGGGCCTCAACTCACATAAGGGCAAGTTCCCCTCCATACTCCTCACTTGCAGATAAAGACCCCTACCAAACACACATCTTAAGGAAGGGGACAAGGCACAGCTCTTGCTTATTCCTCAAGTAACAAATTTTGGCCCCCTCCCAGCCTGGGAGCTTTCTGATCTGATGACATGCTGCCATGGCAACTAGGGGTCACCTCATCCTCTTGACGCGACAAACCCTGCCTCCCACAAACCTTGTTCATTCCCTCTTCCTGAATACAGCCCTCTGTGCCACTGGGGGGCATGTGGGGTCCTCTTCCCCAGTACTGTGCGCAGACGTGATTGATAATGGCTGTCTGGCTCACTGGTACAGAGTCCAGTGTGGTGTATTTGGACATCATATAACCACACTGTGGGAATTCCTTCCTCACTCACCTCATGGGGTAAATAGGAGGCCATTGACCATGCTCTTATAAATTCATTTGGGATGTCAGATAATGCACAAGTAAATCCCTACCTGGGGAAATGCATTAGTTATCTCAGGCTGCCCTATCATAATACCACAGACTGGGTGGTTTAAACAATCTATTGCCTCACAGTTCTGGAAGCTGGAAGTCAAGCATCAAGCCAGCAGGCACAGTTGGTTCACTCTGAGTCCTCTCTCCTTGGCTGGCAGATGGCTACCCTCTTCATGTGGCTGTCCCTCTGTGTGAGTGCATGCCTGGTGTCTTCTTGTGTGCCCTAAGTTATTCCTGTGAGTCGTCGACAGCCGTCCGTCTCGAGAGACGATGGTGTAGCTTCTTAAGAGTCTATCTGCACCGCCGAGAATGGCTGTGCAGTCCAACTTGGGAGTGACACGGTATCTGTCTCCTCCCGTGTTGAATCGACATCTTGCAATGACGCTGGAGTGTCCTCTCCAGTGAAGCTGAAGCTACAGAGCCTGGGCAGGGTGATATGGAGGGTCTGCTGTTGCCCGTGCAGCAGACCCCCCCTCTCTTCGCAGCTGAAGGGTCCAAGGGAAAGACGGAGTCAATACAGCTTGGCTTCAGGTGCGCCGCAGGAGTTGCCGGTGTTGACTACAACGTCAAACCGCCTTAGGGACTCCGGCTCCGGATTTTCTGTCGGGGTTTACTCCCTTAGCCTTTCCCCTGAAGAGGTATGCCGCAAGGCAGTGGAGGTTTTTTGGAGTCAGAGTTTTCCTTCTCTGTATTCCTGTGAGTAACCCTCTCAGAATGAATGGTAGCCCAGCTAATGGTCATATTTTAATTTATCAATCATTTTAAAGACCTTATCTCCAAGAACAGGCACATTCTGAAGTACTGGGTCCTAGGACATCAACATGAACTTTTGGGGGACACAGTTCAACCTCCAAAGACATGAATCAAAGATGTCTGTTCTTATCTCAATGCAGGAAAACATGGTACATAAATCGAGGTTCTGCAGACAGTGTCTCCATGGAGCTTCTGCCTAAGAATGGTGAACTCCCTCAAGGTGAAATGCACAGAAGCTGCTACGGAAACACCTTTTCATTTGAACTGGTACTCTGATACACCTGTATTAAAAAAGGAGTTTTATTAGAGTATCTTGAGTGTAATTAGGCAAATTCTATGAGAGCACTATATTTTTATGGGAAAGAGAAAATAAAAAAAGAAATAGAGGTGGTTTGCCTGGAACGATAGCTGGAAAGACCTGAAAGTGTTGGTGCTTGACAAAATTCTAGGAGCTGGTGTTTGCCTCTGAATAAAAGAAGGATTGTCAGTTTGATGCCACCTTAATTTGAAATAATTTGTTTGTGAGTCAGTTTTCTTTGAGTAAATATTACATATTTAACTTTTTGTCTGGGATCAAATGTAATAGATTTTTGCAAATAATTTCTCTGAATTCAGCAAAGAGAGTATTGGTGATCCATTGGGTAGCTTTATCTTGAGTTATTGCATTTTAACAGGTGAAATTTTTAACAGAATGCAAATACACCCTCAGAAGCTAGTGCTATAATTTCTGTGCCAATATTTGTGGAACTCAGTTTAAATTTGGTTTTGATTATTTAAATAAAGTATTCATGTGCGAGAGCTGAAAACTATACAATGAGAGACTGCTTTTTGTGAAGTCTTTATCAATATTGTTGAATCTAATTTTGTGACACAAAAAACAATTATTCAAAGAAAAAAAAGCAGTCATTAATTTATGTCATATGTGTTTGTTCCCACTGTTAGCTCTTTGTGTAACATTTTTATATTTGTCATATATGTCTATAATCTATTCTGACATTTATTGATTTTGAAAATTTCTATTTGTATTTAAAAATGGAATGCAGATATCATAGCTATCAATGGAAATAGCAATTTTTAATTTGTGTGACATCTATTAGATAAATTATTTAATCAATTAATTTACTTATTGGGGAGAAACCAACTGTTTTCCTATTAAAATTTTAGCTTGTACTGAAGTGGAGCAGAGTTTGCAACTCCAAAATATGTGCCTTTGAGATATTATTTTAAACTGGTTATTTTTAACATCAACAACAACAACAACAAAAAACACTTAAGTAAAACCTTTTACCTTCCCCCTAACTTATTAAAATAATTTAGATTGAGGATCTGCTCCAGTTTTATGTAGAGGACCTGCTCCAGGAAGGTAGCTATTATTATAAAGATAGCTTAATATATACTAGTTGTAAGAAACAAGGAGGAACTAAGCAAGGCCCATTTGATCCAAGTCCTCTCTGTGTCCTATTGTTAAAGATGACCCAATGAAAATTTCTTTACCAAACATTTGCTTTTTTTCATCTCCATATGAATTACTTTGCTCCTCTTTGAAATCCTAAACCACACCCCATCCCTTCTCCTTAGCTCTAGATGGCATATAAGCCTTTTAGCTTGATGTAGTCCCATTTGTTTATTTTTTCTTTTGTTTTCCTGAGGAAATACAAGGTCTATCCAGAAGGTATCCAGCCATGTACTATGAAAAATAGATATATGTATTGAAGAAGATATAAGGTACAAGAAATATTGTACATAGGACAATGATGCCTAAGTCTCCTTCAAAGTAGGCACCTTGGGACCTGAAACAGTTCTCCCAATTGCCATAAGCTGCCTGTTGTATTTTCCTCAGTCTCATAAAAGTTCTGAAATTTCTTCCCTTTCGAGGGTGATTTTAGTTTTGGGAAAAGCCAGAAGTCGCGGGGCGCCAAATCTGGGCTGTAGAGGCGCTGAGTCACCTGGGTGATTTGATGTTTTGCCAAAAGACTGCAGGAGATATGATGCATGAGTGGGTGCATTGTTGTGATGAAGCTACTCATCACCAGCTGCCCATAACTGTGGCCTTCTGACTCATCTGAATAGTTTCCTTGGAGGAATGTTCAAGCTTAATGCCACAGCTGATGCAGACTCATTGCTCTACTCACTCAGTCATTTTGAATGTGATGGCCACACATTACACATGCTCACTCAACAGCGTCAACCCCCCCACCACACGCACACTGACTAGTACAGTGAAGTCATCATTGTTCATACACAGGCATTCCAGTCCACTCTCCTTGGTTGCCAAGTTACACTGATGTATCACAAACCATTCTCGTTATATTAACAGTGGCTAGACTTTTATATATAAAAGATAAGTAAGCTTGAAAACATATCCAGCCTATGTGGCAGTCAAAGAATTAAATATTTAATTATGTAAGGCTTTTACAAAGAGGAAATGCCAAAAATGTGAAAATGACATTATTTCAAAAAACGGCTAAATGATACTACAGTGGATTACTTAGACCCTGAATATCTGGCAGCAGAATTATTAGGTAGGGATACCTAGTCAAAGACCAACATTGAGGTTTGTCCTTGTTGAGGGAGTATTCTTATAAGCAATGAGTTCTGCAGCGTAACAGAATTTGTTACCACAATATGTGCCTCTTTGGCATGGGGATTATTTTAGGGTGTTTTTATTTTTATTTTTAGAAGTTATAATGCTCCACTTGCCGCACTGGTTAATTTTAAGAAATAGCAAGGAAGAAGCTCTGAAACAAACTACAAGTTATCCTTTGTAAAGACATTTACATTGTAAGGAAATACCCATCTGTAAGGGTGTCTCCTTCATTCTACCAGGCCTGTCTTCACTACCAATGGAGAAGGCATGAACTTAAGCTTCTTTTGTCTTTAGCTGGAGATGGCATTTAGGTTGGTGGTTTAGGCCATTTTGACCAGTCAGTCGGTGTTCCTGGGTCTCTCCAGTGTATACGGAAGATATACATGTTATTAAACTTTGTTTATTTCTTGCTAATTGTTCTCATGTCAATTTGATTACTAGACCAACCAGATGGACCTTAATGGGTAGAGGAAATTTTTTCCTTCCTGAAAGGCTAAGGTGACGCTTCCTTCTTTTGATCAGGTTTTTCTATCTGAATTCCTTTAGACAGGTAAGGGGGATGGTCAAAGTTTTTTTCTGAGTCTTCTGTTTCTTAAAAATAACCAGCTTGAAGTAACCCATATCCCAAAAGACATACATATTTTGGGGTGGCAAAGTCTGCTTCCCCTCAGTTTTATTAACAAGGTTCTTCAGTACAATGTTTAGATTTTAGAAACTGGAAGAGGAAGCATACAGCTCTGTGTCACTGAGGTAGAAAGTAAACTCTGCACTCAAGATATTTAGGTTGCTAAAAGAGGTTTAAGAAAGCTGTGTCAGTGAGAGTTTTCTGCTATTCCCCTATGCATGACTGGTTAGGCCTTGTGGACAACGAACCAAAGTCAAGGGAGTCCAAGAATCAGTTTCTGGATTCTTTCATTGCATTTAGCCAAAGCTTAGCAAGCATAGAATCACTTGGAGGGTTCATTAGAACACAGAGGCCCAAGAATTTGCTTTTCTAACAAGTTCCCAAGTATTAGTATTGTTGCTGGTACTAAGATTATACTTTGAAAACCATTGACCTAAGGTCCTCCAAAGGGATATGAAACCCCCAGGGTTCAGACTATATCTTGGATCTATCTAATAACTGTATTTTATCATTACACCAGGTTAGAAAATGACTGATAGTCAAATAACTTTCTAGGGAGGTAAGTGTTGATGTTTCAGGGATGGAGAGGAAAGGCTAGAGCTGAGAGAATTTTTAACCCTTGCTGATTCTATTTCCCCTGAGAAGACTAGTAAATGGGGAGAAAACCTCAGGGAAACAAAAGTAAGTTTTATTATTACTGAGACGGTGAGCAACTTTATTTTAATATGATATTTTCCCCATCTTCCCACCTGCAATAAAGGTTTGATTCTGCAGCTAACAGCACCAATTCATCAGGTTTAAGAACAAATAAGTGGCATTTAGAGGACTGGATTTCAGATATAAATTTCTTCTTGGGATCAGGTGCCTCAAAAGTAAAGAATTAGACTTCCAGCCAAGATGGAGGCTTAGACTGACATGCTTGGTCTCCATCTACAACTAGAAAGGAATACAACTACCTCACAACAAAAGATAACTAGAAATTCCAGAAAATAAAACTATACAGAAGCCCAACGTACAAAGTTATAAACCAGCAGTGTTCATTGGACAGGTAGGAGGGGCGAGAAACTGGGCAGCGCTGTTTGTGGTAGCACCAGGGACAGCAGCAGGGGGAGCAATCCCAGCTGCAGTCAAGACCTGACAGCTCGTGACCCCAATGCTGGGAAAGGCAGCCCCCACATTGCCTCAGACAGTGAGGCCCAGAGGGTGGGAGGACAGATCCCGGTCTCCCAGTGGAGAATAATGGCAAGAATCCATCTTGGACCCCCGCCCCCACACAAAGCGCCACAGCACTGCGAAATAGTTTGCGGATCGCCACCAGTCACCGGGTAGTGACAACAAAGCACCACAGCACGGTGAAAAAGATAGCGGATCACCCCCGCTCCCCAGGTTGTGACGAGTACAAGGGCTCCGACCCCTATAGTCTGCCCAAGAAGCAAAGCAAAACACGAATCTGTCAAAATGAGGCAGACAACTATAGAAATCCTGGTGACGCAGCTCACCAGGCAGCAGATGAAGAATCTGACAGATGAACAAATAGGAAACCTATCAGAGGCTCAATTCAGAGCTATAGTCATAAGGTGGCTTACAGAATTAACAAAAGATTTGGAATAAGACAAGAAAGGATTGAAAACCACTCATACTGAAAAGAACGAAAACACATACGAGACAAGTGATGAGGAAATAAAACCCAGCGATAAAATCAACAAACCGGAACATAGGGAAGGAACAAACAGTCAGCCAGTGCGGAAAGAGGAAACAGAAAGCAAGGAAAGTGAGGAGAGGATCAGAAACCTCTGGGACAGCTATAAGAGATCGAACATATGGATTATAGGATTGCCAGAGGGTGAAGAAAAAGAACTAGAAATTGAAAAATTATGTGAAAAAATAATGAAGCAGAACTTCCCGAATTTGGGGAAGGAAATAGACTTACAGGTCCTGGAAACACAGAGAGTTCCAGAAAAACTGGACCCAGGGAGAACCATTCCAAGACACATTATAATCAAATTGTCAAAAATTAAAGCTAAAAAGAGAATCTTAAAAGCATCAAGAGAGAAGAAAAGAACCATGTACAAAGGGGTCCCAATTAGACTATCAGCTGACTTCTCAAGGAAGACCCTGCAGGCAAGAAGGGACTGGCAAGAAATATTCAAAGTAATGAAAATCCAAAACCTACAGCCATGAGTAGTCTATCCAGCGAAATTGTCATTCAGAATAGAGGGGCAGAGAAAGTGCTTCCAGGTCAAAGTAAAACTGAAGGAGTTCATTAGATCCAAACCACTGTTATATGAAATGTAAAGGGACTGGTTTAGAAAAAGGAGGATCAAAACTATGAACATTAAAATGAAAACTGCATCACAAGAACCAACAATAGAAGCTAGGGAATCGAAACAAAGGCAAACTAAATAGGCGACGAGAGTGGGAAAAGCACTATAGGTATGGGGAACATACTGGGGGGAAGTCAGCTGGGAGGGCAAACGGGGGAAAGGGAGGGCGATGGTACAGGAATCGAGAAGCATAGTAGGAGGGATTGGAGTAGACAGGAAGAGGTTGAGAAGAACTATATGCACAACCAATGGACAGGGACTAAAAGGGGGGGACAAGGGGAAGGAGGGGGGCCACCGGGTAGAGGCCAGCAGAGGGAAGGGAAATTGGGACAACTGTAACAGTATAATCAATAAAACATATTTTTTTAAAAAAGTAAAGAATTAAAACATTATTTTAGGCAGGAAACATTGGCAAAAGTACATTAAATCTTTTTCTTTGAAATATATTTTTAATAACTAGAAAAAATTGTGCATGTACTATGGCCAAGTACAGTGTCTTAAGGTCTTGGGGGGCGGGGCTAAATTTATTTATTAGCCAGATAATATGGAGTTACCAAGTTTAAATGGAAGTGTGAAATAGCTGATATATTTATTTCAGACATAATTTTCATATAAAGAAGAAGATGACCCATTAAGTCAGAACCAACAAACATAAGGAGATGCGGTATGGTAGGCAATGTGCTTGACTTCATCAAAGCTAGAGAAGGGAAGCCTCTTTGGCATAAGGATTATTTTGAGTTGATTATTTTTAAGAAGTGCAGATGCAGGAAAAGCTCTGAGAATGAGTAGAAGAAGTTACTCTTTTGTAAGAAACATTTACCTTTATAAAGGGAATCTCTACTTGTAAGGGTGTCTCCCTCTCTATATAGGAAGAGAATGACTAAATCTCTAGAAATTTTGAGCAGTGGAGAAGGGAGGATTGTAATCTGCACAACAACCTTTCCCTTGCTTACTGTGCTTTGCCTGAAACCCTCTCATTACTGGCTCCTGATGCCCTGCATCTTCTTTTGTTTTGAACTAGAGATGTTGTTTAAGGTGGAGCCTTGGACCATTAGGGAGTCATTCAGTTTTCCTGGCTCTCTCTGAGGAGGTATATGTGTTATTAAATTTCTGTTTATTTTTCTACTGCTAATCTGTCTTTCATTGCAGGAGAAGTCATAGCCAAGAACCTAGAGGGTAGAAAGGTATTTTTCTTCCCCTACACTGGGAACCTTGGGTTTGCTTTTTCTTTCGCTTGGGATATTTCAAAGTCTCAGTTTGAGAAAATGGCTTCTGAACTCAGGAAGAGTAAAATCTTACAGCTGCTCTCCCTGCCCCCTTTCTTATTGTAAAGGTTAAGGAAATGTAGAAGATCAACAGATCTGGGGAAGGTAAGAGGTGAATAAATGGATAGCACTGAGGAGAAGGAAAATTTATTATATTGGAAAACATAGGGAGGACCCACAGGGAGAAGAAGACTGTCCTTGTACTGGAAGCCAGTGGAGCATGAATAGGCCAGACTTACTGCTGGGTCATGCTCCTCCAACCCTGTGAATGACTACGTCTAACTGGGGAGGTTAGGGTTCTTGTTTTCTTTATACATGTAGTGTCTGACAAATGATGAAGAAATCGACTGGACATGGTACTTTGAGGCCAGTTCCAGGATGTTTGAGGCAAAGGTCAACAACAACAAAGAAAACAGAAACTACAAAAATTGCAAACAACAGAATAAATTAAACACACGGTATGATAATTTATAATAGAGCAAATCAAAGTTCATGGATGAAGGTCAGGAACTGTATTAATCAACTCTCCTATTAGAAAAAGGTAAAAGGTAGATATGATAGAGAAGTGGAATGCTCATGTGAACTGATAACCTTTTAAGAAAGCATAATTTTTCTGCTGTGGCAAAAGACCCAAGGAAAAAAAATGAGCTAATGAATAACAATGGAGGATTAAAAATTAACCAAATAATAATCTCTCTTGTCAAAGAAAAATTTCACTGGACAAGTTAAATAAGCAAGGGAGATTTTATTCAATATAATTGAAATTGAGTCAAGACTATTGAAATAGGAAAGGGAGATTGAACTCAACTCCTCTAAAACAAAAGTCAGAAGAGTTTTTAAGCATTGGAGAGATAGTGAGTGGTTAAGTACTGAAGAGTACTAGAGGAAGGTTGGTCAATATGATTAGTCCACTTATATTTGCTAACTGACTTTCATTGAAGTTAGGCTCATACCCTCCCACAGAGGTAAGGAGATAGTCGGTGCTACCTTTCTTGATGATCACATTTAAAAGAGATGCCCCCCAGGTCCTTGAGAAAGACATTCCTGAGTTGGAAAACTCCTTTATGTCTAAAGGAGAAGAGAGACAATTTATAATTGCAAATTTTCTAAAGTAATTGCTCTAAGTACAGGCAGATCAGGGGCTTACATTCGGGATAAAACCTGTCTTAAGTTTAGTGAAGCTATAAAACCTGTCTTAAGTTTACTGAAGCTGAGGGAAACATTAAGGCAGTCTTAGTCACTCTAAAGATAACTCAGGCACATATACTTCACAGAATCTGTAATCCTTTAAAGGTAAGGACCATTTTAATGTTCTGTGATACATAACAAATAAAGACAGGCCATTAGGATACTGTAAAAAAGTTAACACAATTCAAATGCTAACTCCTAATTTTAATGCAAAAAGATTATGAAAGCAGTGAATGAAAGGGTAACAATTAAACTTAAAACTACTGCCCAAAATAATCTATCAAAATCACAGATAATTTATTCTAGGACAGCAGTTAGTTTTAAAAAGAGAAACGGTGATGTACTATAAAATTTTTTATAGCTGCCAACTGTAGACAAACTGTCCACAAAGATTAGAATGGATAAATTGTGCTAAATTGATACAATGGACTACTTTACAGCAATGAAAATGATTTAATTTGTACTAATTTCTCTAGCTTGGATGAATGCCAAAAATATAATATTGACTGCAGAAAGCCATACATGTGGATTTAAAGTGTATGCTTTCATTTATATTAAGTCAAAAACAGTCAAGAGTCATCTATGGTGACCAAAGTCTGAGGAGTGCTTTCTTTTGAATAAGGTGTTTTGACTGGGATGGGGCATGATGGGGGCATCTGGGGTGCCGGTAGTGTCTATTTCTTGATCTAGGTGGTGTTTCCTTGGTTAAAGTTCACTTCACTGTTCACTCACGGTTTGTATACTTTCATGCATTATTCTACAGATTTAAATCAAAAGGTTTCAAATTTAATATTCACTGGTCTATTCAAGTTCTCTACTTCTTGTGACAGTTTTGGCATTTTATATACGTATTTTTTTCCAGAAATAATATAGCTTAACAAACATGAATGTGTAGGTGTTTGTAATATTATCTTTTTATTTTTATTGTAATGTGCCTCCACAGTTATTTCTCCTCTTATTTCATAGTTTATTTAATTGTATCTTCTTGTGTGTTATCAGTCTGCTAGAGGTCTTCTTTTTTACTTAAGAATTTTTAAAATTTTTACATTTGTTTCAAGTGTATAGCCTATTGGTGAGATAATTGTATAATTTATGAAAAGGTCCCCCCTGCTAACTCTTCTGTCCACCCAGCACCATACAGAGTTATTACAATATCATTGACTATATGCCTTATGCTCTATTTTACATTCCCATGACTATTTTGACTCTTCTAACTCCCCTTACTTTTTCCACCCACCTCCTCCCATCTGGCAACCATCAGTTTGTTTATTGTATCTGAGTCTGTCAAGCTTTTCAAAGAATCAGCTCTCAGTTTTATTTTCTTCCCTATTTTTGTGCTCTTTTTTTCATTGAGTTCTTATTATTTGATCTATTCATTTCTGAGTTGAGTATGTTAAATATCAAAATGTAATTGTCGATTGAACTCCTTATCCTTGTAATTTCCTGGAAAGTTGCTACATAATCGTCGTCGGCAGCCGTCCGTCTCGAGAGACGATGGTGTAGCTTCTTAAGAGTCTATCTGCACCGCCGAGAATGGCTGTGCAGTCCGACTCGGGAGTGACACGGTATCTGTCTCCTCCCATGTTGAATCGACATCTTGCGATGACGCTGGAGTGTCCTCTCCAGTGAAGCTGAAGCTACAGAGCCTGGGCAGGGTGATAGGGAGGGTCTGCTGTTGCCCATGCAGCAGACCCCCCCTCTCTTCGCAGCTGAAGGGTCCAAGGGAAAGACGGAGTCAATACAGCTTGGCTTCAGGTGCGCCGCAGGAGTTGCCGGTGTTGACTACAACGTCAAACCGCCTTAGGGACTCCGGCTCCGGATTTTCTGTCGGGGTTTACTCCCTTAGCCTTTCCCCTGAAGAGGTATGCCGCAAGGCAGCGGAGGTTTTTTGGAGTCAGAGTTTTCCTTCTCTGATGTGCCCTGACTGGAAGATCGAACCAGCGACACTTAGCTCGCAGGCCGACGCTCAATCCACTGAGCCAAACCAGCCAGGGCTTGCTACTTAATATTTGAGGTGATACTGTATGCTGTTTGAAAGGATAAAGCCGGCATCATTTGCTATCATGGCACCATTTGCTGAGCAGGCCCATGACCTTGTTTAACATGACTGCCATTTTACTCTTCTGAGCTTATGTCCCCAGGACTGGAAATAACTGGAAAGCAAGAACTGAACAAACATGACTAACCATCTCCTCGCCCCCACCCCCAACAGCCTCAGGCAAAAGACAGCATTGGCGCAAAATGCTGCTCATGCAAAACCACCGGAAACCTACTGTGTTACAACGCCCCCAGAAGCCCAGGGGCCCCGCAAAAGCAACCCCTGCCTTTTATAATCCAATGCAAGCTCAAAGCCCGCATCCTTCAGTGCTGGTGTATCTCTCCACACCATGCTGCTCTCCTTTCTGGGAGAGTGAACAAAAACTTTATTCTCTATACTTTCCTCTTTTTGTGAATCCTTTCACAGCCTGCATCACCGGCCACTCTAGCATTGTTTATATGATGTTTTTTCAATTAAAATTTATATTTAATGTTGCTTATATGTTTATGAAGCTTTGGTTGTTTTATTGTTCCTTTTATGATATACCTTTCTTGTTTCTTAAGAAAAATGTTGTCATTAAGTACTATTTTGCCATATGCTATGACTCCAGTTCCCTTTAGCTTGCAACTGTACAGCATATATTTAAAAAATTACTTTATTTCCAACCATTCTACATATTTTTGTTTTATTTTATGTGTTCATCTTATAAGACAATATATTATTAGATTTTTCCAATCACGGATATTCAGTTTTTTAAATGAGAAGTTAAATGTATTTATATTAATTTTAATTTATATTGTTTTAGGACCCATTAATGTCATAATGTTTCATGTTTTGTATTTATTTATTTCCTTTTTACTTGTATTCCACTTTACACTGAAGAGACTGAATTTTCTTGTAGTTTCAAAGTTATACTTCTTCCTATATTTATTCTTATGATGGTTATTCTTAATCTAAGATGCATAATCATGCATACTTACCACTGCCGAGTTCTTAAACTTATTATTTTCTACATATTTCTTCTAAAATGGCAAGTAATTTAACATATGGCCTCTCCATATGCCTAAACCCTATTCCCTCATATTGATACTGCCTTGAATTTAGGTCTTAGTTGTTCTAACAAGTTCCTCTCCTTTGTCCTAGTTGATTTTATTAAGACAACAATAAACTTTATAAAAGTATTTTATCACATTTATTTCTTGTCTAAATTTGCTTTTCTTTTTACTTGACACTTTAGCCAATAATGTTTTCAATATTGTTCTCTATTAACATAGATAATTCAATGAAGACAATGGATTTAACAGGTACCACAGGAGACAGACAGGTAGAAAAATGAACTCTGAGTAACTACATACAGCAAATAGGGTTGCAGGATGGGAAAAGAAATGTTGGAATTAACCAAACTTAGAAACTTGCTTTGGAAACAAAGTATTATACATAAGGCGACTGCATACCTATATATCAGCAACAAACTTACAGAAGTACAATTAAAATGCCATTTATAATAGCATAAAGTAAAACATCTTGGAATTAATCTAATAAAATGTGTCTACAAATTTAAAAGACCAGATAAATGGTGAGGGAGGGAGTTCATTGTTTACTAACTTCAATATTGTAAAAATGTTAATTCTCTTTAAACTAATCTATAAATTCAATGCAATTCCAATAAAAAACTGAGCAGGATATTGTTGGAATTGGTAAGCTGGTTCTAAAATTTAGAGGGAAATTCAAAAGAGCAAGAATAGCCACAGAGATTTTGAAGACCAGAACTGGAATAGTGAAACTACCATATACCAAAACACTAATTAGGACTGCATGGTTTGGGTGCACGAACAGACAAATCAGATAAATAAAAAAGAATAAAACCCAGTGAAAGACCAGGATATGTACAGTCATTTCATGCATGACAAAGGCAACATTATTATAGAAATGTACACATTGTCAATAAATTGAGCTAATCAATTTGATAGCAAGTAGTCAAATAGTGAGTAATTACCTTCACTTCACCCCATAAACAAAAATGAGTTTCAGATCTAAATAAAAAAGGTAAAAATAAAACCAAAACTTTTAGTAGAAAGCAGGAAAGAATTTCTTTGCATATTTGGAGAATATAAATATTTCATAAATCTGACAGAAAGAGCTCTAACCATTAAAGAAATTTTGATGAATTGGACTTTATTAAAATTAAAAATTTCTGTTAATAAAACAAAACAAATAAACAAGAAACACCACTGAGGAAGTTAAAACAAGTGATGAACTAGGCGAAGACGTGTACAGTACACATATCAGACAAAGCATTCACATTCATAATTTGTTTTGAAAACCCTGCAGATAAAAAAAGACAATCTTATAGAAAAATAGGCAAAGAAGTTGACTAGCCCATTCTAAGAAAGTAATTTATGTACTTAAAAAGAAACAGAAGTTCATAACTAAGAATGTGTAATCATACAAAGAAATAATGAAAATAAATGAGATGTAAAGCAGTAAAATATGTACAATGAGGTTGCTATATAGATTTTTACCATTAATTTCTTTCCTAGAATACCACATGTAGCTATAGAATACTGATTAATTTTTCTAAATTCCCAAACATTTCTAAAACAAAAGTCCAAAACTCAATAATAATCTTGGGGAAATCTCTGCAATTTTTTCACAAAGTGTTAGTATTGCCATTATATAAATATATTCTAAAAAGCTATACACAGAGTAACAACCCAATAGAAATATGAGAAAATGCAAAATGTTTTTAAATATAGTAAAATACTCATATGTTCTGAATATGCAGCAAAAAAGGAATGAGGAAGATCTCACTACACAGATAGAGTAGTAATTGCACGAACTGTTAAAGGACAAAAGCAAGATTCAGAATAGTGCATAAAAATAAGGGGTAGACATTCTCTCTCCTCCTGTCTGCTCTCATCTCCTTTCCTCTCCTTTTCCTCTCCCTCTTTCTGGTCCACGCTCTTAGGCTCTCTGTGCAATAGGGAAAAGGGCACAAATGAGAGCGAAGTTTCTGTGAATGTAATTTGAACATAATTTTGACTTTTGAAATCACATAAATATCTTCCATAGTTACAAATATTAGAACAGAGAAAAGTCCTAAAACCTTGAAGCAAACAAAACAAATGTACGTAATTGTATATGGTTGGTGGTATAGCCACAGGGAAAAAGAAATTAAATGATTTACAAACAACATATTTGACATACATTCTTAGTGAAATACAATTAAATGACAAACAACAGAAAACATAAAGAACTTTTAAACCTTATTTGGTACTCTTACTGTCAGCAAAATATATTGATATTGTTATTTTGAAAGTATTATAGGTATATGGTAGATGAAAGCAGGTATATATTTATGGTAATGTCATTAGGAACCAAAAGTTTCAACATAAGAGTAATGAGATGCAAATTTAAAATAAAACAATGTAAGTAAACTGATTAAAGCCTTAAATTTGAATCAGAAAATTAGTATAAATTTAAGATTTGTTTCTCTGTGAAAAATACATATTTCCTAAATTTGTCCATTGATAAAGCTTAGGAGAAATGACAAATTAGTAACAATGATTACTACTGGGGCCCAGATTGTGAGCTCCAAAAACCATTTTCCATTAAACAGAATCAGGGATTCTGAGAGGAATTCTTGATTACAGGTATAGAGCAAGAAGTATTTGAGATGATTCCGGGATATCTTGTGCCAGAAAGCAAAGAAGATTTTAAAGACTAGGTGGTCATGTAAAAAAGACATGAGTCAACTTGAAGGGAACTTCATAATGATAAGACAGAGCATATTGATCATCAAACAGAATAACTGCAAGTATTTGAAATATATAAAAATCCATGAATTCATAAAATGACTCAAAACCTCTTATTACTCCCCATTGGGGCTGCTTGTGGACCAACTTATTTCTTTAAAAATTGTAACTAGTGGGATAAAATCAAGTATTTTTCTCTGACTTTCTGGTACAAATTGTGCTTCAAGATGATGAAAGAGATGATGAGGGAAAAGTTTATTTTAGACTAGATCTAGCTTAACAAAAGTAGAAGGAAATATGAAATTAAAATATAACATTTTCCAATCTGTAATGAGATAATGAACCCACACAACAGTCATCAATGGATGTTAATATTTTTAGGTAAAAGCTTGGTGGGAAAAAATTATAATAGAGGCATCAGACTGACATAACATGAATTCACCGATCAACATTAGATTCACTAAAATTGGGCAACAGACTTTTGTCTCACAATGTGATAAAATAGGAAGTAAATACCACTAAAATTAAGACTTGCTTTTTCCTAAAAAATGAGATCTGGAGAAAAAAATCAGGCTCTTATATCTACCAGTTTACTGAAAATATAAGAGAAAGAAACAAGAAAACAGACAACTTAAAGAAGCAACTTGCCAAATTTGGAATGTAGAATATTCCAAAAGACAAATGACAAGTTTTCTTCTACCAATAAACAGCATAAAAAAAGGAGAAGAGATCATTACCATGCACATTAGTCTTAAGAAAAAAAATGCAAAATATGGGCATTTTGGACGTCGATTTGAACAACTCAATGTTAAAACTGAGAACAACTTTGAGACCTATGATGACATTATTGGTGACATATGAACTAAATGTTACATATTAATTATTGTTAATATTAATGAGTACTGATAGCATTTTTGGTTAAAGTGCTCTTATTAGTGATTCCTAATGAAGATTTTACAGATTGAAATGGAATGATGTCTGAGATTTCCTTTAAAAGACTCCAGAAAAACAAAGAAATGTATACGGGATGAAGAATACATGAAACAACAAAATTTTAAAAAGAAAACATAAAAAATGAATACGTGAAACAATGGCATCAAGTTGGTAATTGTTGAAGCTGAGTGATGGGTGCATTGCATGGGCTTTCATTCATTATAGGATTCTCTCTACTTTTGTATATGCATGAAAATTTTCATTTTTTTTTTTAAAGAAAAGAGGCATCAAGTGCATAAAAGCATCAAAGCTTGAGTAAGACTGACTGGGTTCATATAAATTCTGCCCTGCCATGTACTACTAACATTGCTATCTTTGTTATAAGGAAATGATTTAAGTGACTTAAATAGAGGTTAAAGCTCTCTTTACTTAACTGCTGTACATAAGGGAACACTACCAGACCAGGTAACTCCACAGTGGAAGTAAGGCCAGGAGTTTATAGGATAGGAAAACATCATATCCTTGACATTTTGACTTAGGCCACAGCTTTTCCCTTTAACCAAACTCCATGGTTCAGGATTGTTCCTGTTTTCAGTTTTCTTCTTCCAGGTTCTGATAACCATCAGAATAGTTTTGTTCCACAGCTATATAATTTTGCAAGCCTTGTGGGTTATTGGCTAGTCCAATTTCAAAGACAGACAGCAAAAAAGAAAGAAAAGGGAGCAAAGGTAGAAGACAAAGGGAAAACCGAGACCCCTCGGTCGTGTTTGTTTTAGCCCTTTTATATTTATATATCTTTATCATGCCACAGTTTGCTCATTTGTAAAATGGGGATAATAACAGTACCCAATTCCTTGTGTGTCTGTGAATATGGAATGATTTAATATATGTCAGCATTTTAAATGGTCCTTACTTCTATGCTTGGCATACAGGAAGTACTTCAGAAATGTTAATAATCATTGTTCTGTCAGGCCTCACACAGGCATTGCTTGAACTTCATTTTAATATCCCATGAATCAGAGTAGCTCATTAATCTTCATGAATGTAGGCCTCCCATTTACTTTCGTCTTCAGGTTGTGATCACCCTTCCTATTTTTGGTAGGTTTCAAGTAGTTTTTAGTCATTTGCCTACACATCAGAAACCTATGTTTGGAAGACATAAAGAAAGCAATGATCTAAATCATGAAAATAAAATGTAATGAACTTTCTAGAAACAAATCTGAAAATATTTGGTGTTCGACAGTGAAGTAAAATGTGAATTGAATTCTTCACTTTGCCAGTGGAGTTAGAAGTGCTAGGTGAGTATGATCAAATGTGAGCACAGCAGCGTGAATATTCCAAGTATAACAGGGCTTAGTGAGGACAACCTGCAGTGCTGCTGATTCAAACTGAAAAAATACTCAGTAATCAACAGCTCAGTTTTATTCAATGTTTACTGTTTATCTGGCCCTGAGCTAAGTGACGTATACACATTTTATTGTTTAATTCACAAAATAATCCTATAAAATAGATACTGTTTTTAATCCCTATGAACACACTGCAACTCAATGAGATTAAGTGACTAGACTATGGTTTCATAGTGCATTAGAAATTAAACACAAGATATTAGATTATATGTTTTATGTGCCTAATGATTACAAGATACATCTATTTATACATTGTTTTCAGAGATAGGAAAGCTTATTCTGAAACTATTTTATAAATGTGTTACAAGGTATTGCACAATATCTACTTTCTATTCTATGAATTTCCCTGGAGAAAATTATTTCCAGAAATGTAAATCCCATTAGTATCCAGAGTGGACAGTGCATGATAGTGTTGTTGCCATTTAATTCCAAATTGCAAAACTGTGCAAAATAAGATAAAAGTTGAATTATGGGGACACAATAACCATTAATATACAATTCCTAGTGGGACAGTGAAAAGTCCATACCAGAGGCTGGCTGGTTTTTCACCAGTTCATTCTCTCTCTCTCTCTCTCAACAGCTATACTACAGGTAAAGTGTGTCCATGTGAGTGAGTTCTAGCTAAAGACCTGTAAGCAGAAATTAAGTATACTGCTTTATCAGGATGAGCCCATAGAAATGTCTGTGCATAACCTTCCATGCTCTTTTGCTCTCAGCCAGGTGGTGGCAGAGGAACACAGTGACCTAAGATACAATATCTTGAAGATAGGGGAGCCACAAGAGAGAAGGAGCTTGGGTCCCTGAATCACTGCTTGAACAAGAGCCACCTGCAAAGCACAGTCATCAGTTTGGGATTTTTGAGATGCACTTCTGTATTAACACAGAGATTTTGAGTTTCATCATTGATAGTAGATAATGATATACAAACAAATACAGAAATCGATTATTTGATGTGGGGTTCTATCCACATTTTAACAAAACCTTATAATACATGGAGTAGCTTAGCTGTTAAACAGTGGTTGGGCAGTTAAATCAATATTGCAGTGAGAGCCATCTGGTACAGTGAGAAAACATTTAGTGAAAATGTCACCTGCAATAACCTGAATGACAGTGATGATGGGTTGGCATTTCTTTTCTGCTTTTTGTAAGGCATTATCAGAAGATAAGATCAGGAAATAATTGGTTGGTTTGCTAGCAGAAATGTTTAGGAAGCAGAGAACTTTCAATTTCAGAAATGTAGGCCCTTAAAGGACTGGAAATGCTGATTTATTCTAAGTACCAAAGAGTAAGAGGCAAGAATTTAAAAGTCATTGAATGAAAGACCCAGTAAGACATCTCAGCTGAATAACAAAGTCAGCTTTGCAGTCATGATGAGGTTATGCAAAACTCCAACTCGGTTCTTCAGAGGGAGTCAAGTTAGCCTACATTAAGTTGAGAATAGGTGCTTTTGTGCTATTAAAATTTGAACACTTGGGTCTTAAAAATACATAAACAAAAAGCCACGATTGATAGTATTTGCCAATGTTTGTGATATAACTATTCCCACTATAGCCAATTCCAAGCCATCAATATGATGTCAACTGGCTTGCAAAATTCCTGAAAATGCGACAATGAATTCTCAAAAGCCAATACCAACCGGTGACAGCACACCGCCATTGTACAACCCAAAATACATCATCTTTTAGTTTTGTCTGAAACAATTTCCACATGGTGAAAGACACAGGGACTATTGGGAATCAAATAGAAAATAAGCCTATTAATTTGTATAATTTTAATTATATTACCAAAAATATTATGGTTCCTGATTTGCATGAGCAAGAAACAAGTTGTAAGAGCTAGAAAGTAAGGAAAGCATAATCCCCAAAATCCATTTCAGGTGGAGCATAATGACAGAGGAAAAATCTTGCAGAAGTTGGAGCTCAGAACCTTACCTACTAAAAAATTTTAAAAAACTGCTATCAAAAAACAAAATCAGCTGTAATCAAGGAACTCTCCTGATTACCAGGACAAAATGGTGGGGTGACAGTGTCTTCCTCTCAAGGGTGTACTGTGGCTGTGAGCCGGTACTGCTGGGTGTGTTCCATGTTTTTCATTTCCTAAATGAAAATTGTTTACAATTATCCTATTCCAACACCTCCTTTGCATATCGGATATTTACAGAAGGAGAGAGGTGTATTCATTTCTTATTGATTTTGTAATGAATCACCACAAATTCAGTGGCTTAAGACAGCATACACTTATTATTTTACAGTCTTGGAGGGCAGAAGTCCAATATAAGTATAATTGGGACAAAATGAAATTATCATCAGGGCTGCATTCCTCTCTGTAGATTCTGGTTGAGGATACATTTCCTTGCCTTTTCCAGCTTCTAGTGGCTGCCCACATTCCTTGGCTTGTGGCCCCTTCCTCCATGTTCAAAGCCAGCAGTGGATGTGAGTCACCACATCACATCACTTTGATGTCCTTTCCTCATTACATATCCTCTGACTCTGACTTCTCTTCTGGCTCCCTTTCTGCTTTAAAGGACCCTTGTGATTACATTGCACACACCCAGATAATTCATGATAATTTTCTTATTTTAAAATCAGCCCACTAGAAAACTTAATTCCTTCTGCAACCTGAATTATCTTTTGCCATGTAACCTAACATATTCACTTGTTCTGAGGCTTAAGACTTGAACATCCTGGGGAGAGTGTTATTCTGCCTAATATAGCGATAAATTGTCTTCTTACCGCACACATCTCCAAAAGAAGAGCCACATCCATTTGATAGTAGTTATTGTACATATCCTGGAGGTGCTAGACTTGGATTTAGTTGCGGTGACTGAATGAGATTTTGGATTTTCTCTTCTGGGAGTGTTCTCTGCATAAGATAGTTGTGGAGAAGTCTAACTAGCTGCCCATGAAACCCAATTCTTCTTGGACACATAGCTACAATACATTTCACCAACTCCTTTGCAATTAGGTGCGTCCATATGAGTGAGTCATTAAAAATGGAATGTGAATGGAAGTGACCTATGCAGCTCCCAGGACTGGCTCCTAAGAAGTTCCATTCACCATCCTACACACACTCCCCCGCCCCTCTGACTTGGGGCTTGGAAGGTATTTTTTAAAATAGCAGAGCCCCAAATCAGAAAGACCATGGATCCCACAAGCCCTCTCCCTTCTGACAGCTGTCTGTCAGTCTGTTCTCTGTCTATGAGCTTGCTTGCATTTTATTTGCTAGTTTCTTTTGTTCATTAGATTTCACAAATAAATAAAATCCTACGTACTTCTCTTTCTCTGACTGGTTTATTTCCCTTAGCACAATGCTTGGGTGGGGGAGGTAGAAGAGGGTACAGAGGGGGATCAATGGTGATGGAAGGAGACTTGGCTTGGGGTGATGAACACACATGACATATTATAGACTTGAATACCTGAAACCTACATAATCTTATTAACCGACATCACCCCACTAAATTAAAAAATAAAAATAACAAAGAGCTTGGGTATTTAAATATTATTTTTAAGAAAGCACTCACATGTTTGAAACATTCATAGTAATTTATGTGACTTATGAATAATCTTTTGTAAAATTCAGTTTTGCAGCTTATCTTTTACAGCTACTAGTGATACTTTTCCTCTCAAGCTTTATGGTGTATTGGTTAATTAATATTTGTATAATCATTCACCTCTTCCCATCTTTATTGCCTCATCTGTAAAATGAGTATCTGCACCATTTGCTTGATGCAGCCCCTAAGAGAGAAATGTAAAGCACTTAGGCTATTGCTATGTTCATAAAGAAACCTCTCATAAAGTTTTATTATTATTAAATTGAACTAAATTAAGTTACAAATATTGTAAAATATGTTAAATATTGGTTATTTATACACATATAAAAGCACATAAATAGCAGCTAATTTTGTTCCCTAAAATAATCATTTATTAAAAAAATCATAAGGTAAAAACTCAAGGAGATCATAAAACAACTGGCAATTTGCTTCTCCATGTACCACTGTTGTTTGATTTTCTCTTTTCTCTGGAAACTTCCTTAACCAAAAATTTAGGATAAAGTATTATTTTAGGGCACATAGACTTAACAGATTAGGTATACCACTTCTTTTTTAAAAGATCTTATTTATTTTTAGAGAGAGGGGAAGGGAGGGAGAGGAACATTGATCAGTTTCCTCTTACATGCCCTCAACTGGGGACCTGGCCTGAAACCCAGGCATGTGCCCTGACTGGGAATCAAACCGGTGACCATTAGGTTCACAGGCCAGCACTCAATTCACTAAGCCACATGAGCCAGGGCTAGGTATCCCACTTCTTACCATATATACCTCAGCTCAGTGTCTCACCATACAAAGCACCCGGTCAATCAATCTACCCAATATATATATTCATTGAGTACCAACCAAGCTCTTATTTCCTCTAGAAATTTTTTTTGAAAGTAATTACCTTCTCATTATACTCACTTCTGGTATAACTGACATTCTTTCTAAAGTTTTTCTTCCCCCTCTGCATGTAACTATGTATGAATACACAGCTGAAGTACATAAAATGCACTACCTTTGGAATATTTAGTCCTACTTCTAAAGACCTAGAAAGTAGCATTTTATTTTAAATATGAACATTATCATGTTACCATTTTATTTCCAAATATACTTAAAGTATGCTTCATTCAAATTATATAAAGATAACATATATCTTATTCTCATACATCATGGATAAAAAAATTTAGTGAAAAGGCATTTAGAAGTTTTAGTTAAGCTAACCCATGTGGAACCACACTAGCCTGGTTTTCCATTAAGCCAAAATGACTTGAAGAAAAATTAAAATGTCAACCAACAGGTTTGTTTGAGCTACATGATGCCAGAAGAATGACTGAGCTGATTTTATTCTTTGAATTGACAGTATGGAGTTTTTACTATTGACTGAAACCAGCAGATGTTTTGGCATAATGTAGGACAATTAAAGCATCCTGAACAGATGACACTCCTATCTCATGCTCAAAGACATGTGGAAAGGATTTGACAACTTCATTTGGAAATAAATTATAATATTTAATGACTACTACTCTTTGGAAAGCTTTCTTAGATCTATTCTAAGTCCTACATTTTTTACTTGAAAATCTGTTTTTTTAAAATTATTCTGTTTCTGATACAATTTGAGAGTGTGCATTCTAGCCCTCATGTAAATCCCTTTTGCATGCCATTTCTCAGATACCATTATACCCTTTAGGCACTCAAGATGAATATTATGCTTACAAATTGATTTCTCTGTTCATTTAACATATGCTTGTCATCTCTAGATGCTTTAGAAAATCCATGAATGCCTACAACATCTTCAATGTCATAGAAAAGTTAACCCACACTCATTTATAATTAATGAATGAAAATACCCTTTGTTAATATTTTCCACATTTGTTATTACCTGTTTGATATCCACTTTCTCTGCTGGGCTATGGACTCCATGAATTCAAGGACTAAGTCTAGTATGTTTGTGGCACAAAACAGTTGCAGAATAAATAGTTCCTAAATGAAGAAATGGTTTACTAAATAACCTTGGTATAAGCTATATTGATATTATATTTAACATTCTTTAGTATCTTGAATTGTGTTTTATACTTTGGACAAATGAAATTTAAAAAAATGTTTTCTACCTTTATTTTATAGATTTAAGTTTTGGGAAGAAGTAAAATACCAACTTCAGGTTGAGAATAAGCAGTGAATCCATGGTGTGAATTGATCCCTGGTTTTTCACATTACAAAATGTAGTTATACCTCAGATTGAGGAACAGTTAATATGAAATACCCATACGACAATAGCTTGTTTTGGAATAGTGACAGTTTCACAGTGGCTTGTCCTATTTGGACTATTAGTTTAACTCATACAGCTATATGCAGAGATTTATCTTGAGACAGTTCCAAGAACTTTGTCTGTGATTGCAAGGATGTAGACATTATACAAATACTTTACAATATTTCTAACTTATCATGGTAAGAAGAACAATTTCAGTATAGCATTTAATATTTTCAACTACCTAAGGCCATGAGATTATTTCTATTTTTACAGAGCTTTATAACAAATGCAATATTACCTTACAATTTTATAATGACATTTGGTCACTGTTTATAGGCTCTAATTTCTGATGGCTCACAGCACAAGTGCTTCCTGTCTAGGTTATTAAATGGATGTGAAACAGGGCAAATCTTGAGAGTACTAAGAAACATTTAGATATGGAATGAATTACAAATCTATATGTTGTAAATTGAAACATTTTCAAGTTCTTGTATCTTTTTCATCCTATACTATTCTTTCTAGTATTTAGTAAAGGCTTATAGATTCTTTTAGAATGTAAATATATTTTTAATCAAATTTTTAAACACTTTGTATCAATACTAAAAATCAAATAATACAACAGAGCTTATTCTGAAAATATTTAGAAAATCTCTATCACATCTCCTTAGCTCATGTTTGACTCCCAAAATAACATTTCTTGAATTAATTTCCAAAATTATATATATATATATATTGCTTAAAATTCCATGGCTGTGATTGGATTTAGGAAAAAATCTACTTACTCCTCAATAGGAACTTTAGTTTTAATTCATTCCATTGTCTACACTCACCTGCCTCCAAATAGCCAATGACCATGAATAGTTCCTGTTGTTGGGAAACTTTATCGTGTTAAATAATATCTTCCCATCTCAATTTCTTGTGCTATAAAACTTGCTTTAGCATTTTGACTCCCTTCTGTGTAGGATGAGGATATCAGTACCTCCATGATTTCTGCACATTCTTTTCTTCTCTCTCTCCCACCAAATGTCACCTACAGTTTTACTTTTATACTTGTCAGGATTGTTAAATCCTACATTTTCTTCAATCATAATCATAACTTTCTTTCCTTGCTTGTAAACAGACACAACTTAAAAATAAATTTACTGCAAATGAAAAACAATGCAAATACTTTCTTTGAATACAATGTATAGACCCACCTAAGTTATTTGAAGTGGAACATTAATCAAGAACATATATCACTTAAAAAACGTCTGTATATTTGGACCATCGTTGTCTTGTAAGAGTGGCTTTTTCCCCCCTGAATTTTCTAATTGGTTTCACTTTTTCTCATTGAGTAAAAAAAGACAGTAGTATATTTTTATCATAAATGCCTCTCACAATCCAGTCTTATATATCCAACTGCCAGACCCCTGCCCTTCAAAGCTGTTTTTCCCTCACTTTTTTCCCTGTCCAAACAAATGAAAACTCCGTTGTTCTATTGCCTCCTGACAAATACTTTGTTGTCAATCTTGACTCTTCTCTTTTACTGTCATACATATCCAATCCAGCCAAAACTCCTGCCGGCTATACCTTTAAATCACATCTCAAATCTGACTGTCTCTGTCATCTTCATCGTTAAAACTATTTCAAGTAACCATCATCTTTCATCTGAATTATTTTTTTTCAGATTTAATGTGTTTTATTGATTAAAATATTACATTTGTGCCAATTTCCCTTCCCTCTGCTCCCCTCCACCCGGTGGACCCCTCCCTCCAGTTGTCCCCCCTTTTAGATTATGTCCATTAGTTGTGCATACAGTTCCTCCCAACCTCTCTCCGTCTATTCCATTCCCTCCTACCATGATCCCCAATTCCTATATCATCTCCCTCCCTCTCCCCACTCCCCCTCCCTGTTGACCTCCCCCCAATATGCTTCCCGTACCCACAGTTCCTTTTCCACTCTCGTTGCCTGTTTAGTTTGCCTTTGTTTCATCTCCCTAGCTTCTGTTTTTTAAACCAGTCCCTTTAACATCTCATATAACAGTGGTTTGGATCTAATGAACTCTTTCAGTTTTATTTTGTCCTGGAAACACTTTCTCTGTCCTTCTATTCTGAATGACAATTTCGCTGGATAGAGTATTCGTGGTTGTAGGTTTTGGATTTTCATTACTTTGAATATTTCTTGCCAGTCCCTTCTTGCTTGTAGGGTCTCCCTTGAGAAGTCAGCTGATAGTCTAATTGGGACCCCTTTGTACATAATTCTTTTCTTCTCTCTTGCTGCTTTTAAGATTCTCTCTTTATCTTTAATTTTTGACATTTTGATTATAATGTGTCTTGGAGTGGTTCTCCCTGGGTCCAGTCTCTTGGGAACTCTCCTTGCTTCCTGGACCTGCAAGTCTATTCCCTTCCCCAAGTCTGGGAAGTTCTCCTTTATTATATTTTCACTCAATTTTTCAAGTTCTAGTTCATCTTCCTCACTCTCTGGCAAACCAATGATTCTTATGTTGGGCCTTTTATAGCTGTCCCAGAGGTTTCTGATCCTCTCATCGTTGCTTCCCATTTCCTCTCTCTGCATTGGTTGACTGCTTGTTCCTTCTCCATATTCCAGTTTGTTGAAATGAACTCTGGATTTTTGTTCCTCACCATCTGTCTCGTATGTGGTTTTGTTCCTTTCGTTATGAATGTTTTTCGCTTCTTTCATATCTTTTTCCTGCTCTTTTGTGAATTCTGTAAGCCACCTGATAACAATGGCCCAGAACTGAGCCTCTGACAGGTTTCTTATCTGTTCATCTGTCAGGTTCTCTATCTGTTGCCTGGTGAGTTGTGTCACCGGGATTTCTATAGTTGTCTGCCTCATTTTGACAGATGCGTTTTGTTTTCTTGGGCCGGCTGTCGGGGGCAGTGCCTGTGTACGCGTCACAAATCAGCGACCGGCGCCTGCCTGTCCGCGACCTATTTCGCAGCCCTGTGGTGCTTTCTTTGGGGGCGGGGGTCCAAGATGGATTCACACAGTTATTCAGCTAGGAGACCGGGATCCGTCCTCCCGCCCCCCTGGGCCTCACTGTTCAAGGCGATGCGGTGGCTGCTTTCCCCAGCACTGGGGTCGTGCACTGCCAGGGGCTTGACTGCAGCCGGGATTCCTCGCCGCCCGCCGCTGTCCCAGGTGCGACCGCAAACAGCACTGCCCTCTTTAACTCTTACCTGCCCAAATGGCACCGCTAGTTTATAACTTCATATGTTGGGCTTCCGTGTAGTTTTATTTTCTGGAATTTCTAGTTATCCTTTGTTTTGAAGTAGTTGTATTCCTCTCTAGTTGTAGAGGGAGACCTAGCGTGTCCGTCTAAGCCTCCATCTTGGCCGGAAGTCCTCATCTGAATTATTTTAATAGTCCCTTCATGGTTTTCCTTCTTCCACTCTTTCTCCCTAACAATCCGTTATATCACAGTGATCCCATCAAAGTTATCCCATGGTCTCCTGTCTCACTCAGAATAAAATAAGTATTTATTAAGGTCTTAAAGTCCCATGAAATTTTCTGTTGGGTCTCTATTTTCTTCTATTCCAGTACTTCCTTTTATTTTCTCCAATGTAGGTGCACTGTCCTCTTTCAGGTTTCTGAACCTTTAGGTATCAGCCCAAAGTAATTGTTATGACAGGAGATGTCTCCATCCAACCTATTAATGATCTGAACGTACACTAAAGTAACTTCAGCTGACTTTAAGTTATCATTTCTATTCAGATAAAGGGGAAGTGCCTTTGTTTGGTCTGTCTACCTCATTCAACACACACACAGCAACATTTACAAAAAAAAAAAAAAGCCATGGTTTAAGGAGGGTGGGATAAAGGAAAGAAAACAATAGAAGGGTGAGAATCTGATAGATCGTGGGTGAATGAATTAAGCCCATGGCATCCAAAAGGGAGCTTTGAGATGTGGGCTCTGAGGACACATCTAAAGCACTAGCAAAGAGAAGGCTGGGAAGGCAAAGCACTAGCTGTAGGCAAATAGCCTAAACAGGGATGTTGAGCTGGTGCTGGATGGTCTGGAGATAAAAGCCATGGAGGTACAGACAATGTAGAAGATTCACAATTGGCAAATTCCAGAGCTCTGGACTCTTGCCAAGGGGAAATGGGGACCCAGGTCCTGACAACAGCGGCAGCTTTGTACCAAAACGTTTCTGAAGATTGTTGCAACTGTTACACTGAAGCTGTGTCCAGCAAGCTAGGGACACCACCAGGTCCACTCCACCTCCTGCCATCCTTAAGTGGGGCTCCAGCAAATGAGGGAGCCCCAATTTTGGTGCCAATTATTTCCCTGCTGGGTCACTACTTTGGCTGCATATCAGCATGAGAAAGGTCTTTCTCACTACAATATATGTTTAGATTTTATGTGGTGAAATATAACACTTTTTCTGTTGCACATTCTGGAATCTGTGTTATACTTAGAAGGGCTTTCCCCAGGAGGAGGAAAATACACCTCTTATTGTTTCCTTTAATAATTTATTGTTTTGTTTTTTCCATTTAAATTTTTACTCCTTTGGGATTTACAGCATGATACAATTTTCCAACTTTTCTAAAAAACATTTTTCTTACTCTTTTAAACAGCCATCCTCATATTATAAGGTAATCCTATGTGTGTATAAATTTATTCTTATATACATATGCAGTGATCTGGGTTTGTTGATTTATGAAACAAAGCTGTTTTGTTTTTAGTTATTTAGTTTTACAACAATTTTCCTATCATTTAGCTCTAGAGTCCCATTATGATTATTTTTATATTTTTTTCTGGCCATTCTTATTTTGTTGCTGTGGTTTTTTTTTTTTTTTTTTTTTTTTTTTTTTAAGTTGTACATATGGGAGTCCTTGCAGGAAAAATAAGACACTAAAATTTTTTAATTCAGGAAGAGTTTTATAAAAAAAGTATGTACAAAGTATGCAGAAAAGTTATAGAGGAGATAATAAAGTTCCTCGTGACTGTTAATATCTGGGTACCATTATTCTTAGCCTTAAAGAGGTGAGGAGAAGAAACAAGAGTAGGAAATTGTTACCACAACCCAGAAGTCATGCAGTGAAGACTGCTAACTGACAATTTGACATGCTACTGAGGGCTATAGTACACTCAACTGAAAGGCAGAAAACAAAGGACCTATTGGTGTAGTCTGAATAGTACAGCCTTCCAAGTGCAGAGCAGGTTAGAGAAAGATGCGCAGAAAATCTGGATAGGTATGTGGAAGTTATTCTATATAGTAAAGTTATTTTGCTTCTCAGAATACATTCATACTTTTCACCTAGGTGACAAATTTGTGTTCACTAAAAAAGAGGCATACTATCAACTACTTTATTATAGTGCAGAAAAGTCCATTCTAGTCATCCTGTTGTTTGAAAGCTAAAACATTAAATCATTTTTATTAGATTTGATAAGAGGGTCACATCTTTAGAATCCCTACCAGTATAGAGTCTTCAGACCTAGATGAAAAGCACATTTTAAACAGATAAATAAGCATTTCACTATTTGGTAAGACAGATGTATATACATGGTCAGATATTAATAACTGATGTCTGGAAAGGGCCATGGAACAGCCACAGGTCAAAGTGTAGAAGATGAAAAGGTAGGTAGCTAGATAAAGAGCTATCATTTCATAAATTATAAAATCATTGTAGAAATCAAATCAATGCAAAGATATTTCAAACAACTTTTTTGCCAATATACTTAATAACTTAAGTAAAATGGATGAATTATTTGAAAAACAAAGTTAACAAAACATAGAGCATTAGAACATCTCAGTTAGCACTACTGAATTCTCTTTTTTTTTTGAGCTCAACATACTTTATTGAATAATCCATTTTTCCCTCACTGATTTGAAGTGTGACCTTATCATATGTTAAATTCTATTGAATCCTTCATTAAAGTTGAATTCATTATCATAAGCATGTCTATATAGAGAACTCCAGGCCCAGATAATTAACAGGAGAATTTAAGCAAACATTTAAGAAAAAAATCTATTTCATAAATCCTAGATGAGGGACAGATTTTCATGTCATTTAATGGATAAATATATCCATTATACCAACACCTAAGATATAAAAAGAAAATTAAACTATCTCTCATGATATAATTCCTCAATAAAGTATTAGAAAAAACAAGTCATCAGTATATAAAACAGGAAATTCATTATGATATCTGAGGTTTATCCAAGGGAATGCAAGGTTGGGTGAATATTAGGAAATTAATCAATATTAACAAAATGAAAGAGAAAAAGCTTATGATCATCTTAGCAGAAGCAGAAAAATATTTAACGATTCCACACCCAGGATAAAAGTTTTGGGCCAAGTTTATCAACCTGATAAAGAGTATGTACAAAAAATGTATAGCTAACATCTTACTTAATGGTGATATTTGAGATATCCTTCCTTTAAGATCATGAACATGGCAAGGATGTCATTACTAGTATTTAACATTGTATGACGAGTTCATAGTCAGGGCATGTGGCAGGAAAAAGTAATTTGGATTGAAAAGGAAGAGGTAAAATTTTCTTAATTGAAATACAGTATAACAATTTACATTATCACAATAACATTATTAAAAATAATTAGGTGGTCACAGTTACTTATTATTTACAATCTAAAATCCATAAAACAACTACTAGGCCTGCCTATCCAATTTAGCAAAAGCATAGGACATAGAGTGAGCATATAAACTGTAGAATCATCCTTACTTTTTTGCTGGTTCCTTCATTAATGTGCTCATTAAATATTTGATATACCATCACTGTATATTTCTTTAACAGTCATGCTTTTAACTCTTGAAGCTTCTACTTTGACAGTTGGGGAAATTCCACTGAGATATCTAAATGGGCACTTAAGGGCAATTAAACAGGGTTGCATGAGAAGCGTCTTACATGGTTTTAAACCCAGACACATCTTTCTTAGCTCCAACAGTGAATCTCAAGGGATCAAAGTATTTAACTCTCAGTGACTCACACTTCATTTTGTTCCTGATTCTCTATGTATTTCTGGGTTTAGGCCAAGCTCAGTTCTTTATCTTTTTTGCTTTTTTTGTTTTTTGCAATTGGTCACTAAATGAACTTCCCATTTTTGGCAATAAAAATTGTCAATTTGATTTTTTGTCTGACCATTTGATATTCTCTAACAGATAAAGATAGGAATCTCTATGCTTTTGAGTAAGAGCAAAAAGAAAATTTGATTTGTCAAGTCCATTTTGTTTGTTTTTATGTCTTCCATTTGTGCTATATATTCAAACATATTTCGAACATATTTGAGGACTAAGGGGTCTTTCATAGAATCTGATAACTAAAGTAGATATTATTGCATTTACTTAAAGAAAACCTTGGTTTCTATCTAAAGGAAAAATGCCCACCCTTTAGTATCGGGGCACTTAAAGTCAAAGTCTCAGTTTGAAGATTATTAATATTGAATACAACTCTTTAAACAGTTTCATGTACAGGTTGAGCCATATGAAATCACTAATTGCAACCATTTCTGACTTGCAAAAAATGGCAATTTCACATGATTCAAATGCTGTTTCTATTTGGTTGGCATAATCAACTCATTAGAAACAACTTTATGCTAAATCAAACCATACAACTAGGAAATGGTAGAAATTAAGGGGTAGAAGGTTCTCGCTCTCTGGATGCAGTTACCTTTTTCTGTAGAAGACAATGTTAACAGTGTCTGTAGGAGATACTATTCATTTTCCTACCAGTATTAGCTTTTTAGTACAGTATAACAAGCTAAGACAAACATAGCAGTTTACAACAGCACATGTTTATTATATCATGGTTTTCATGGGTTAAGGGTCCAGGAATGACTAATTGGGTCATCTGCTTAAAGTCTCATAGGATACAAATCAGTTACAGATACGATCCTTCTAATACAGAACACTCTTTTCTTAATATAGTAAATTTCTTCTTGTTTAAGCCCCTTTTATTGATTTCTTTATTGTTTGCAACTGAATGACCCTTTGCTGATACAATATCTGTAATGTAGACAAGTATTTTGCCTTGTCTGACAAGTTAGACTGGATCTTCTATACATTTTTTTCTTGCCAATTATATATATATATATATATATATATATATATATATATATATATATATTCTTATTATTATTATATATATATATAATTCTTGGATTCTATAACATACCTAAAACACAGTCTACTGAATGCAAAGTAGACCTGCTTGAAAAATTGCTGTTTGCCTGTTTTTTGGTTCTAAAATGAATTGAACAAAATACTAAAATACAAAAAAAATCACTGCTTCTAAAAGTTTTGAGTTGTTATCATGTAGAATAGTGTGTCTCAATCTTCAATGTGTATACAATTCATATGAGTTTTGTCAAAATGGAGATTCCGATTCAGTCAGAGGTGACGTTTGGTAACCTGCATTTTCAAGTGAGCTTGAAGTGAGGTCAGTGTTGCTGAGTGTGAAGATTATGTTTTGTGTAGAAAAGATGTATACTTATAGTCTATTGAAAGTAATTTTATTTAGAAGAGAGAAAAAAATTAGCTTTTAGTTTTTCCAAAAAAAATGATTTCTAAAATATGCTCATTTGATTTTTTTCCCCTTACATTTCTTTTACTTTGATCCATGGGAGATAATCACAAGATTAAACATTGCTTAAAATTTTTTAAAAGGAAGTCTCACATGCCAAATAGCAGCTTGTTTCTGATTTGTATTTTTATAATTCTGTTGGATCATTGGGAAGAAACAATTGCTTTTCAGTGTTAATTATCTTGATATTTATTGGGGAGGAAACTGTATCTGAAAATAATGAGGCCAAATGATTCTTTAATTCAGAGGAAGGATGTGGGAATTTTCCTTCTCTTTAGAAGAAGAAAGCTTCTCTTTGATGAGCTGACAGTTACATTATGTTCTTCTTTTGCAGTCTCCCGTGACTACTGATTTACATCAAAGCTTTGCTGACAATTCAGCATTTCAGTCTGTTCTTTGGACTGAGTGGAACTGTCAGGTAGCTTAGTTTAGTTTAGTCACTACAAGGCATGGAAGATGACTTTTATTTAGGCTGAAAAGAGCTGCAAATTAGTACTATCCCAGAACCTTTCTGGAATGTCACTTTCATTTGCAATCCACAAGCCTAAATCATAGGACACAAGGTTTGAAAACTTGCAAGGAAGACAATTTATTTGGGACGTAGGTATCTCTAACTGAAGCACTAATTCTTCTGAACTTACAGAAGGTGATTTATCACTGCCCTTAATTGGATTTATTTATCCTTTAAAGAATTGATATTAAGGTGTTTTGAAGACTCTTGCTCTATGTTTTCAGTTGGTCAGGGCATTTAAATGCCCCTTAACAAATTTTAGTCCTCTGGATGATAGTGGATACCTAGTCTGATGTAATAAAGGGTATGTTTACATAACAATAATTATCCATTTTAAATTTAGCTAACATACCAAATATACTTAAAAATTTTTAAACAATATAAGCAGATCATATATTTTAAGAGAATAAAGATGTTTCAAAACTTAAAAAAAAAAAAACAGTTCTACTAAGACTATGGTACCATAAAGGATAACAATGCTGCTGGGAAAAAGTCTTGATACATTTAATATATAAAAATGAGTTTGTTATTAAGACTCAATTATCTCAAATCAACTACAGGCTTCTAATTTCTAAGCATATTATAATTTTAGGTAAATACATATCTCTTAAAATTAAAATTATGCTTACATATGTTTTAGTATAATATTTTTCTTAAATGATGAAAAGTAGGTTTAATTCATTCTTAGCCAAAATATGAATTTGTGGAGGTCTTATCAATGACACTTTATTATTTTAAGTATTGGGAGTAAATTACTTAGAAGACACAATTTGGTGGGAAAAATAGAAAAAAAGAAGAAAATTTAAAAGAAAATATAAATTAGCCCCTATTACTACCCAGAAATATCTTTGGATACCATTTCGGCATACTTGCCTCTACTATTTTAATGCTAATCTAGATATACACTCACAAAATTGGTGTCATATTTCAAATATTCACCAGGGACTTAATTCACATGCACACAGAAACAGAGTTTATTAAAAAGTTATTTTCCTACTGGTATTAGTTTGCTAGGGTTGTGATCAGAAAGAACCACAGACTGAGTAGCTTAAACAACAGAAATTTATTTTCTGGAGGGTAGAAGTCTAAGATCAAGGTGTAGACAGGGTTGGTTTCTTCTGAGGCCTCTCTCCTTGGCTTATAGGCAGATGGTCATCTTCTCCCTGTGTCTTCACATGGTCTTCCCTCTGTACATGTCTGTGTCCAAATTCGCTCTTCTTATAAACACATCAGTCATGTTGGATTAGTGTTCACCCTAATGGCCTCGTTTTAACTTAATGACGTCCTTAAATACCCTATCTCCAAATACAGTGACATTCTGAAGCACCGGAGGTTAGGACTTCAACTTATTAATTTCAGGAGGACACAATTGAGCCCATAACACTACTTAAAATACCATTAACATTCACCTACATCATTAAATATCCTAATGCCACACAATTTAAATGTATGAAAATCTATAATAGATCATCCCCCCATTTTACATTTGCATTATATTCAATTTCAATAATTATAAACAGATATCTCTGTATTAAATATTTGCCCACATCTCCAATATTTTCTTAGATAAATGTATACAAGTGAAATGGCCAGTGGAATGGTAGATATTGCTTTGGCTCCTGACATGTATTTCCATGTTGCTCTTCAGAAGCAGCATCAGTGCAGGTATCACAGAGCAGTACGTAAGAGCATCTCTTCACCACAACTTTGGTATTACCAAAGGCATTGCTATTCTTATTGTATTCTTGCCAGTGTCATCAGGGAAAAAAGGATTCTTACTGCTTTTGCTTTCACTACTTTTATTAGTGATGTAGACTCTTCATAGACTTATTGACAATTTGCATTTATACTTTTAAAAATCCGTACCCAGGTATATGTTCATTGATTTTATAGAGAGAGAGAGGGAGAGGGAGAGAGGGAGACTTTGATGTGAGAGAGGAACATCGATCAGTTGCCTCCCATTCATGCCCTAACCAGGGATTGAACCCACAGTCTAGGTATGTGCCTTGATTGGAAATTGAACCTGTAACATTCTGCTCTGTGGGACAATGCTCCAACCAACTGAACAACCCAACCAGGGCACATTTATTTTTAGATGAAAGATTTTTTATTAATGAGCTGCTATGTTCTTTTTCATGGTTATTATTTTATGTGCTTTAGTCCATTGTTTTGGCCCTGGCTGGTTTGGCTCAGTGGATTGAGCGTCGGCCTGCGAGCTAAGTGTCGCTGGTTCGATCTTCCAGTCAGGGCACATCAGAGAAGGAAAACCCTGACTCCAAAAAACCTCCGCTGCCTTGCGGCATACCTCTTCAGGGGAAAGGCTAAGGGAGTAAACCCCGACAGAAAACCCGGAGCCGGAGTCCCTAAGGCGGTTTGACGTTGTAGTCAACACCGGCAACTCCTGCGGCGCACCTGAAGCCAAGTTGTATTGACTCCGTCTCTCCCTTGGATCCTTCAGCTGCGAAGAGAGGGGGGGTCTGCTGCATGGGCAACAGCAGACCCTCCATATCACCCTGCCCAGGCTCTGTAGCTTCAGCTTCACTGGAGAGGACACTCCAGCGTCATCACAAGATGTCGATTCAACACGGGAGGAGACAGATACCGTGTCACTCCCGAGTTGGACTGCACAGCCACTCTCGGCGGTGCAGATAGACTCTTAAGAAGCTACACCATCGTCTCTCGAGATGGACGGCTGCCGACGACGACTAGTCCATTGTTTTTATTCACTATTATTTATATATAAATCTACATATAGTTCATAACTAAGTTTATACCATAGTTCATAACTAAGGTAATATGGGGACATTTTACCTTTTAGTATCTTATTTTAGGGCAGAGTTTCTCAACCTCAGCACTATTGATATTATAGATCAGATAATTCCTTGTGTTGGGTACTGTTCTCTGAACTGTAAGATATTATTTTTAATTAATACGTTTTTATGTAACGTGCTAAATATAAGATTATTTCTTCTTTATCAAAAATATAGATCCCAATGAAACATGATAATTTTGTATTTCTTATTTTATAATAACTGCTGTTAATATATACACATCTACAACCTCATTAATTATGTAATTATAACAGTTTCTTGATATATCAAACATATTGCTGTATGTCTATCATGAATGAAAAGTCTTTTTGTTAAGATGTTCTCATCAACAAAAATATCTCTTATTAAGTGTAAAAAAAGGTAGAACTTTTCAAATGAAGAAACCGAAGCGCAATCGTATACAATGATATATGTAAACTCAGTAGAAGAAAGCTGAATTGACACCAAATTGTTGATACACTTCCCACTGAGAGGTGGAGTTTCTGCCTCCTCCCTTGAACCTAGGCTGGACCTTGCTGTGACCATCAGAGCATGGCGGACGTAATGCTATCCCATTTTTAGGACAGCTTTACAAAGACAGCAGTTTCTACTTCCTTTCTGTTGCAGCCTAAAGCTGCTGCGTAGAACTTTAATTATCTTGACACTTCCATACTATGCTGAAGTCCATGGTAGGCATCTTGAGAGACTATGGGGAATAGAGTGAGAAAGGAAAATGTCTGGCCTGTCTTCATCTCTTTCACCTTCCAGCTTTCATTCCATCTGACTTCCCAGAAATCAGAAGAAACAACTCATCACTGCTAGCCAGGTCTGAATTCTTAATCCACAGAATCATGAGATAAAAAGTAATAAATTGTTGTTTTGGGCCACTAGGTTTTAGGGTAGCTTGTCATGCAGTGTTAGCTAACTGGAACAGATTGAAAGAATGAAATTAGACTCCTACACTACACTATTTAACATAGTAAATTCAAAATGACTTTAAATCTCTAACTGTAAAAAATGAGAATAAAAATAAGAAGGCTGATAATTTTCTGGCTAGCAAAGAGGTGTGGAAATACTTACTGTCATACATTGCTTGTGAGATTGGAAATTGCCACACCTTTTGGGTGGTAAAATGTGTTAACTGTTGAGGCGGATGTGCCTCACACAACCTAGGTTTGGTTGGGAGTCGCTCTGTCCAGTAGAGGCTTCTGACCACGGTGGAACAAACTCTTACCTAGGACACTTTATTATGTCCGATGAAATAACTTCTACTCAGTACACTTTATTATGTCTGGAGTAAGGAAGATGACTGCCTCTCTAGTGGAGAACAGCAATTGGACCCTCTTCCCATAAGGGTCCTTTTATTGAGGAGGATACACATGAGAAGTACAAGGTCAAGATTCATGAATCATCAATAGTTCGGAGGCGTTAGGGTTACAGTTGACAGTAACAGATTACATGTACTAGTACAGAGGGCACAGTGACCAGTCTGTGTCAGGGTCTATCAAACATCTTGACGCCACACTGGCATTAGGTGAAGGTTTCATACATTCCTATCTAGAGACTGTTTATGTTATACTACAGATAAAGAAAGCAGAGCAAATTCTAAAGCATAATAAGCATTCTTTAAATCCAATTCCCATGGGAACCTTCTGAGTGGCTTTCGGTTATGTTTCCCGCACAGCCTTATGTTGAGGCTTAAAGACAGGCGTGACCAGAATGCTGGTGGCAGTCAGGCTCAGGCCGGGGCTACAATTCCCTAAACCATGAGGAGCGGTTCCCTACAATCTGTTACGATGACCAATCCTGAAACCTATCCTACGGAAATAAAGTCACTAATATATAAGAATCACTATCAAAAAAATGTCTATCACAACAACATTGACAGTGGTTGAAAAAACAAACAAACAAACCCTGGACAATCTGAATAGTGAAATCAGGGAGAAACATCAATTGGTTGCCTTCCACATGCCCAGAGCAGGGATCTTACCTTCCCACGTTGGGGATTGAACCCCCAACCCAGGTGTGCACCCTGACCTTGAATTGAACTCACAAGCTTTGTGAGTATTGGATGGTGCTCCAACCAACTGAGCCACACTGGCCAGAGTAAAAGATACTATTAAAGTAAAACTCATTTCTGATAGAGAATTTGTCTCCAAAATATACAAAGAACTCTTAAAACTTAACAATAAGAAAATAGGTAGCTCAATTTTAATATGAGCATAAAGATCTTAACAGACACCTTACCAAAGAATATATACAGATGGCAAATAAGCATATGAAAGGATGCAATACCATTTGCCATTAGAGAATTGCACATTAGAACAATAACAGATATCAAGACACATATTAAAATTGCTTAGAACTCCATAACTGACAACAGCAAATGCTGGTAAGGGAGTTGAGCTGCAAGAAACCTCATTCAGTGCTGGTGGAAATGCAGAATGGTACAGCTGCTTTGGAAGAAAATTGGGTGGTTTCTTACAAGGTGTAACATGGTCTTATACAATATGATACAGCACTCATGTTCCCAGGTATTTGCTCAAATGAGATGAAAACTTATGTCCACACAAAAACTTGCACATAAATATTTAGAGTGGCTGTGTTCATAATTGCCAAACACTGGAAGCAATTAAGATGTCCTTCTCTAGGTAAGTGGATAAACATACTGTGATACACCTTTACAGTGTGGAATATTATTCATTGAATAAAAAAGGAAATGAACTGAAAAGGGAGGAAGGACTGGAGAAACATCATATACATATTGCTTAGTGAAAGAAGCCAATCAGAAAAAGCTACATACCATATGATTCCAACTATATGACATTATAGAAAAGGCTACACTATAGAGACAGTAAAAAAAAAAAAATCAGTGGTTGCCAGGGGTTCAGGAAAATGGAAGAATACATAAATAGTTAAAGCACAGAAGATTTTCAGGGGGCAAAACCTATTCCATATGATGCTGTAATGGTAGATAACAGGACATTATGCATTTGTCAGAACTCAAAGAACTGCACAAAACAAAGGGTGAATCTTAATGCAAATTACAAACTTTAGTTACTAATAACATACTAATATTAGTTCATTAATTGTAACAAATATACCACAGTGTTACCGGAGATAGTGAGCTAATTATTAATAAGGAAGGAGGCCAAGGGAATTGGATATTGTTGAGCATAATCAACTAGGGAGCATAAAGCTATTTGTTTCACCAGGAGGCTCCACACAACGCAGGAATTGCAGCTTTTCCCCGCAAAGGGGAATGGCACTCCTCCCTTTCCCTTCCAGTATGGAATCCTTGGGGGAAACAGGATGTAGGTAAGCACATGCACAATAGAAGGCAAAATGGCCCAGCGGGAGGTGCCTTACAATAGAGGCCTGTCAGTCTAACCTGAGAAAGGGATCAATTGGCTACAGGGTAGACCCAGCAGAAGCATGTGACAGTTTAGGAAGTTGATTGGTTATTTATAAAAAGCTTGTGGTGTGTCCCAAACCCGAGGTGATAGAACCCAGGGAAACAAAGAATATCTCTCTCTCTCTCTCTCTCTCTCTCTCTCTCTCTCTCTCTCTCTCTCTCTCTCGCCTAGAAACTCATGCTCACCTCATGCACTTGTGCACTCTCTGTCCATAACCATGTGGCACTAGTGGCCTCCGCGTGAGCCTGGATACTGCAGCACAGCCACGGCTTGTAGCTGGTAACACAAGCTAAGCTACCTGGATGAAGGCCGAGACCGCTTAGCAGCTGCCTGCGGGCTATAAAGGACTAAGCCTTAATATGACATAGAAACTCTGGACACTGGCCTTTGTTTTGGCCTTGCTAAAGACACAGGTGGACTTTTTCCATGGAGGGACGGACGGAAATGGGACACAGACACAGCCTTCCACCAAAATAAACCTTGCCACAACGCAGTCTCCCATGCGTGGGTCTCTGAAATGCTTTCCTCGTGATTCTGTGAAAGATCCCACTTCTATCATCAATAACAGTAATGCAGGATGTTGATAATAGATGATATTGTGAGGGGGAACAATTCTCTGTACTGTCTGCTCAATTTTTCTGTAACGCTAAAACTGTTCTAAAATTAATAAGTCATTGAGCTACAAGTTTATGATTGGTCCATTTTACTATGTCTATTTTGTGCTTCAAGAGAATGTAAAATCCTTTAAGAAAACCAAAAACTAAATTGAAAACCACCAAAACACAATCAAAATATTTTGATTGAAACTCTTCTGGTAAAAGGAAAATAAATGATTGAATTCAATAGTGTAAAAAGTTGGGACCCTAAAATGTAGATTTATCATTAGACAATAAAACAAGGCCTGGAAAGCTCCAGACACTAATTAGAGAGTTTAGCATGTGCATATTGGGGTGCTCTTTTTCATAATTATTATTTCTGGTTGTTATTCAAGAAAGACATGCACCAAATATTACCAGGTTATTCAGCATCATCATACATAATATCAGAAATGCCCACTTCAGCTAATCAGCTAACCTAGTAAATTCATAGATGGTATACTTTAAGGATAAGCTTCTCAGATTTTATTTGTTGTTTCCTAAAACTTTGTTTGTACAACACTCAATTGCAGGGGGAATTGGAAATGTGCGCACGCGTGTGTGTCTGTGTGTGTCTGTGTGTGTGTGTCCCATTTCCAAATGTCTGATGCAAGGGCAAAACACGTTAGTAGTGAGCTTCATGGATGTTTACACTGAAGCTCAAATTGCTAGCTAATCCACTGGGTTATACTATTCTTTGGATTTCCTTTTGAAGGAAGAGATTAAACAAAACTCCTGCTTTAATTAATAGCAGACATAAAAGCAGAGTTCAGTGAGAATCTGTGTGGTATGCATATGTACAGAATTAAGTAAAAGTTTTAGCAGAAAATGCAAATAAAGATGTTTTTAGGCATAGAAGTGGAACTAGGGAATTTATCCAAACACCAGCAGTTCTAGAAAGCACTTTCCTAGCTCCCCCGGTACTCGACTTTATAAAACTCATGTAATCATGATGCAGAGGGAATAAGCAGCTGGATTAGAGTACTTGTTTGCTCCTGCTTTTCATCTAGTCAGCCCAAATGAATGATTCTGTTCTGACAAGGCTTTCTCTCACAAGGGTCCTACAGACCTACAATGTATAAATGCCAGCGCCTTTAAATAGCTCCACCAGCTTACATACACAGAAAAGAGGATATTATTAGAGTATATAGATTAAAATGTCAACATTTTGAGCTGCAATTAAGATTGTTCCAGCATTTCTTTTGTAAAGCTGCATTTTCAGGGATTCATAATTCAACATAATAATCATTCCCCATATAAAACTTGGCTCACAAATTCACAGGATGCAAGGGTTTTATTTTGATCTTAAAATAAAGCAACTTTGAATTTTTTAAAGGAACTGCCACAGTGTAGCTCTCTTACTTTGACATGTTTTTGCCAAGCCGGAAAAAAGAAAAAAAAAAAAAAAAAAGCTTTTGATATTTTTCTGCCTAGTAGCTATTGCAATGGGTTCGATTTTCTTTCCTATATATGATTAACTGTCCTGTGATTGGTCTTCTAAACTGCAATTGTTTGTGTATATAATTCCATGAATTGAAGATTTTAAAAAACTGCACTGTGCAAATGTTTATTTATTGAAAAAAAATTTATGCATCAAATTTACCAGGTTCAAAGAACCAGGGATGTTTAATCTAGAGGATAACGCTCTTCCAAGGAATTTCCAATTCATCAGGGAGTATACTTACTCTGTATAGACACAATTGGGAAGTATCATTTAAGGCCACAAGAAAACAGTTAAAATAGCAGAAGAAAAATACCCTTATAGGTAAAGTTGTCCAGAGGGGATGGACTTATTATGTCCTTAACTGTTTTTCTAGGATGGTCTAAAAGATCTCTTGCTAGAGATTTTGGGGAGAGGACCTTGGCAATAGTGAGATTCCTTTAAAGTATGAGATTCTAAAACTTGAAAACATCCTTCATAGTTCTATGGAAGGTAAAGAAAATTAAAATATTTGTAATTAAAGGCTATTTTTTCCAAAATACATAAGAGCTGACCATTGTTTTCAACCAGTTTCTTTCCACCATTTTCCAGTTACCAATGATGAGCTGGAGAGTGGGAAGGGAGTTTTCACACTGTCTTTAGCATATGAAATATCTAGACTAGAACTGTGGGATATACTTGCAGAATGAATATATAAAGTTAGCATTGCCCTTTGAAAGGCATGGGGTTATTTTTTAAATATACAGCCTCACATTGACTCATGTTCCCATAGAGTAGAAGAATGCTTATTTCCTTACAGCTTTCCAACACTAAGTATCATTACACTTTAAACGATTTAAAGTGATTCTTACTGCCCTGACCAGTGTGGCTCAGTTGATTAGGCATCATTCCACGAAGCAAAGGGTCACCAGTTCGATTCTTGGTCAGGGCACATGCCCGGATTGTGGTAAGTTCCCCAGTTGGGGCATGTACGAGAGGCAACCTATTGATGTTTCTCTCTCACATTGATGTTTCTCTCCTTCTCTTTCTTCTTCCCTTCCCCTCTCTCTAAAAATAAATAAATAAAATCTTAAAAAATAAAGTGATTCTTACTATGATTTTTTAAAATTGAGGTGAAATTCACATAACATAAATTAAATCATTTTAAAGTGATCAGTGGCATTTAGAACATTTGCAATGTTGTACAACTACCACCCCAATCTCCTTTCAAAATATTTTCATCATCCCAAAAGGAAACCTCCTACCCATTAAGCAGTTGCTCCTCATTCCCAATTCCCCCATCCACCCCCACACATCCTGGCAAACACAATTGCTTTCTGTCTCTATGGATTTACTTATTCCAAATATCTCCTACGAATGAAATCATACAATACGTAACATTTTGTGTCTGGTTTCTTCCACTTAGAATCATGTTTTCTAGGTGCATCCGCATTGCATTATGTACCAGTACTTCATTTCTTTCTCATTTTATGGGTATATAACACTTTATATGTCTTGAAATGTGCATGTTTAAAAATCATTTTAATGTTCCCTTTTTGCACTTCATTTCATAATCACTTCAAATAAAAATAATCATTTTTGGGTATCTTAAAAAAAATAAGCATGATTTTATGGCAGCCAGCATACTGAAGTGTAACCTTATGAAATCAAACTCATTTTTATCAATGTCATTAACTGGTTTCAACATTGTTTCTATGCTATTATTCCAATGGCTTATCAACTTCAATTTTACACCAATACATTTGGGCCTATAATGTCTAACCTTCAGTGGGTCAGCAATTTACCTGGCATCAAACAGTTCATCACCTAGTTTGATGGTCCTCATGAGAAGCTGCAAGAATTAACAAGGCATCCCCAAGATTCCCCACACATTGGGTTAAGAACAAAAGGTGAAACCTGAACTGATCAGTCATCTTTCTCTACTTTCAATAGGTGACTAATTCTTACTGTCATCACCTACACTGTCACACCTGCAAGGGTCAGAAAATTTTCTAATCTGATCCAGTCCCTTCTCTATACCACTTGTTCTGCTTCAAACCTTTCATGAGTTCTTTGGGTCTCCAGATCTTTAGTGCGCAAGCCCCATTATATCTTCAACCTTCAACTTCTGGCTTCAGCTAAAATCTGGCTATCTTTCCACCACTACTTCTTCCATCAGTACATCAACATAAAACTGGTTTTAGTTTGTGTATTTATTTGTCGTCTCATTCTTGGAAAGGGAGGTAGCCATTCTCTCTTGCTCCAGGTTACTTTTTTACAATATTGTTGTACTTTTCTTATTTGTAGGCACAGTCTTTTGCAGCCCAAACAATTAGGCTATACCTGTCTTTACTCCTTTCTTCTACTGTCTTTCACTCACAGTCATGCTGCATGCCTTCCCCCCCACCCCAATAAAGTGAAGATTTAGCTCTTGATTCTCTCTGTTCCTCCACTGATATCATTACTCTGGATAATTTTTTAATATGCAAGTGGAGGTGATAGCCATGGGGATGTGCCACTCAGATTCCCCTTTAAGAAATAATACGTGGCTCAGCTACGGGCAGTGCAGTTGCTGACACCCTCCAGTTGCAGCACCTTTAGGATATTCTGTAGTGTTTCACTAAAGGCCACAGTTTCCAGGGAGGCCCCCAGGAAATTACTCAGCATGGTGACATTATTATGTTCCTTGCCCTTTCTGCCCAACGCAAGACACCTCTTAATGGTTAACCTTTTCTCCAGAGCTAAAACTAGATTAGCCAAAACATGTTCAGATCTGCATCGCATTCTGAGGTTCTTTCTGCCACATGCTCCCTCCCCACGCACCTGTCAGAAGTGTCAGATACGCTTCCTAGTCTGCACACATTCCCTGCCCAATTCTGTGTCCTCTCTTCCCTTTCACAGGAATTGTCCTCCCCACTGCCTCAGACTCCTAACTCCACGTCAGTGTCTGCTTAGCAGATCTGACTTAACACAGTGGTTGTTCAATCCAAGCTCCCAGCCTCTCTTTTCCTTTACCTGTCACTTCATGGCCTTTACTTACACCTATCTTATGACCCAATCTCATGGGCACACCATAAACATTGATACCACCAATAATTACCATCTTTGAAACATCAATTCCGAGCATCACACCTTCTAATGACAAACTTCTGTTATTATTACTCATTTATCCTGATATCTTTATTCCAACAATTCTTTATTTCACCAAAACCCCATTATAGTCTTTAAGAGACAGACGGGTCTAGAGCCATTTTAATTAGCAACAGAGAAATTAGTACGCCTAATCCCTGGCAATAATATAAACTCTGGAATTGCTTTAACTATAAAATCTCCCTTTCTCAATTCACAGTGTGATTTTAGTGGACAGCTAGAAGTAGGAAAAGGTTCCTAACCCTGTCTGTCCTGAATTAGCATTTAACTTTCTCTCTTAACTTGCTAAGAGTATTTTGTGTATGTGCACATTTATTCTAAACTTTTATATTAAGGCCCAGGGTAAGGGAGGATTATGGGAAAGAGCAGTTTTACATGACGAATGCAGTTGGCACCTGACACTAGTGTCCTCCTGTGGACAGGTGTAGAACTGCTGACTTTTTTTCAAGTTTCAGGGACTCTCTGGAAGCTCCCCTACTGGACCATCCTGGCAGCGGTCACTGTTGCCTCTGTCTCTTGTCACTCTCTTTTTACCTAGGGGATCCACTCCAAAAGACGCTGTGGGAGTGCCAACAGGGGTGGTACTCATTTGAAACATAACTATGAGAAGTTAATTCTTTTCCTCTAACAACTTTTTATTTTCCTTTTCAGCCCTGGAGCTTCTAGCATCAGCCAGAGACTTGTCTAAAGAGTCTCCAGGCTGTACCAGACCCCAGTCCATTATATCTACTGAGTTAGCTAAGTGCCAAGAATAGGTATCAAGCTTCCACCACAGTTTCCTTCAAGCCCTCTCTCAACAGGTTTGTGGCTGGAAGTTGGCGCCCTTACTCTTCTCTTTTTATGGAGGAAGGAGCATAGACTCCCAACGCAGCCATAGCTCTGTCCCAACAAGTCTCTTCTCAGATTCTTACCCATTTCTTCTTTCTCCATCTTTCTATCTTCTACCGGGGAATAAGGAGGGCTTTTTGTTTGTTGCCTTTTTTTAAATTCATAAACTTATTTTTGGATTTTTGGGGATATTTGTAGATATATTTTAGATATTTGTGATATTTCCCTTGACAACCCGAATAGGGTGTCTCTGACAACTCACTTTGTCATCTGATGACTTTATATTTCAACATTTCTGTCAACACTTCCCAGCTAGCATCGTGTTAAATATGAAACTTTTCAAACATACAGAAGAGTTCAGAGAAAAACATAACATCTAGCAAATCCTAACATTTTTGCCTTAGTTATGGTTTTAAATGTTTTTAAATTTTTTTATTTTTTAAAATTTTTATTTACTTATTGTTTTTCTATTACAGTTGTCCCATTTTCCCCCCATTGCTCCCCTTCTCAACCATTTTCAGTTTTCAATTTTTATGTGGGGCATTGTGTTTCTAGTCAGGTTATAATACCGATGTAGGGACATCTTTCCCAACTTCCAACCTCACGCTGGTGCAAGGTATTTTTCCCCTACATCTTGTAAACTTTAAAAACCCAGGCTTTAGGCTTAAAATGAGTTTATGTGTTCTTTAAAGCTCTTTCCCTGCTTCCTATCACCTCTGTAACAACCAGCTCAGTGTTATGGTCTTATCTTTTCATTTCTTCTTTTTTTCTGGCACTTAAGGATTTTCCTTTTTTTCTTACAAATTCAGCGATATATTTTGCTATGGTTATACTTTATCCAGGAGTTCACAGAGTTTATAGCACAGGAGGTGTTAATTCAGGCTGCCTTATGTCAGAACCAGAAATCTCCATGTGTTCGCTCTTGCACTTATTCTACTCTCGCTTTCAAAATAATACTTAATATGCACTTTTCCAGGACATCAACCAACCCTGTTCATATTGAGAAATATAGTGGAGAGTTATGCCTATCAAACTCTTATTAGACTATTTGGAGCACCAAATACATTTGGGCACACTCTCCTATTTGGAAAAAAAACCTCTGGCTTTGATCACAAGACTTGCCTGGTTTTCCTAATCTGTTCTTCTTCATTTCACTGTCTTCTTTTCTATGCATGACCTTAATGTCAGGGTGCGCCAGGGTTGGCTCTTCCCTTCTCTATTCTCCAACTACATTATATCCTTATATGACAGGAACTGAAAAATTGCTCCCAAGTGCTCACTTCCCATCTGCCACTAAGAAGAGTGTTTATTTCTGAGCACTAATGTGTGACAGATAGTGCTAACCTGTGGGTACAGTATGCTTTTCTATTTCATATGATTTGCATTGACTGTGGAAATGTGAATAGGAGTGATGAATGCCAATTAGAAGTAGACACTTACAGAGAGGTTGCATGTTTCCACAAAGTTTCTTCCTCATTTTCTCTCTGCTGCAAAGCTGGGATTTCCTATTAGTAGCTGCTCCTTCAGCCAATTCTAAGAATGACAAAGACATGGAGATCAGGGCTGAGCAAAGTCTTGCAAAGCCACCATTATTTCTCTTTCCACAAGTAACATATGCAGGAAATAAATCATTTTGTTGTGGTTAGCCACCGAAATGTTGGGGTTGTTTGTGACAGCAGAAAAATATAATACAAACTGACTGCTACAAGAACCAGCTCATCACTTAAATTTATTTCTCCAGCTGCAGTCTTGTGTAAGTAATTTCTTAGTGATGTCTCTACTTAGTAAAAATAAGATCAATGTTAGATATAGAAAGATGAACTAAGCAAGATTTTATAAAATGAAAGAACTACTTGATAATTGGCCATGACTTTTTTATGATCACAGGGTAGCTGCTGTCTAACAACTCCCAGGCATAATAATTGCCACACACTTAAGGAACTAATGTTCCTTTATTTGCAGGTATGGCCAACATCCTTTAAATTATGGGAAATATGACAATTACTCCACAGATGTTCTTGTAGAAATCTTAATATATTTACCAATTTTAATAAAGCAATTTTATAAATAAAAATTAATGATTTAAAGATATGTATTGATGATTTTAGCTAGCATTGATCCATGTTCATAGGGATAAAGGGCCATTTCAATATTATTTTTATGTAAGTTAACCCTATATAGTAGGTGTTACTAAAATCATTTAGAGAAGTAAGGAGTAAGACTTAGATAAAATACATTATCATGATTTATACATATAGCAGGTCAAAATCATGTTTCATGTTTTTGGATTGACCTCTTATCATGTGTAAGTATGGAGTTTGACCTCAAAACCAGTATTGAAGTAAAGTTGAACTGTATTTTCATAAACTACTTAAGTAAATTTCACTCTAATTCATTAATATTCAATTAATTTCTATTCAATCATAAAATAATTGGATTTTTACTTTCAAGTACTGTATATATACATTGAGTGAAAAAAATGAAATATCTAACAGAAAAGTGAACAGTTCAGTTACTCCTTTGGGAGAGAATAATTAATGGGAATAATGAAGAGCTAACTATTGAGAATGAAAACACTATTTTCTTAGAGTACATAGGTAAATCCACTACCAATATCCATTTAAAACATTGAGGACCATAACGTGGAGCTTTAATTATTAAACTTATAATGATATGAGTATTAGTGAAATTTTACAAACCATAATATAGCAATTACTTACTAAAAATTATCTTAAGATCTTTTGCTCTCTCATGTAGGAGTAAGTGTGTACACAATTTTTACTCTAAAAGAGATTTCGAAATTTTATGAATGAAATTAAATTAAATTAAAATAAATAAATGAGAAAATATGGACAAAGGGAAGCTAAAGGCAGAATAATAAGAATTCCAAGAGTTCTAAACACTTTATTAATATTAACTCAATTATCATCCAAAACAAATAGGAAAACATGATGAGCAATAACTATTATAAAGCAAAATACTCTATAGTTATTTTTAGATAAATATATATCTAAAAACAACTAAACTGTAGGTTTTTTAGTGTTGATACATGAAATTTTGTAGCTATGCCATTGCAATAACACATAACCGTTATATAATAATAATTACTGCCACTGTTGTATATCTGTTTCCCCTCTCCTTCGGGGTTCATGAGAGCCTGAACCTCTTTGTCTGCTTAAATTTGAATGGGAAAATACGGCTAGTTGTTACCAACAATTTTTAGTGTAGATGATGTGAGTTACTTGTGGACTATGGTATTTCATTGTCTGTGTGGAATTCCATAAGAGATCTCTTTCGCTTTGGCCCAGAGATCAACAAGAATTGAGATGCTGGATGCCCTATCTGTCTTAGTCTCTGAGTGACTAGGATGAACAGAGCATCCTCCCTTCAATATATGATAAACATGAAGCCTAAGGAAGAAATGCACCTTTGTTATTTAAAGCCACTGAAATTTTGGAGGTAGTTTTTTACTGCAATGTAACACAGCCTATGCTGACTGATACAGTCCTCAAAAGCACACCCTATGTAATGTGGTTATTTATCTTCAAAAACTACCCCAAAAAGGCAATACTTTAAAAAGGTTAGTGGTATGAATAAAAAGCAAGAATAATACAATGATGAATCCTTGGAGGATCAAATCTCTTGTGGTCCCTGCACTGAACTCTTTCATAATTTAATCTAATAATTACCTTTAAAGTAGTTTGATACATTTGGCACATAATAAAAACTACAAATATGAGTAATATGTGAAAATAATTTTAATAATATATCATATTTAATCCAATATATTTGAAATATCATTGCACTATGTAATCAAAATGACATTAATAATGTAATATTTTACAATTTTTTACTAAGTATTTAAAATGCAATAGATTTCAAATGTATCAAATGACACATGTCACATGTCTCAATTCAGGCTAGTCACATTCCAATTGTTCAGTTGCCACATGTGACTAGTCACTACAATATTTAGAATCTAATGAAATAAATGCTATGCACGGCATTCAGGTACTCTGTTATTAGCCGTATTTTTCAATTGTATTTCAAATAGAATGTTTAAATTATGTTCTTTTTCAAGAACACAACATAAACATAACCTTTGTAGCCAGGCTTAAATAAATCTAGATTACTCTGCAAATGAGTAAAACACTACACCTTACACAAAAATCAAGGAGCGTACACTGGCAACTCCATCTATACATAAAAGTTGGCCTGGCAATAATTATTTTCAGTGAGGGTCAACACTTTCTTGACACAACACAATGATTCCTTGTTTTTCACATTGGGATAAATGGGAATTTAGGATACCAAAGTTCTATGGAGTAAAGCACCATCACAGTAATTTAGTTTGAGAAATATTTCATGCATATGTTACCAATCAATTTCTATGACAATAATATATGAAAATATCTATCAGTTACCTAATTTTAAATATTGTAACATTTAATGAATCTTGTAAGAGAACCTGCTTGCAAATTATACTCCTAAATAGAATGATTTGACCTACTATAGAAGGTTGCTACATATGAATAATATTTGAAGAATTTGTGCCAAAAAGTATTTTTGTTTTAAAGTAGTTGGGTATAAGTCATTCTTTCTGATAATTATATAGCAAGCAGAGCAAAAACCATGCTATTTTCCTATAGGAAAATATCAATTTTGCTATTCATCTCAATGAATAGGAAATACAACTAGCACGGTGACAGAAGAAGATTTAACTCTGGGTGGTGGGCACAAAATACAATATATAGATGATGTATCATAGACTCGTGTAATTGAAACTTACATAATAATATTAACCAATGTCACCCAATGAACTTAATTCAAAATAAGAATAAATAAAAAGTAAAGGGAAATCAAAATATAAGGAGAAGTCAGTGAAACTAGGACCTGCAATAGTTTGCTCTGCGTTGTTGACTGATTGTTGTGATTTTATAAAAAGAGAAGTAGCAATTATTGCCAATTTTCTGCATTTTTCTCAGTGCCCTGAAACACAATTTCATCAGTGCTCTAGCTGCTAATGTTGATTTTACAATCCCCCTTTAAAGGAGTTATATTCCAATTATTCTGTAGCCACAGAGAGTGGTTTGCTCTCAAATTATTATAATTTAGAATCAATATCTTGTTTTACTTCTGTTGTTGAGAGGTTGTAAGGGGAAACTCGCTATTTAGTAAAATGCTATATAAAGAAGAAAGATATTTAGAAGGTTCCCTTTCACTGGCATCACTCATATGTTAATGGCTGCTGAAAAATAATACTTTGAAAGCCAACTTCAAGATAATACATTACAATTAAATGCTCTTTTAAATTGTATTTGCTGTTGCTATTAATTCAAAACAGGCTTTGCATTACACAAGTGTGTATCATTCACAATCCCAAGGCACTTTGATGAAAAGGTGTAATATTTCACTTGATTTTTTGTTAATCCAACATTGCAGCTCAGATTGGTTTTAAGGAAAAGTATCACAGAACATTAGTGCATTTGTTTCCTTGGAATTATTGTCCCTTACATGACAAAATAATTATCCCATATATTTTAAGTTTTACATCGAGTTAATCAATGATTTGAAAAATGCTCAATGAGTTTATGAGATGATTTTATAACTTATATTTTAAAGGGGGGCATGCAGCACCCTATGAGAAGTCCAGAAAGACAAAAGGAGAGGCACTGCCAGCCCCCAATGACCTCATTGTGGCTATTCCAGTCCTGCGAATGAACGCAACGTGGAGCAAACTGCCCAGGCTGGCTCCAGTCAATCCACAATAGCAGTGCCCAACACATGCTAGACACTATTTTATGTCCTAGGAATACAGTATTGAAGACAATTACCAAGGGCCTGAACTTCATGGAGTATACGGACTGTTAGGAGCAATCCAAGAAATGCAAAGGGAAAAAATGATTTAAAGATCTATTATGTTAGTAACGGAGCAAAAGCCATGCCAAGCCATTTTGAGAACTTTACAAAATCAGTCTGCAGGAAAAATGAAACCTCCTGTTTATGTAGTCAATATATTTACAATGATGACATTTTGTGAGCATTCTGATGCTATGTGATTCCCAGACAATGAACTGGATGAAAATCTGCATCAAAAGATAAAAGGGAAATGGACTTCTCTAAAAGTACTTTCGTTATAAAACTGCATCCAACAGATACATTTTCACAGAATTCCTGCTTTTGCAAAGGTGGTTTATGCTGGCAAGCGGACTCCTCTCTGTGGTCCCACTACACTGGCTTCTGCAGATGGGCTGTTTCCCAAAATACTCTCCCTTTTGTCAGTCATAGGGAGGAACTCCCAATTGGTTTCTACTTCAGTCATCCCTAGGTGATGCGATGGTCCAGGGCATACAACCTCCTCCAAATAATTCAATGTCCCCCGCCCATCAGGCTCAGTTATACTTATAAAATCCACTGATGAAAATATCTGAAAGTGAATATGTGGAATCTGTGGCAAGCTGAAAACAAAGTTCATTTTTTCCTTTTTAAGGAGGACTCATTTGGGAAAGTCAGGGTTTTCATTTTACTTCAGGCATTTTGTACCCTAAATTGACGTGGTGTAGACCTTGTCATATGGTCTGTATATACTATTTCCAGCAACATAGAAGAAATGTTTGCCGTTGTTGATATTTGGACTGGTGTTGCTAATATTTAGGGAGAACCTTGATTATCTGCACATAGCTGCGTTGAGATCCTACTACAGTTAATACTAAATATTTTCAACAAAAACAATAAATATAAGGAGATACTTTTAGTAAACATGATTGCATTTACTTAATCTTTGCCCATGGAAAAATGAAGCCAGGGTAATTAACATTTTTAAATACTTCCAAACTAATTAATTAACAGAGTATATTTAGAATTTAAGTAACCGGTAACAAAAAATAAATTGACTGCTTCTTTTGGTTGTGACTACCTATTAGAAAATGAGGATTAAGTTTATGAATAAATGTGAATACATAATGGGATAAGAGCAACTATTAGAAAGACCTGAGAGGCAATGAAAACCTAGAGATTATTTCACGATATGATACTAACACAGAGAAGCACAATACGGAATGTTGCCAGTGCTATGTTACATCTTCATATGGATTCATATGCACAAGTACTGGGCAGAAAAGACTGAAAAGGGAAAAGTTGGGTTTTAGAAAAGTATTTCCTTTACTTCTATATCCATGTACAATAACCTACAACCAAAACAAAACCAATACAATTTAAAAGTAGAGTGTATTTGAATACTTCTTGTGGTAGTCAAAATAAACACTATAAATTAATGTTAAGTTCTTAATTATTTTTCTGGTATGTGGCAAGAGTGGAAATTTAACATGAGTGTCTTGTGAGTCTTCACTTACTTAATGAAATGGATCTAATACCTTAAGGAGGGAGTATATTAGCTTAAGAAAACCAGATTGAATGGATGATTATGTCCACTTCCAGCTTCACAATCTTTTGACCCTCAATACTTGCCTTAAGCTTTTTCACACTCGACTAATATCCATAAAATGCAGAGAACAGTAATGTCTGACTTGCCAAGCAGTCACATTTGTGGTGATGGTCAGATGACATAATAATGCACTTGTAAGCTATACAATTTCATAAGAATATGTGTTGTTTTATGATCTGGACAAAAGAACTAATTTAGCGAGCTCTTGCCAGAATCTTTGTGCCACAGTGCATCTGATCCACGTTTGCATGCTCAATTTGTTTGGGTTCCAGTCAGTTAGGAAAATGCTATATTTTAGATTGTGTAATTCCTGACCCTCGCTAAGTATAATTCAGTTCTTTTCTTTTCCACATGTCCACAGATCACTAACTCTGTGACCGAGAAGAGCTGCCCTAGACCAGTATTTCCCACCAGAAGGATTCAAAACTTCAGCTTCTCCTTGGAGCATGTTCAGTTCTCCTCTCCTCTCTGAGTTGGCCTGTTTCCCACAGCTCCCCAATAGTCTGCTTGCTTCTCACCCACTCCTGTAACATCCCCTTAAAAGCTTCCCCTTAACTGTCACCTTCAGGGAGAAAGAGCAGATAACAAAGATCCTGTCCTTTGACATATCATATTTTCTTTTCTTCTTCCAGCTTTATTGAGGTATAATTGACAAAGTTGGAAAATGTTTGAATTTTACATCATGGCCCTGGCTGTTGTGGCTCAGTGGATTGAGCGTTGGCCTGCGAGCCAAGTGTTGCTGGTTCGATTCCCAGTCAGGGCACATGACTAGGTTGCACGTCAGGTCCCCAGTTGGAGGCGCAAATGAGAGGCAACCACACAACGATGTTTCTCTCCCTCTTTCTCCTTTCCCCTCTCTCTAAAAATAAATAAATAAATAAATAAACAATTAAAAAAAATTTTACATCATAATGATATATGTGTCCACCATGAAAGTACTCTTCCTGTCTCATTAATTAACACATCCATCATCCCACAGACACATCTTTCCTTCTTATTTGTTTGTTTGGTTTGCTTGTTTATTTTTGGTGAGAATATTCTCTTAGCCAATTTAAATTACACACTACAGTGTTATCAACTATAGGTGGTTTTGTAAACATTTTTTTGAGAAGACTCTTGTTTTAAAAATATGTTCTTACCTGGTCCCTTCGTCTTCTATTTCACTTTTCCCTATTTGTAACGGCTTTGGATTGTGTGAGCTTATGTTAATTAGAACCACAGTCTATGAGTTCCCCTCGCTATATATTTCCAGGTGGATGTTGGTCTCAGTAACAGTGTGCATGCTACTGAGAAGGTAGACGTGAAGGCATAACCCTTGTAGGTATTTACGGATGATGGAAGGCTGGGCTTCTTGCTGTTTATATGGGTTGTCACTGATGTGCTGGCTTACCGTGGGAGCCAGGAATGCCACTTTTTAAACTGCCACGCCCTTCATCTCTGAATCTTGGGCCAGGTTTTGCAGCAGCTCTACAGTAAAGATGCCCAACTGATCCTGCAGCCAATGCACATCATTAAAGATAGAGCTGATAAAGAGACCGGCACACATTCTAGTTTGTCTTTGTTTCCTCCAGTTTTTCCTCACAGGTTTCAGTGTGCCCAGGTTGTCCTTGTGAATTCTAGTTTACCTCTGTTCTCTGCCACTTCAAATCCACTTTCCCTTCCTGACAGCTGGCCCTGCTAATTTCAGGTATAACACCAGATATAGAAGCAGGAACCTTTATATAAGCTGTTCAACCAACTTCCACACTAGGATAATATATAATTCTAAAACAGATCCTATATTCTATATCACACCTAGTGGTTCTACATGTCTGAACAAGTCTTGACTCATATATTATCTGTGGTCGTCGGCATCTAAGATGGTTCCCAATGGCCACAACCTCCTGCTACTCACATCCTTGTGTGGTCCCCCACATTGTTTTAAGCTTGGTTTGTGTAATAAATAGAATAAAACAGAAGTGATAGTATGTGCCTTTGGAATCTGTAGCTCATAAAAGGCCCTGTGGTTTTCTGCTCTCTCTCTCTCTCTCTCTCTCTCTCTCTCTCTCTCTCTCTCTCTCTCTATTTCTCTCTCTCTGGAATTACATACTCCAAGAGGAAGGCAGGTATCACATGTGCAATCCTATGGAGAGGCTCACATTTTGATAAACTGAGGCCTCCTAATAATAGGCATGTGAGTGAGCTTGGAAGCACATCCTTCAGCCCCTATCAAAGCATAGTTGACTGCAGCTTCAGCCAACATCTTGAATGCAACCTCATGAGAGATTCTGAGCCAGAACCACATAGCTAACTCACTCTAAATTCTTGAGTTTTAGAAACTGTGAGTTAATAAATGCTTGTTGTTTTAAACTACTATATTTGGGAAATTTGTTTTCTAGCATTAGATAATTAAACTATCCAAATGTAGTTATTGAAACCAAAGTCTAAGTAAAAAAAATCCAAATATTTCTAAAAGTATAAAACTCTTGTCACAGCTTTTAAACATAATACTTGTTTGCTGGCAGAGCCCTTGGAATCATCATGAGGTGAAATAAAAATAGACTTTTTCTCCAGATGATTATTAACAAAATTCTTAAGATACTTTAGACACACACAACACTATACGAGATTATTCTTAGTAAATAAATCATGAAGTTAAAAAATAAATGCTAAATTATAAAATTTATTAAAAACCAATAATTTAAAGTGCTTATTACTAGGGAAAACAAAACAAATTGAAAACATCAAAAAATAAACAAATAAACCCCAGGATCAAAATGCCTATGAAAAACATGCTGGATTTTAGAGCTCTTACTTGGGTTTCATTATATTCCATTAAAGTTACTTTAAATTGAATTTTAAAAAACCATAATTAGTACTCTGGTGTCCATTGCCTATATTTCCTTTCAGGCTGTTTTATGCTCTATTAGATCTCAATTCCCAGAGCAATTTCTTCTAATCCTTCAATTGCATGGCTTTTTCTTTAATGCCACAGAACACAACCTTAATAAAAAATGAGGAAGTAGAAAAGATGTTGAATTAACCTCTTATTTCAGTGAATGCATTTAAATAAAATGGGAACACATTATTTTAGATTCACTATCTTTCGGATAACTGACTCTTCTAGTAAAAATGTTGAAAGAAATGGTTTAAGGGAGGGTGACTTTATATATTTCAGATGAAATCAGGCCAGTCAACAATATTACAAAAAAACGACTACTGTTCTTTGGGTCGCTGTCCCAAATGCAAGCCCTCCCTAAGCCTGCTAGATTCTTTTATGACCACTTGTATATGTTGAAGGTGACTAACAAGTTAGGAAATTTAAAGTGCATCTCAAAATCAAGTGTGAGCAAAAGACTCAAAGTAATGCAGCCAGGCCCTGGCTTTTGTGGCTCAGTGGATTAAACATGGGCCTGCGAACCAAAGGGTCGCCAGTTCAATTCCCAGTCAGGGCACATGCCTGGGTTGCAGGCCAGGTCCCCAGTTGGGGGCGCACGAGAGGCAGCCACACATTGATGTTTCTCTTCCTTTCTTTCTCCCTCCCTTGCCCTCTCTCTAAAAATAAATTTAAAAAAAATTTTTTTAAATGCAATCAGAGTAATTTTATCTTTATTTACATTTAAATATGTCTTTATTATTTTGTATACAAAACATTAATGCATATTATATGAAGAGATATAAATGAGAAGATTTAATAATTTCTCTCTCTCCCCCTCTTTCTTGGGAGATAAACACTTGTAGTCTGGTAAATGTCCTTCACTTATTTCTTCATATTTATGCAAACAAATGAATGCACACTCATACAACATACCACATATATAGGTAACAAATATGTATGTGCATGTGTTATTTGGTGACTTTATTGCCAAGTGTACAAATTTGGAGTTTCTGTCCTTTCAGCCAGAATACAGGAATGATTTTTGTTTTCATGAACAGCCATAGGCATTTTTGTAAGGATAGGATGCTACCTTCTGCCTTTTTTACTACATGTAAAATTTGTTAAAAATGAGACAAGCAATTCTTGATCACTACATGTCATGTCGATATATCAGCTACTGCTTCTGTAACTGGTTTCCATAGAGCAGTCTTATAGCAAGATGTGAGAAAGTGGTTTTGACATTGGTATTTTACAATGCATAGAAAGTTAGTGGCAATAGCTTATGGCAGATGCCAACAACCAGTGGACTGGGAACTATCACAAATCTCTGAAGCTTCACTGGGAAGCTCTCCACGTTGCATCCTAACTTGATCAATTTTTCACTGTGGTATTTAAGAGCCTTATTTCACTCAGATGTCTCCTTCAGCAAGTTTTAGGTCTCTCCTTCTAAACTGGTTTTCTATTACTGCATAAAAATTTACCCCCACAGTGAATATGTTACAACAACATTTCCTATCTCAGTTTCTGTGGATCATGAATTCAGTCACAGCTTAGCCAGATGACTCAACTCAGTGGCTCTCAGAGGCTGCAAAGTGTCAGCTCGGGCTTTAATGATCTCAGGGCGGTGAGAATGGGGAGGGGAGGAGCTGTTTCCAAGCTCACTCACATTGTTGTTGTCAGGAATCAGTTTCTCTCTGACCATTGGCCAATGGCTTCCTTCAGTTCCTCACCATGTGGGCCTCTCCATAAGGCAGTTCACAACATGGCAGCTGGCTACATCAGAGCAAGAAAGAGCAAGAGAGAGTGCAAGCAAGGCAGAGTCAGAGTTTTTTAACCTTAATCTTGGAAGCGACATCCTATTACTTGTACCTTTTTATTGTTTTTAATAAAGTATGAAAAAAGAAAACTATAGACTAGTATCTCCCATGAATATACATGGAATGTTCTTAGCAAAATACTAACAAATAAAGTCAGCAATGGAAAAGATTGCTTCGATAATTGAAATAAATCACAATATTAACAGGTTAAAGAAGAAGAATCACATGATTGTGTCAGTTGATTCAGAAAAAGCACTTGACACAATTAAACACTCATTCATGGAAAAAACTCTCAGAAACCTATAGAGGAAACTTCCCCCCAACTTTAAATAACATCAGCAAAGAACCCACAGCCTTATTTTACTGCTAGAAGCAAGTCACTGGGTATACATAGACCACACAAGAGGAAAGGATCACATAAGGACTGTATACCAGGAAGCAGGGGGCATTTTAGAAGTTACCTACAGCACCATTTTTCCCATGATCTGAAAGACTGTTTACTTTCCAATAAAATACTTGGAGGTTATTTAGGCTTACAATTAAAAATAATTAATTTTTTCTTCTTTATGCATCTAATCTGACATAAACCTAAAATCTTACACTTAATTAGAAGCTGGAAATTAGAGTATGTGAAATTCAAATCATTGAACTTAATAACTTATGTTTTTCAGACTTTTTAATTTTTATTTTCAAATTAAAAGCCATTGTGTTGATCAAATGTTCTTTTGCTATCTTAAAAAGAAATCAGCTCAATGGTGTCACAATCCTTACAACTATATCCCAGATCAATAAATAGAATGTTGCTAAGCATATCAGAAGTTCCTTTGTGCCTTCTCCCAATCATTAAACCGTTCTTACTCTTTAAAGCTAGGCTAAGCTTGGCCAGATCAGAGCAGTATTTAGTCTCAGGCTAATTTTCCTCCATATTAAAGCAAAATTCTTCTGAGTAATCTAGGTTGGTCCCGTAAATGAAGTGTTTTTGTAGCCTGACTGGTGAAAACAGGCACTACTCCTGAACCTATATGAGATCTGAGCGCTGTTCCCTCTCATCCTTTTGGATGGTTTTCTCCATGGCCTTGGGTAGTATCCTCACATGCAAGTGCTAATCATTACTCTGAGGAACACTTGAGAGGGACCCTCTGCAGATGTCCTGGCTTCTCTCTCTTTACTTTTCATTAGTTTATTCTTAAAACCCCAGCTCCCTTGTTTTTCCTGGATTCTTAGCTCCATTGCCAAAATCCAGTGAGTTCAGCAGGCTCTATCTGAGCTTCCCCTCTCCTTATACCGTGGCTTAGACATTCTCCCAAGGCCATACCCTGGGCTAATCACAGAGCTCACCTTGTTTCTTTTCTACTTCTCAGGGACCACTGTACTTTCCTGGTGTCCATTGTTTCAAAACCCCTGTTTCTCTTGTGGTTTTTTTTTCCTATTGTTTTTGAGTTGTTTCTGGTAAAAGAATAAATTCAGTCCCTGACTTCATCTCAGACAGAAGTAGAGCACCAGAGCATCTAATGGATATTTTAAAGAATGTGAAACCATTTTTCCATGTCTTAATATTAGAAGTAATCTCTTGATTGTTTTATTTCTACTACATTCTATACCAATATGTTACTCAAATAAAGACAATTGCCATTTCATCAGCTGAGCTAAATCTCTCCCATCTTATAACTCAAAGCTAGTTAATCTCTTGAGATAATGTTATCTTTTAAGAACTAAAGGCCCTGGCTGGTGTGGCTCAGTGGACTGAGTGTAGGCCTACAAGCCAAGTGTCGCTGGTTCGATTCCCAGTCAGGGCACATGACTAGGTTGCACGTCAGGTCCCCAGTTGGGGGCACAAGGGAGAGGCAACCACACAGTGATGTTTCTCTCCCTCTCTTTCTCCTTTCCCCTCTCTCTAAAAATAAACAAATAAATAAATATTTTTTAAAAAGAACTGATAAATGCTAAAGACCTTCCTTTAGGAAAAAAAATCACTAAAATATAAATTTTTGTACTAAATATAGAAGAGGTCAAGGATTTCTGGAAGTCTAATAACAGATCTAAGTGGAAAAGTTCTTCTGGGTCATTTAGCAGGTGTGGAGTACAATGTCATTCTTTTACTCGCTCACCTACTTTCTTGTCATCTGTAGGTAAAACTGTTACTTTCACTGATGCAATTCAGGTATGCAATTAATTTCTCCTTCTTAGTATGACTAGGCAGTCAAAGATAAATACCTGAAGAAAGCTTCTAAAATGAAAAGACAAAAATAAACAGAAACTAGGTAAAAATGCTGTAGGAAACAAGGTCATGCAAGTAAAAAAAGAAAAAAAGAAACTTCAAATAAATATAGCTGTTAAGAGAAACAAGAGGACATTTTGATAAAATAACATTCATTGGAGGTACTTTGTACTTGGAACTGAAAAAGAATACATATGAAGAAAAAGGTTTTGAACATTAAAAATATCAGTACCAAAATAGAAATTCAGTACAATAGAGTCAATAAAATCTCCTTAAAGTAGGAAAAAAGTCTAAGACGGTGCAAAGTAGAAGAGAAGAGGTAAGAATATCAAATGGTCAATCCAGAAAATTCATATCTAATGTGTGTAAGTTACAGAAAGAGAATAAGAGGCAAACACCACTGGGAAGGCATAAGAAACAAATGACAGAGACAAATACAGTTTCCAGAAATCAGAGGCATAAATATCAATATTAGTAGACCATGGAGCCCAAAAGAGAGAATACTAAAGACTACATGAGTACCACCATCACAAAATAGTATAAGGTAAAGGACAAGGAAAAACCAACATATAGAACAGGTTATTTGCTAAGAGTTGAAAATGATCATGGTGCAGAAATTCCTGATACTAACATCTAAAAACTAGAAGACAATTTGGCTATACCTTCAAAATTCTGAAAAAGAAATGATATTCAAGCTAGAATGACATAAACTGGCAAACAAATGTAAGGGTAAAAATATAGACATTTCCCCACGTATAGAAACAATTTACCCTCAAAACAATTAACCATCCATGGAAACTCTCAGGAAACTACTCAGGGATATAGTCCACTACAGGAAACAAATGATCTAGCTCAAATGAAAGGCAAAGAGAAATTCTAGAATGAAGGCAAAGGAAATCTCAGGATGACTGTTGTGCAGCCTGCTAGTCAAGATTGAAGTGGGTAGGGATCACCAATAAAGATAACCCCATAAAGAAAATAGAAATGTTGCATTTAAACTCTGTAAACAATATTGCTGAAACACATTCTACAGAGCCTGTAGAGCCTTTGGAAAGAATTAGCAATAGGTACAAAAATAAACGAAGAGAATACTTTTTCTCAGGCAAATTAAAAGTTTTACAAGCAAGGATCTATTATCATCAAATATCATTTGTCCTGGTAACAGAAAACGTTTGTAATGTCAAAATAATGTGAATATTGAGTTACCCTCAAATTGTGATATGATTATACTGGAAATATGAAGAAAGTTGGTGGGACATGGATGGTATAAAATATTAAATTCCATAAAAGGAGTTTGCCATAATAGGAAAACAATACACAAGTTATAAAAGTGATGAACCAAGATAAATCACAATATGCTTGTCATTTAGAAAAAAATGGAGGTAAATAGATGAAGATAATGTTAGGAATTAGAAAACATGGCCCTTCAGGCATGAGGTTTGAGGACAGAGAAAGGTGGAGCAAGCAGCTGTTTGTTTTTGCAAGCCTTTTAGATCATTTGCTTTTCTTAATCTGTGTATGCAATACATTAATAAATAATTACCACAGAAAAAAGTAAAATGGAGGAGAGGTTGATACCCCAACCCATTTCCCTTTGGCCTACATGAATCTTCTGACCTCTATGGCAGATGCTGCTATGGTAGATGTTGCCTACACAATTCCTACTGCAAGGGCTCGAGTATCTCTTCTCCAAGAGCTTTCTTGACAGCACGAGATAAGACTCACTATAAACAAGAACAATGGCAAGTGTGGAGTCCCTAATATGTCCAGTCTCAACCCTCAAACCAAGGGTATGGTTGCAGGTGGTAAAATGTCCCAGCCTCTTACTCACCTAGAGAGACATGATTCTGAAGCATGCTTCTCATGGTTTGTCAGGTAAGATGGTCCTCAGCAGACTTATCTCCAGTGCCCCATAACAATTACCTACCCATTAACATACCCTGTCGGCTTCTCTCACTTTCTTATTTATGCTTCTTGGAATCACCTCCCAAATAAACTACATGGACCTAATTCCTTTGGTTGATATCTAATCTGGGGGAACCCAAACTAAGACAAATGACTGGAAGATAGTTGTCAATGATGCCTATTATATATCCTCTTTATCTTTGTTGTTGTTATTATATTAATTTTGCCACTGCCTTATAGCAATTAAAGAACTCTCTCTAATTCTATAATTGACCTTTAAAAATGAGGTCAATACAACCTATATATCATAAAGAAGATATATGACATGCAATCAAGGAGTCCAAAGCAGTATTATGAGCTGAGCTTCAATATATATGGTGAATATTTTGTCATCAACTCTACTTTCATTTGAGTGTATATTCTAACAGCTGAGAGACATGTTCTAGCATATGTAGACTGCAACAATCATGAACATATACAAAATAACATGATGTACTTATTCATTTATTCATTCATTCATTTGTTGATCTGTTTGTGGTGGTTTTAAAATATATCCACTAATTTTTTGAAATTCTCTGATTAAGTGGTAGGGTCCATGTTTTTTCTTCTTGAATCTGGATTGACTTTAGTGATTTGCTTATGACTATTCAGAAAGAATAATGCCATGTGATTTCTGAGGTTGGATTAGCTGTCACCTGGTTCTCTGTATGGCCTCTTCTGGGATGTTTCCCCTCAAAAAGCAGCCTCACTCCATGAGAAAGCAAAACTATTAGGAAAGGCTGTTTATAGGTGTTTAAGTCAACAGTCACAGCTGGGCCCCCAGCTTCCTAATAATAACAAATAGCTTATTTACCAGACACATATGTGAAGGAACTTCCAGATGATTATAGCTCTCAGCCATTAAATTATCCCTAGACTTTTTGAGTCTTACCACCTCAGGGCCCAGACACCATGGATCAGAGACAAACCATCTTGGCTATGCCTTAGCTAAATATATAATCCACAGTATCTATGCACATCAGGAAATAGTTATTTTGCTCCAAGAAAGTTCTAGGATGGTTTGATACACAGCAACAGTAACTGGGACACATTAACTTATATTACTAATTACTCATAATGGATATTGTGTCATATGCTATTTAGCTAAGCAAAATTATAAAGAGAAAGTTCTTTGAACATTCTTGTTCCTGAGAACATTGCTAAAGAATTCTGGATCAATCCACATCTATTGTCCTTTCGGGGTCCAGAAGAACATGTCTTCTTCAAACAGGGAAACCGAAAAACTCAGAATTAGAAACAAAAGAGCATAGCACACATTGTTATTAAAAATGTCTGAGCTGAGAAAGAGTACATAATTAGTAATATGAAAACCTGCACCATATATAGCAAAGGAAATAAATGCAGATCTTCCATGTGTGCAGAGTACTGGGTATTTACTGGAGCAACTTGCTGTTATGAAAGTCTTTTTCTTTTAATCACCATGGCATCCAATGTAACATTCCAAAGGGATTAATTTGGTAGGAAATTAAATGCTCTGCCTAGATACAAGATCTTTTAAAATTATATATGTGCCAAATTGTGCTAAAATAATTGGATAGCTGAGGACATCTGCTGCAGTAAATTCAAATAGTGAATATTCAATTTAAATTATTACCAGACACCAGATCAAAAGGAGTCTTTATATTTCTCCTGTTTTGCATGAAGAAGAGCCTGAAAATAGTTTATTTTAACTATTAAAAATTACTTGAAAAAAACCTGCAGTAGTCTAATTACAAAGTAATATCAAATGCTACTTTATGAAGTAAAGCCAAAATTTATATTAAAAGCTGGGGGTAGAGGGTATGAGGGGACTAAATGGTAATGGAAAAAAACACAATAAATATTAATTTAAAAAAACAGATTTAAGGGCTTTGTGGTCAATACCTAGATTGGGTTATACTATCTCAGAGCAGGTGAGGTCTAACTTTTAAGATTTGATCTTACTTTACCCAGTTATCTGGGAATAAACAGTTCAGATTGCTTCTTGTCCACTTGTTTTAGAGATAAGAAATATAGCTGATAGAGACCTATACCTCACTGTTTATACCACGCTGAATACAGTAGGTCATTAGTGCCTACTAGTGCATAAAGAAAAGTCTATTTGTTCTGCAGAATTTTCTTGATTAAATTTAGTAAGAGCATTCAATGAAGACACCATATATCTTGATTTATAAGGACCAGAGGCTTTCAAGAGCTAGTGAGCAATGAACTATGTTTAGATAAAGCCTAATTTAAATGAGAGACGTTTACAATCCCATTACCTAATCCAGCTAGATAATCTCCTTGACCATAAAGTTTGCAAGATGTCAGTACCAATGTCCTTTCAGGGTGTATTTATAACTTCAGTTTACCTAAGAAAATACCCTCTAAGAGTTTTTTTACCCTTTTGCCTCCTAAGGATTTTTAATTACTGGAGTGATCAAGAAACAAAGTGTGTATAAGCTGATATTAATGGGAAATTCCAGCTCGAGCACTTATCATACTTACTGCATCACCTGGTTTAAGGTAGCTGGCTCATCCGAGTGTTATATACTTCTTCTATTGAGTGGGAAAAATAATACCTACTTCACATGATTACTTGAAAAATAAAATAAAATAATTTTAGAATAATCACTGTTATTTGACATGTTAGCTTTGTTCCCCCTGCTACCATCTAACACAATGGTACAAAACCATAACTACATCTGCCAAACTCTAAATAAGAACCAATTAGGTCTAGATTTAGAGAGAAGCACTGTGACCAGCTTGAGTAGTATTTTATTACTTCCTGTGGTCAGAGATGATTGCTTATCATGAGAAACTAAGTAGTAATTATGACCTTGTGCGATCTATGAAGATTCCCATGTTAGTATACAGGTAGTATTCAATAACTCCTTTAAAGGGTGAAACCGGAGAACTTGTATGCACGACTCATAGACATGAACTAAGGAGGGTGGGATTGCTGGGGGAGGGAGGTTTTGTGGGGAGGGGAGTTTTGGGTGGAGGGGAGCAAAGGGGAAAAAATTGGAACTATTGTAACAACATAATCAATAAAATATACTTTAAAAAACTCCTTTAAAATATGTATTACACATGCATGTTCTTTACTTTGTAATATTCAACTTTATCTTCCACATAATCGATTTTATGGCTTTTTAAAACTTAAGGTGTCTTCTCAAATAGTTCATTTTGTAAAGTTAGTGCTTCCAGAAAAATTTCTAAAAGCACACAGTAAATTAGTGAATAAACAGAAACAAAAATTTATAAAATATGAAATTCGACATCATCTACAAAATCCGGCAATGACAGACTACTTGAATCTCCATAAGTAGTCATAATAGGAATATAAGGTACAATACACAAAGCTTTGGTTGGGACAGTATTCTGCTATTTTCAAAATGGTGTGGTTGTGAAAAATTTGAAGAGACATTTTAGAGGCAAAGATTTCAAATGTGGGCTTAGAAACTCAAGCTGAGGAAGAGTGATGAGGAGGAACAGTAAAAGAGCAGTTTGCAGAATGTGTGGGACTTTTCATTACTTAGGACTAAACTGTTATAAGGAAGAGAGTCCAGCAGGATATTGAGGGACAAGACCCTCATGTGTTTAAGTGACTAAAATTAAAAAGGGTGTATAATCTTCAAGAACACCATTAAGAAGCATGCTATTACACTGATTACATTTTATTAATACTTATAAGTACGTAATTTCATTATAAGACCAATGGAGCAGAGAAATACGCTTTACACCCATTTATATCTACCTGATTTTATCCAGTCTTCTGCAATGAGAAACATATCTACCAGAGCAAAAATGGTCATGGTCATTACTTAAGAGGATATATTTTCAAATTCTTCAAAAATTTTATAAAGTACAACTCTAAATTTTGTGAAGAATAGCACATAGTACCCTTTAGGTATGGAGGCTCTCTGGACACCAAAAGAAAAAAAAAAGGGTCAAATGAGGATTTTGTTCATTGCTTTTAGTCTCCCCTTCAAATTTCCCCATTCTTCCCCCTTCTCACATTCTTGATTCTCCTTTCTTGTGCTTTTTTTTGAGCATGCAATTGATTTGACTGCCAAAGAACTTGCTCTGTTGTTTATTTAAAAATAAATAACTTGTACATCTTAATCTCTTGCCCTTTTCACCCACCTTCCCAACACCCCCTCACAACTAGCAACCATCAAAATGTTCTATCTATGAGTTTGTTTCTGTCTGGTTTGTTTATACTGTTTTTTAGGTTCCACATATGAGTGAAATCATATGGTATGTTTGTCTTTCTCTATCTGACCTATTTCACTTAGCATAAAACCCTCTAGGTCCATATGTGCTGTTGTGAATGGCAAGGTTTCATTCTTTTTTATGGTTGAGCAATATTCTATTGTATATATTTGTAGCAAGTTATAAAGAGTTATAAGGATATAAAGTACTGCATAGAAAATATAGTCAGTTATGTAGTAACAACAGTGTATTGTGTGAGATGGTTATGAAACATATCAGGGTGATCACTTCATAAGTTATATAAATGCCTAACCACTATGTTGTACACCTGAAACAAATACCACATATCAAATGCATATTCAAAATAAAGAAAAATGATATTTTATCAAGGAAAGAATGCAGCATCAGGTCCATAGAGAAGAAAACATGTCATTGACCGTGTAGAAGAATAACACACTGGAAAACACAAGGAAACAAAAATAAATAAATAAAAATAAATAAGAAAAACAACATCAAAGCAAACAAAATACTTTAATGAAAAAATATAAATAAAGGTGAGAAGAAAAATAAATTCTAATGTTCACCAACTGAATTTGTTTTGGATCAAAAACCATTTACAAACTGACAGGAATCATGTTTCAAACCTTGATCAACTGTAAAGCAATGGTTTGACACAGTTATGTGCCAAGACTAATATATAGATATCACACCTAAAGAATTTTCAATTATTAATCCTGTTCATATCCAAGTGTATTATCATCAGTCCCTTTTTATAACAAAATGTTATCAACTGGTCTGATGCAACTATAGCTAACATAGTAAGTTTTTTAACCCTCAAATCAGGATATGTAAACACATATAAGTCTATCCATTCAAAATTATCTCAGCAGGATTTCTAAATCTATTCAAACTTTTTTCTTCTGAAACTAGCAGTATAATCTCCTGGGGCCATATTAATAATTGATTATTGAAAGCAAGACTTTGATTTTCATATATGTTTATGGTTCCAGACAGCATATATGGAAGTTTTGTTTTGTACATACTTTATTTTATGTCTATAAAGGCATTAAGAACTAAGAAAAATGTTTTAAGCCTTGTTAGTCTTTTATGTATTAGTCCTATGCAAATAACATCTAAGCTCCAACAGATGGAGGAAAGAGCAGTGTCGAACCCAGACTATAGTGTGAAGTGACTAACAGCCTACAATTGTCCTGTTGTGGTGAACACCTGTACTAGAACAATACTTCTTCACCTCTTAACATCTAGCTGCTGTCCTTTCTCTTAATTGAGTCACTAGTACCCTTCCAGGTCAAACAGGAAAATTCACAACAGTTACATTGTGGAAACCCTGTTATTTAATTTTTCCTGGTGCTCAAAATTATGACAACCACAGTACAGAATGAAATCCTGAATCTGAGGACCAATTATTTGTGGTTTCTCAAATATAAATGCTAGGTAGAGCTACAGCAAACCCAGTCAGAACCTTTTTGCTCTTGGGATGGGAGTTGAATATTTGGAAAGGACAGCAGTTATGAGCAGAGATTCTCATTCCAGTTTGATTAGTTTCTGAAGCAGAAATGTATGAAATGAAGACGTGATACAGTCTACTCACCCCTTATCCTTTCTTGCTTTGCCCTCTTATGACTGAAGGGTACTTAGGGGAAGCCTAGTCACAGGGAACCGCAATGCCACCAGAAAGGAAAGCATCACCCGTGTGCCACTCCCCTTTGTCCTGCTTGTGCTTCCTCCTTTTTGGAAATATTACTTACTTTACCCAAACAAGGATAGTATAGGTTTGTGCTGAATAAGCAAAAGAATTAATTGACTTCCTTTTGTTACTTCCCTTAGAGGCATTTCAGGCTGATTAGATGAAAGTTTCTGTAATTACTTTTAAGGCTGTTTTACACGATCTTTCGAAGAGCATGAAAAAAATTAAGTCAAAGGGGAAAAAAAGGATCTATTAATCCAAAACATTCATTGAAAGGTACTGGATAGAAAAACAGACATTCATTATAATATATACATATGAATAATTAAAAGAAAAACAAAAAAGGTTATTAGTTTTTCTTGATTTAGATGTTTTATGTTTTGTTGTCTTTGTTTTTTTCGGTTTTCTCACAGGGGCATACTTTATACATTTAAGAAAAAATATACACTTAAAAAAGGAGACAGAAGCTATTTGGCCTCAAGGGAGAATCATTTTAAATGAACCTTCCCTTAATAGGATGCCCTGTGATTTCACACTTTCAATATATAGAAAAATATATTTTAATAATGTTTACTGAAAGGCGGTATTCAAATTTATCCAAAAACAAAGAGGCCATTTCTGGTGTTTTAATTCCCATCTCCATTTTCATATTAGAAATATGCATAGGCACCTCTGACAGTCAGTCAGTCCCTTATCTGCAATGATTACTTTAACAGTATCCCTCCAGGTTTATCATGTCATTCTGTTTGACCTTCAGTTAACTAACTCCTGCTGATTTCTTTAGTGGTCTCCTAAGACAGGTTTCCCTTACTTATATAGAGTCTAATGGAGATACTCTCGTAGGTTTTCTTTTTTACTATGTCACTAAAATCCCATTAACAGAGTCTCTATTGTAATACTCATCTAATTATAACATGCTCCTTGCTGAGCTCAGAGGGCAAGCATACTAATAAAACTCTGGTCCCATACTGAGCAGTGGAAAGAAATAACTGTCACTCTCACTTCAGTAGTAAATTTTAATAAATTAGAGTCTGCAGAATTTTAAATACACTTGGCAAAGGTAAAGTGAAAGGGTAAGTCTACTACTGATGTGGGTATGAAGTAGGGTTACATAAATATCCTGTTTTAATTTTAACTGGATTCTGATTTACATGCCTTAACCAAACTGGCCAAATGGTACTTTTAGAAGAAATCCTAGCATTCTTCGCCTGTATGGCTCTGCCCATTTAATTATCTTCTTCCTGAAAGCATTTCCCTTCTATTGCTCTTTGCCCCAATCCTACTGTTTTTTCAAAGTTCTACACAAATATTGCTGTACTTTGACTTCACATAGCCTAAAATGGTCTTTCTTTCTCTCTTCACTGAACACAACAGATTCTTGTATGCACTTCCTTAAGTAGTTGTGAGAGAATCTAAAGAGATGTTCATCTATCAAACAGAGAGACTACATTTCCCAGCTTCCTTTGTAGTTCAGTTCCAAACAAGTTACTGGATTCTGGCTAGTGGAATGTGGACAGGCCTGGTTAAAAAAGTACCTTACATGATTCTGCTCTATCTTTGCTCACTGGATTACTAAGTACGGAGAATCCTCTGAGAATTCAAAGAGTCCCTTTAAGGACGGGGAGCAATAAGATGCAATGGCTAGGATCTCTGAGGCACCAAGTAGAAGGCCTCCTGCTGAAAACCTATTTTAACTGTGAAGTGAATAGGAGATTTCCAGTCAAGATGGTGGCAAAGATACTCACCCTATCCCCCAGAATCACATCAAAATTACAAATAAACTACAGAACCACCATCATTCAGAACCTCCTGAAATTGAAATACAAGCCTCATAGAGACTGGTAGGAGGGGCGGAGATGAGATGCAGAATGGACTGGTCCCACACCCAAGTGTGGTGGATAAAGTCAGGAGGGATATCTAGGCTGTGGAAGTTCTCCTGAGGAGTGAGGGGCCAAGCTCCACACAGGTCCTCCAGGCCAGAGCTCCAGTGCAAGAAAGAATAATTAACATTGTATTGATAGGACAATAAGACATCTTGATGAAAATCTAGATCAAGTTAGAGCTATTTCATTAGTCCTATTCTTGGAGCTACCACTGAGTGTCACTGCCTAACATAGTTTACCTTTCTTAAAATTTTTTGTTTGTTTGTTTTTATTTTAATAAACTACCTCTAAATCATAAAAATTTTGGATTTCCATATGATTTTTAGATTTTATAGCTATACACATGTAATTAAACCAAACATTTATTATTTAAAATCCCTATAGAAGAAAAGGATTTTTATCTGATATTCTTAAAACTTATTTTATGCTCTGTTACCTTTTTCCATTACATTATTTTTATAATACAATGCTCAATTATATGAAATATCTTATGAACATAGCCAATAAATAAGAACTTAAGAATAACATTGGATTGAGAGTTAGAAGTTTCCTCTCAATAGATTTTAGAGCATATTAAAAGTAATGGGAGTTGGCCTCTAGTTGCAGAAGACTGAGGAATGAATGGCAAAAAATAGACTTCTTTTTCCAAGAACCTGATATTTAAGAATAAATGATATATGTTGGCACTAGCTGAAAAATAATTTCCTGTTCTAGGGGTATTTGACCATACAGTGGTCATGGGAGAGGATCTATGGTATGAGAACAATTAAAGACACTAGAGGTAGATTTATTAATGGACCGAGTCTTCTAAGAAGCCATCAGAAATAGGGGGCCAGGTAATTGTTGGACCAAACTGACACTAAGAATGCAAGGTTTCCCTCAAGAAGTCTGGAAACTGTCTCTTACATTTGCCTTTGGTCACTGATCTCAAGTCCCATTCTATTCCTTAAGATTTGGGTAGCTCTTGATTTTTCTTGAAATATTTGTCTTTATAAACATTAGACCACCGGTTTAGTATCCATAAAAGGAAATCACTACAGTATTTTCAAATCATACGATGAGTATCCTATTTTTAGTTCTACATGGATAATTCACGTTTCAGTAATCTAAAATGCTATGATACAGCTGTCAGCCCCTCAAAATATTGTATCCGGTTGGCTTCTTGGTACAATAAAAAAGAACACCTTGAAATAATAGCAGTTAAGAGTGTGGGCTCTGGAGTCACACAGATATGAGCATGGCTTCTACTGCTGCTACTTACTAGATATGGATCTTGAAAGTATTACTTAAACTAAATATCAGTCTCATAATCTATAAGTTGAAATAATTTTAAACTCATAGGGTTGTAATGGTAAAATGTTACCATGGAAACTGGCACCCTAGAAAAAATATATTGTACCTATAATTTCTATTGTTATTTTAATATTCTTGTTAGCTGATAATACATGGTCGTAGGTCAAGGGTTCAAAGAAGAGTGATTTTACGTGTGTTTCATTTTTTCATATGGAAGCAAAATATTTTAAGTTTTAAATAACAATTAAAAGTTTACTGTGATACTATGTTCAGAGATATAATGTACTAACTAACAACACAAACAACAGTTTAATATATATTCATACAGTACATGTACTTAGAGTTTTATAAAAAGCCCTCTTATAAGTAACATTAGTCTCTTCACCTTTTAATTATTTGGTTTCAGTATATATAATTTGTGGCATTATTATTACTTCAGGTAAAAGTAAAATAAGTCCAGGCTGCTGTGGCTCAGTGGATGGAGCACCAGCCTGTAAACCAAAGGGTTGCTGGTTCGATTCCCAGTCAGGGCACATGCCTGGGTTGTGGACCAGGTCCCCAGTGGGGGGTGTGCGAGAGGCAACCACACATTGATGTTTCTCTTCCTCTCTTTCTCCCTCCCTTCCTCTCTCTCTAAAAATAAATAAATAAAATATTTTTAAAGTAAAATAAAATGCTTAAATTTACCTAGTCAAGTTAGTAACAAGAGATAACCTATTCCAATTGGTTTGACTTCCTATTTATATGCAGAAAGTAGAAAGTAGTTCATTACATGTGAAAAATTTAAAAACTAGGTCAGAAATAAGGGTTCCTGAAATCTCAAAAGATTCAGTTGAGATCTCTGAGGTGCTGATTAAATCTGAATAAAACAGTTTCCTAAGAGTTCATGTTCTAATATAGGAAGCGCTAAATGATTTGTGATTTCCAGACATTTTATACATTAGTCCTGAAACCTGTCATTTTTAAATTTACCTTTTATTTTCTTTCTCTAGGCAATAAACAGTCTGAAAACAGACGCTTTAATTAGAAAGAGAGAGTGGGTGTTTAAGTCAAGGTAGAATTTGAAGAGCAGAGCAATTATTTAGTAGAAGCATATATAAGTATTGTTATGGAGACAAGTCTCGATGAAGGCAAAATTCTTTTCCAAGTCATGCTTCTCAGGAACTATCACATAAATAAATTAGTTGAATTTTAAAAATTAATCACAAGTAAAAGAAGGAGCCAAAAGAAGCATGAAGGGGGATATATGCTAATCTATGCACCATGATTACTTCCTATAAGTGAAAATTGAAATGAATTGTAAACGCCAATGAAGCAGCAGAAAGATGGCTGACTATAAATCGTAGCCTATGTCCTAGATATGTCAGTCTCCATGAAAGGCATGCTTTCTGATATTGCATTTTCCATTAGCATATCGGGCAGCAGAACACCAATGTATGTGCTTTCTTGACTCATTTGCATGTCACCATTTATAACTTTCCACTGCCCTGTGGCATTGTGGCACCCACCTCTCAAATGAGAAATATGTAGCAGTAATAATTTTTTGATAACACCTTAGTAATTACATGATCCTTGAAGGGCTTCTTTTCAAAATTCAAAACTCACCTTCCTCACTACAGTGTGAATCTAATCTCATTCTTGGTGTGGAACTTGATTCTTAATTTTTCTTTTCTTAACAGATCTGGTCGGTGATGGTAGAGTGAGTCAGAGAAAACAGTCAAAAAGAAGGACGTTGGAACCAACAGATTTGCTACAAGTAGCCTACAGAAAAATAAAATTGAAAGGTGGTTACCTTTTGGAAAATTAGCAGCCTCTGAAGAGGGTGTCTACTCAGTGACTAAATTTTTATTGTAAATGAAAAACTATATCTATTAAATTGAAGATATTAGGATTTTATGGTGTCATGGCTTACATTTAAGTCTTTGATCCATCTTGAGTTTACTCTCGTGTGTGGTGTAAGTTGGTGGTCTAGTTTCATTTTTTTGCAAGTCCCTGTCCAGTTCTCCCAACACCATTTGTTAAAGAGGCTCTTCTCACTCCATTTTATGTTCCTTCCTCCTTTATCAAATATTAGTTGACCATAGAGGCTTGGGTTTGTTTCTGGACTCTCTATTCTGTTCCACTGATCTATATGTCTGTTCCTATGCCACTACCAGACTGTTTTGATCACAGTGGCTTTGAAGTATTGTTTGGTATCTGGTGTTGTGATTCATCCTGCTGTGTTCTTCTGTCTCAAGATTGCTTTTGCTATTCAGGGTCTTTTTTTTGGTTCCATATTAACTTTTGGAGTATTTGTTCTAGGTCTGTGAAATATGTCATCGGTATTTTAATAGGGATTGCATTGAATCTGTAAATTGCTTTGGGTAGTATGGCCATTTTGATGATGTATAGGCAGGAAAATTTCAGATATCTCACATAACAATATCTTCATGGATACATCTCCTAAGGCAAGAGAAATAAAGGAAAAAATAAACAAATGGGACTACATCAAACTAAAGAGTTTCTGCTCAGCTAAAGAAAGTATCAGCAAGATGAAAAGGAAACCAACCATATGGGAAAACATATTTGCCAATGACATCACAGACAGGGGACTGATCTCCAAAATATATAAAGAGCTGATACGACTCAACATCAAGAAAACAAACAACCCAATTAAAAAATGGGCAAAGGACCTGAACAAACACTTCTTTGAAGATGACATACAGAAGGTCCATAGACACATGAAACAATGTTCAATATCACTAGCCATCAGAGAGATGTAAATTAAAACCACAGTGAGATACCATCTCACACCTGTCAGAATGGCCATCATCAGCAAATCAACAAACAACAAGTGCTGGCGAGGATGTGGAGAAACGGGAACCCTACTGCACTGTTGGGGGGAATGCAGACTGGTGCAGCTGCTATGGAAAACAGTATGAAATTACCTCAAAAAATTAAAAATGGAACTGCCTTTTGAACCAGTGATTCCACTGCTAGGACTATACCCCCCAAATCCTAAAACACTAATTCAAAAGAACTTATGCACCCCTATGTTCATAGCAGCCCTGTTTACAATAGCTAAGTGCTGGAAACAGCCTAAGTGCCCATCTGTAGATGAGTGGATCAAAAAACTGTGGTACATCTACACAATGGAATACTATGTAGCAGAGAGAAAGAAGGAACTCCTGCCATTTGCGACAACATGGATGGAACTAGAAAGAATTATGCTTAGTGAAATAAGCCAGGCAAAGAAAGAAAAATACCATATGATATCACCTAATACAGGAAACTAAAGAGCAACACAAACAAAGGAACTAAATAGGCAAAGACTAGAATAGTAGTCAGTAGGGGGGAGGGGGGAGGGAGAGAAGGGGGATAAGTAAGGGAAGGGTCAGGTCAAGGAACGTATATGAGTGACTCATGGACATGGACAACGGGGAGGGATATAATTGTGGGAGAAGGGGTGGGTTGGGTGGGGGAGAGAAATTAGGGGAAAAGGGGACAACTGTAATTGAAAAAACAAAAAATTTAAAAAAAAGAAAAAAAATTGAAGAAATTATATTAAAAACAAAAAAATCTAATACTGGCTTTCACATATTAACAAATGTGTATTTAAGACTAAGTAACATAGCTGTGGCTTGTGTGGCTCAGTGGATTGAGTGCTAGCCTGCAAACCGAAGGGTTGCTGGTTTGACTTCCAGTCAGGGCAGGCACATGCCTGGGTTGTGGGCCAGGTCCCTAGCTGGGGGCACGCAAGAGGCAACCACACATTGATGTTCCTCTCCCTGTCTCTCTCCCTTTCCCTCTCTCTAAAAATAAATAAAATATATTTTTAAAAAATTTAAAAAACACTAACATAGATTTCAACCTTTAAGTAGCATTTGTTTACCTATGTGGAAGTGCCTTTGGACTGACTTTACACTTTAGAATTCATAATTTTATCTAAAGGAAACTTACGAATGCAAAGGAAACAAGCCATATACAGTTCATGATTGGCAGCTACACATATCTTAAGCAAGAAAATCCCTGATTCATCTTTAATTGTTTTCAGGATCTCACATGTACAATGGAAATCCCTAGATCAAAGCATGCTGTCTTGAAATTGCTGACTGTCAAAACACAAATTGGAGTGTTTACCTACATAAGTCAATGAATGTGTGATCACATATGTACGAAATCCAAAGGAATCTAATTTTATTTGTCCACCTATTTATACATCTATCAGAGTAAGTGAATTTAGCAAAGACACAAATACCAGGTAAATATACAAAAATCTTGTCTGTGAAGAGACACTTCAATTTCTTCTTCTCCAGTTTTCACACATTTTTCTTTCTTTACTTTGACTTATTGATCTAAGATCTCCAATTCCATAGTGAATAGAACTGGAGATAGCCTTGCTTTGTTCCCAGTCTTAGGGATATGTTAGCTGTCAGTTAGTCAAAGAGACTCTGTATCAGGTTGAGGATGGTCAAATTTGTTCTAAGATTGCTGAGAAATTTTGTAATAAATTATTTTTGCATTTTGTCAAATGATTTACTAAAACTACTGAAACAATCATATGATAGTTTGGTATCTTGCAGTGTTAAAATGGTAAGTTACATTGCTTGATTTTTAAATGATAAGTAAACCTTGCTTCATGGGATAAAACTTACTTTCACTTGGTGTTAAACTATGTATTTCAGAATGATTTCTGCTAACATGTATAGGTATGTGTGGATGTCTATGAGGTATAGTTATCTCTAGTTTTCTTTGCTCACAGTTTCTTGTCTGGTTTGGTATCAGGGTTATCATGACTTCCTAAAATTATCTGGAGACTGTTCTTTTTTCTATTTTATAGATTTTATTGTTCAGAATTGGCATTAGTTCTTCCTTAAATACTTGGTAGATACTTTATTTTGCAAGTTTGTTATAAGCATTTAAAGCTGCAATTTATTTTAAGCATTGCTTTATTGCATTCTACAAATTATATGTTCAGTTCCTTTATATTTAGTTCAAAATATTTTATAATTCCCCTGTGATTTTCTCTTTTCCCCATAGATTATACAGAAGTGTGTGATTCCTAAATATTTGGTAATTATCTTGATATCTTTTACTACCGACTTTCAATTTAATTCTGTTTGGTCAGAGAACAAATCCTGTATTTTAAAAATCTTTTCCAAATATATTGAGGCTTTTTTTTTATGACCCAGAATATTGTTTATATTGGTGAACAATGTATACTTGAAAAGTATATGTATTCTGTAGATGTTTTGTGAACAGTCCTAAAAAATGTCAATTTGGTAACGGTGAATGTTAATGTAATTCACATATTCTATACTTTTACTACTGCTTCTTGTCTTCTTGTTCTATAAATTATTAAGAGAGAAGTGTTGAAAACTATAACTTTAATGGCTGATTTCTCTATTTATCCCTTTAATTCTGCTAGTGTTTTCTTTATTTCATGTATGCCTAGATTTATTAATAGGCAATACATATTTAGGATTGTTATGTATTTATAATGAATTCACCATTTTATAATTACAACATAACTATTTTTAAGTCTGGTAATATTTCTTTTCTTAAAGTCTACTTTGTCTGATATTAATATAGATTTCCAGCATTATTATCATCATGATTTGCATGTTGAATCTTTGCCATCATTTTATTTTTATCCATTATAACTCTTTATATATTTAAGGTTCATGTTCATGTATTGTAAACAGCATATAGTTGAATATTGTTCATATTTTTATCTAGTTTCAAAACTTCTGCCTTGTAATTGGAATTTTTAGCCTATGTAAATTTAGCTTCATAGTTGATATGTTTGGATTTTAGTTTATTATCTTCTTGTTTATTTTCTATTTTATCTATTTATTGTTATTTTTGTTGTTTTCCTAACTTTTATATTTTCATATTTCATTTTACTTCTTATACCACTTATTATTTAAATAACATTTTCATTTTCAAATTATTGCTCTGTAGTATATAATATGCAACATATTAATACTATATAACTTCATAAGAACACACCAGAATATTTTTTATATTTCTTATCTCTCTTGCCCTTTTTGTTATCGTTATTTGAAATTATACAAATATGATGTGTGTATACACACATATATACATGATATGTATCTACTCTCATCTATCTATATCATCGTTTTTGTCATTATTGCTCTGTCTTCAGTCCACTGATGTTTTATTTTGTACTGACCTTTCCTAATCTGCTGTATGATAAATTGTTCATTTCAGATACTGTATCTCTCAGTTATAAAATTTCTATATAATTCTTTTTAATAATATCCATTTTCCTATAAGATTCTCATTACATTCATATTTTTCTTTAAGTCATTAAAGGTATTTACACTAGTTTTTAAATGTTTTCTTTTTCTGCTCATTTTATTTCTGCATCTGTTTCTATTGATTAATTTATGCCTAGTTATAGGTCACAAATTGTTTTCTCTTCTTCTGTCCTAGAATAGCTTCAGCTATACATGTGCAGCCTAGTAGTTAGCCAAAGATTCAAGAAGATCCCTGCAGATTTTTGGAGTTCATTGTCTTTGCAATGTTTATTTTATTTTATTTTATTTTTTTTTGATATCTTGCCTCACAGATTACAGCTACCTCAGTAGCTCTGAACTACAATCTTGGTCTCCCCAACTCAGTAAGAGGCCTTTATGTTATATTTGGGCTTCAGTCCTAGGTCATGGTCTGGAAAGTGTTTTCAGACATAAATAAATCATCGTGTTTGTCTTCTGTCATGTATATCTGTCCTTCCCTGCTTATTATCCAATGTCTGTAAATAGTTTCATGTCCTTTGTCCAGTTTTATAATTTTTTATGTTGTAAGACCTATTACAGTACCAATTATAGCAGATGTCTAGATGTAGAAATACTTTATTTTTAATTCAGTTTTTAAATCAGTTCATTAGTTCATTATCTCCCTGAAAAGATCATACACAATAGATGCTGACAGTAGTACATATTGATTAATAAGATACTGTCCCTGCCTTAAAGGAGTTTTCAGTTCACTGGAGTAGAGACTGATAAAATAATTTTAATGCAATAGAATGACATAGAAGGGGGCGATTTAAAAGTAAGTGTTATAGGATAAAAGCAAAAGTGTCTGTTATACATTTTATTCAGCCTGAAGTCAAGACCGGTGGTCCTCTCTAAGGTTATGGATCTCAACCAAGGAAGCAACATTGGCTGCCCAAGGGGAAGCTCTAAAAAGTGCTGATGCCTGAGCCCTACCTCAAATTTCCTAATTTAGTTGGTCTGGGGTGTGGCTTGGGCTTTCAGTGTTTTAAAATCTCCTGTTAATATTTGCTTTGAAGCCAAAATTGAGAATGTTAATCTATGGTAATTTATATCAGATAGGATTTAAGCATAAATGTGTAATTGGTAAAAACAATAAATAATGTTTTACCAGCAAAAAAGTTTGCTCTGTATTTTTTATTGCCATTGTTTCAAAAACAGTTGTTTCACATATTTTTCCAATGTTATAGTTTCACCCTGTTTTGATTAAGTTATATTGATTTAATAAATTGGCAACGCACCCACTCATATAACAAATATTTATTATGTCCTCTGTTTATATAAACTGTGATAAGTGCTAGAGCTTTAACATGTGGTAAGTTATCAAAGCAAAGAGTGATATACTCTTGACATTAGCACCACAGTGCATTTTTCTCATAAGACTGATGTTTCAGAAGTATGTTGTTCCAATAATGTGTGCATTCTGGTTAAGGTGCAAATACTTATTTGATTGTACAACAATATTCATGATCAGATTTCTCATTCTAAAAATCACAATGATTAACCTTGTTTTCTAGTTTCTGTTAATACCTCTCTCAAAGAAAAAGCAGCACAAATATAATTAATTCATACATTGTACAAGGTCATTGGGAAGGGGATTTGGGAATGTTGTAAATAAAGCAATCTAAATTTATAATATCTACTTAAAATTTTAAACACCTATGCTGATAACATCATAGAAATAAAAGATTTGAAAAATAACACATATATTTATGCTATAAACAGTAGAAACAATGATTCTTACTTATAAGTGGGGAATATGTGTTTGGCTGAGTTAAAGTTGAACACTAAGTGCATATTCAAAGAGAGCATGTAATCTAATTAAACATGGGACTCTCCCAGCATCTAAAATGCAATGAGAACAATGATGACTCTTTTTCCACCTAAGAGAGAACAAACTAATAGAACACGAGAGAACAAACACAAATAACACTGAAGTTAAGAATACTGAATATCTTATCTCATCCAGCTACTTGGCCACTTATATGCTGTTGAAGTATCAGAAAACCTGCCTCTGCACAGTCTGTTTTGGCAAGTGGAAAAGATCACATCTCATTTGGATTGTCCCATAGAGTTGGAGATTTTCAGTCTGCTTAGTTTCACAGCAGTCAAGTTTCAATCTCCTGCATCTACCTTGATATCTTGATACTGATGGTTTTACATGGAGGTGTCTTTATGACATTTGATATCTTGAGAAAAGTCCTAACTGTATACTTTACTTCCAATAATTCTTTAGCACGTCACAGTTGTCCTAAAGCAAATTCTGACTCTCAACACGTCTCTATCTGTATCCCCCTGAGCTATTCAGTATGTCAATGGTAAGTCTTCTTAATCTTGAGCTATGACTGAAGAAAGTCTGTGGGATACTTTCATTATCTATTTCTCTATAGGCCTAAAATCATCTCTAAAATATTTGTAAAACAAATGAACAAACAAAAAAAACCAGAGAGAAAAACGCCTATTAGATTTATCTTTTTCTTATGTTGAATGCCCATTTTCTGATAGATGCTTAAGTATTTAAACTGAAAAAAATTTTTCTGTTGAGTTTAATACTCACTTAAATCACTTATAAGGCTTTTATTCTTTTTTAATAAAAAGTGTAGTGATCGTGAAAGGCTTAATTTTTACACCAATGTATCTGAATCCAAAGTCCGACCATGACGAATAGCACGTGCTCTTAAAAGTTAATGTATGTTCTCAATGTCATATTTAGAGATCTAAGAACCAGATTTCCCAAGGAACACTTTAGTACCACCAAAGTAATCAAAACCAAGTCCTTTCTCTGGCATTTGAAATTAAGATTACTTTTTGTAAATTGAGATATAACTGACATGTGACATTTTGTTTGGGGTATAAAACACAATGGCTCAATATATGTATATATTGCAAAATGATCATCACAGTAAGTTTTAGTTACCATTTATCTACTTTTGTGATGATAGGAAGAAGAGAAGATACTGGAACAAAAACTGGGTCATTTCATGTGGATTTTATGGAAAGATAACACAAAGGTGACCCCACCAGAAAAATATCTTCCTTGGTGTTACTGGTAATTAATAGGCTTCAGAAGACAATATTTTTCTTAATATCTTACTTTGAGGGGTTTTTTCCCCTCCCCAGTTAGAATGGGTGGTTTTCCTAAGAAAACATAACACCGTTTTACCCCAAGAACTATCTTGTTCTCTTCAAGTCAACTCTAAACTTCATGTATGTCCAGACCTATGGGCTGAAATAACTAGATTCGTTTAAATTGTAAAGTATAGATCCTTACTGGAGTCAAAATTCTCTATTACCCTAACCTAGAGAGGCTCCCTAACATCATTGGGTCCCATATGAGAAAAAAATAGGAGAGTAAATACTTTTTAAAAGTTCAAAACCAATCAACCTGAAAACAGCCTTCAGTTCGTTATGATTAAAATAATGCTTTACTACATGCAAATATGATAGTTAATAACTGGCCGCTATTATAACTTTTAAATATTTGTATGAATAATAATATAGGCTTCATGAAGACTGAAGCCATTTCTAACCCATTTCTCCAATATCCCCAATGCTTGGCCCAGTGCTTATATATAGTGGTCATGGATTAAACATATGGTGAAAAAAATTAATGTTATTATTAATTATAGAGGAAGTGAACTGAAGCCCAAACACCTGATCTTGGCAGTATGATTCCCTAGCAATCTAGCTTTCAAGCAACATTTTTTATTCAGCTATTTTCCTTAAGTGTATGAATTTTTGAATCGTTGTTTTTAAATTGTTTTTGCCTGAATTATTTTCTCCTTTTCCACCCTTTCTCCCACCGGAATGCAGGAGCCAAGGCTTCTTCTTTCTGAACTATCATTACAGCTTCCTCTTTCTCTGTCCTGGTGCCCTGGCAGGACAATTCATACCTGACTCCTGGTAGAGATGGCAAGCCCCCTGGGATGGAAACTTCTTCCTTTGCATTTTTGAAACCAAGTGCCTATTTCTGCCGCATGGTAAGTCCTCAATGTACATTTTTTAAAAAATTGAGATAGATTTTGAATAAATGAAGTGAGCATAATGAATAAGATACATATTAGGTACATTTCCAGGTACAAGTTTAGGACAACTAATGTTACAACATATTTTGTCTTTATAAATAGAAACAAGAGGGTATATCAACCATTGGAAATACATGTCCTATAACAAAATAAACTGCAAAAATGCCCCCCACTGCTAACCTTGGTCACTCCCAGAGGTTCTTTTGTAGAGGAACCACATTGCTCAGCATTATCTTACCTGAAAGAAATTAAAAGAACACTTTTATGATTTTTCTGCTTAATTGATGTAGCCATGAAAGAGAAAGGTTGGGCAAGCAGAGGTTGGTAGAGTTTTGTTTAGAGGATTAAAATAGAGTGAATATATCTTTCTACAATGACAGATTCTAATTTTAAATTACACAGATACCTAAACTTAAGTTTTGCATTAAATCATACAGAATTGTTTTCTTCAGGATTGGTTTTAGAATTCACTATTCATTGTTCTGATTTTCCACAGACATAACATCATACAAAGGACACAAAAGTAGAGAAAACTTTGCATTATTCACATTCATTTGCTACTAATGCTGTAGAAAATAAGGCAAATAGTAATTATCTTGTTTACAATCATATAATTATTGTCAGGAGAGGAATTAAGAACCTCCCCCTAGCAATGTCTCGCTAGATGTAAAACAAACTCCTCAATTAAGAAAAAAGGCAGCAACTAGAAAGAAGACTTTCCTAATTTGAACATTCCAAATGCCTAAAACTGTCTTTCAAAATGAACCAGTACTTTAATTAATAGTCCAAATCAAACAGGAAAATTTACTGAGAATTTCAAATAATTCTTAATGTCCGAAGGGAGCAGATAATGCAAGTTCTCCTGTTATTTACTAAACCTCACATTTAAAAATGCCGCTAGCAGAAGCTATTTAACAGTTTTAGCTGTGTTTTGCTTCCAGCAAATAGTAGTTCATGTAACATAAGTAAATACGGGGGAGAAGTCTTTTAGACATGTCAATACAACGTTGAAAGAATATTATAAAGAGACATGAATAATAGCTGACAGCTTTTGCAAACTTGCTCTATGCCAAACAGTGAAGTGTTAGACATATATTGCCTCAGTTAATTTTTGGAGATGCAAAACAAAACAAAACGTGAGATGATGGTCATTTATTTTCTTCTCTTATAGGTGACAGTAACAAAGTTTGAGGCTTTGCAAGTTAACAAATCTTGACCAACACTGCACATTCACTACAATGCCAGCCCAATCAATCGAACTGTAGAACCCTTATTTTTACCAGAGAAGGCAAAACACACCATACCACTTATTTGAAATAAGGAAACAATACTTTTTTTTTTTTTTTACTCAAGCATGAAGGTAATTACATGAAAGTGTCCCAATCCCTTCATTGCCTGATAGAAATGACATCTGTATAATTGTTCAATTTTCTAAGTTCAAATACTGTCACAAGGGGCTGATTTAGTGTTCTGAAATTGTGGTTTACTTACAAGTAGTGGAATTTTGTTGTTAATGCATTGTGTGTGAAAAAAAAAAACAAAAACATGCAGATTTCTCCTGTAGCCCACTTTTCCCTTTCTAACCAAAACATGAAAGAAGTTTGTTTTTTTGTGTGTGTGATTTATGTTTTTTTTAAATTTTGTTTCATTTTCCATAGGAGAAAATAGATCTTGTACTACATGACACAAGAACCACAGATACACACATACACACAGGGTCATATTTTGGCAACCCCTATACAGCATTTTAGCATGTGTAGGCCATAAAGGGGCACTCATTGTAGAATCCTATCAAGAACTAATATGCAGGGGTTCAAAAGAAGACCAGTCATAATGATTACCTCTTAGTGTCATGAATAATTTTCTTGGTTCTATTTTACACTCATGGGACAAAAGGGTTGCTTTCCTCAAGAGTAACATGCTAGAGAGAAGAGAATTTTGGTTGTGTCCAGAGGAATTTGTTTTATCATACAGTTAAAATTCTCTGCAGTTAAAAATGGGATGAAATAAAATAGGCACCAAACTGTTAAAAGTCTAAAACAAAACAAAAATCACCTTTGCCCAAAATAGGACTGAAAGTAATGTCTTTTCAACTATCTTTGGGCCCCAATGGCCTTAAAGCTAACAAATCTACTTGGAATATATTTCCACTGTCCAATATTGGAATATATTGTATTTTAAAGGCTGAATTGAACAAGAAATATGTTACAATAGTAGTCAGAAGAAATTGATTCTAGCATAAAACATAAGTATAGCTCAGACCTTATTACTAACTTTATATTATTCTCATTGATGTACAAATGTAGAAACTTTTGAAGAATAGCTGAAGGGAATATTAAGATAAAACTCTGCTACCCACAGCAGCCCCTAGAAGGCTTCACAGTGACAGTACCATTACATAGCTGTCCCGCACTTCCTTTGAAGCCTGAATCAATATCAGGTCTCCCTCATGGGATAGAGGTAATTCCTGGTGTACTTGACAAATAGGTATTAAAGGAGAAAAACAGTGGAATGTGTTATGTATGCAAATAGAAAATTTCAATCTATTTCTAAAAGTAAATTGAAAGAAGTAGATTAGGCAGTGGAAAAGTATTCAAAAAAATCCAATGAAAGTTTAACTAAAATACAGTGTTAAAGAAAAAGAATAACTCCTTCCTTTATTTATTCAAGTGAAAAATAAGTACTAAGCAATCTATATACATGAAAACATTTTCAGTTAATTGTGTATATTATTTCTAATTAGAAAAATGTAAAATAAAGTTGGATTCACTTAGATACAAATTTGAAAGTTTACCTAAGTTTTAATGCTCATCAGAATAATATCTTTAAAACAACTAAAATTATAAGCATGCTTTGAGAGTAAGAACAGATGTATGTGGTCTATGCACAATTAATTTTCAAAATACATTTCAGGAAGATGGTAGAATCCTATATTGTAAAAATTAGCAATTATTTTCTCTACATGGGACAAAATATACATACAGTTTTGTCCAAATTTTGCAGATGTTCTCAATCCTGTGTAATTTATTTATAGCGCTCTGTTCTTGTCATTCTTATTTAAACTTCAGCACATATAAAGAGGCCAGAACATGGAATATGGAGCAAACTTTAACTACTTTATTTTCTGATAAACAACAATAACCAGCAAATCCTGACACTCATGAAAATAAAATGAAAGTTTGTTTAAAACAAATCTTGGATTTTCCCCCCAGATGTCAGAGCCATGATACAAACTCATGAATTAGAACCTGCTACTTGAGAGAAGCAGTTAGCTGTGGAGGGAGCCAAAGGTGCAACTTTATAACCAGCAACAGTTTGAATTATTCATAAGGGAAATACATTTTTTAGAGATAAATCAGCCACAAAAGTGCTGTAGGAATTAAGCTATACTGGTCAACAAAAATAGGGACAGTAAAGATTCCAAAGAACGAGCATAGAAAAATATTGTTGGACTCAATACTTCATTGGGGTGGGAAGGGAGGGTGGAGAATCTTGTATAAAATCTTTATTTTAAAAGATGATACGAACATTTGGGTTTGAAATTTCCTTGGAGCAATATTACTCGTGAACATTACCTGTTAAATGTGTGTTCCCTAAATGTTGCCAAGTGAGATTTCCCATTCCTAAAAGAAATGCCAAAAAATGTCACCTTCAGTGGGTAAGTCCGTTTGTGTTTTGAATACAGTAATATCTCAGATTCTTTGGATGTGTTGATAAAGCCCTAGATACTTGTCTAGGAAGGTTAAAAGAAACACAATAAATATTTATGATTCCCTGACAACTTGGCTTTGGAACAACATTTTGATAGAAGTTCTGATAATTGGAAGATTTTTAAAGTCTATTTTCACAAATCTTTAATGCCTTCATTTTCTAAACCAGGACAAGAAGATACCCATCTGTAAATATGAAATAATCTCTAAAATCTTATTGGTAGTGGTATAATTTGCAATATAAAAGCCTTTAAAACTTATCAAAATAGGTAAAATGCATGTGGGTATACACACATACATTTAGATACATTAATTTTAACTAACAATTCACCCCAACATTTCCTTTCCCTTATATTGTTGTCTAAAACATAAACCTATTGTTGTTTGTGAATAAACAGTGGGAATACTTTACCTGGTTTATTGCTCCTCTATGAATATTTATATTAATCTGAAATGTTCTCAGCGACAGTTGCATTTTCAACTAAATCTACTCTGAAAGCAATGTATTGAGTATCTTAGTTCAGAAAAAGCAAGAGAGTAAATATTGATGAGCTTGGTGATAGAACAGACTTGTGGGGAAGGCAATCTATACTGAAGACTGAGGTTCTGGCAACAACACCTAGAGAAATGTAATGTCCAGGAGAATTAAGTATCACCAATATTATTGCCAAATAAAGCCACAAGGAAAGAGCACTGTTAAAGTTGCATCTATATGTGAGTCTATGTGAATCTGATCATTAGAAGGTTGATCAATATGGACCAGAGAATTGTCCATCTATTTTTTAGAAAATTAAACTGAACTAGAGGTTAAAGTCCAATGGTATTGGCAACAACTTAACCAATCAGTTGGATTTTGAGAAACTCCGTTATGTACTTAATGCAATAATTATTGTTTCTACCTGAGATTGCTGTCAGAAAGTAACTCAACACTTCCCACAGATATTAACAAACAATAATGTTTAATATGACCCTGTTATATATTAGAGTAATTGCCACGAAAACAGATATGTGGCCAGGTTAAGTTCCTTGGACCTGATTCTGGAAGCCTGAGGGGTGGGAGGAAGAACTGTGTAAATAGGGTTCTCCTCTGTGCCACTGCTAAATTGAATAAGGGTTCAAGCTGATCTACATTGATATTCTTTTGTCCTTACCTTTTCATTCATTTTGAGTGGCTCTTGGGACATTTCAGGTATAGTCAGAAGACATGGTCAAACTGAACCAACTGGCTGTATATTAACTCAGAGAGCACCCACCGATTGGAGAAATTATCTGCAGTATTACTCCCAACACAACCCCAACTCAGTTTTGTGACTTCTTGTTGTACATTAGGGTAAAACACAGGCCTTTTTGCTTTTTACTTGGCTCAGGGTGATCTTTCTTTTCTTCCACTTTTTTATTATTGTTCTATTACAGTTTTCCCATTTTTCCCCCATTGTCAGGGTGATCTTTTCAACATGACTTTCCAAAAAACACTTGATGTTAAAGTTAGAGTTCAGCATTTTATCTTGACAGTGTCTGAACTTAGATAGATAGATAGAGAAAGAACTTGGGTCAACCACACATTTATTTCTATAATACATATTCTCACAAAGTTCTGAGTCCCTACACCAACCAGATTTCCAAAACAGCTAATTCATGATTCTTAGGAAAATATGTTGCAATGAAGAGATAAATAGGTTTGAATAAAAAAGGGCTGACCCCTGGTAAATTACATATTTGAATATATCGATCCAATAGAATTTATCCAGAGTCTGGTTGTGGAAGATTCTGAGGACTTTAGAATAATCTGAGCCTGGACCTTATTTTCTAGAAATTATAATCTAGTGGTTTTTTCTTGCACAGAGTAGGCAGGCAGTTATTATTGGTTGTATAAACCAATTTAAACAAAAATCTCACCTAACATCAAAATATTTGTTTTTTTGAACTATTCTTCTTGGTTAATATTTAGTTATTTAACCCAATGCCATGTAATCCTTAATCACTGACTATAAAAGAACCAAATTATGTATGTCATTGCTTGCTCACCTCCTCATTCAATTAATTCATCAAATATTTATTAAGTACCAGCCATGTACCAGGAACTACCGTGGGCATTTGTAATATGTAAGTGAATAAAGCAGAGCCATTAATCTCACAATATTCTGTTTCTTTCCAATAGTCTGAAAGTAAATGAATAATCAACAAATGGTTTTAATTCACATTTTACAACTGATCCTATTTTTAACCATGTTTTAGCTGCCTAAATTCTATACCTCATGATATCCAAGTTGCTTTGAATATTTCTATGTGAATAATAAAAGTAGAGCCTAGGAAAAATACATACTATATTTATATTCAGTGGGTTACACTAAAGTTTACAGCCACAGATTGACTTTTGACAAGGTACAAGGATCTTGAATTGCCTCAAGTAGAGAAGAATTAGTAAATGTAGTAAAATTGTGAGAATGATTTCATTTCAACTTACTATTGAATAAGTACCGTGAATACAGATGAATAAGTGTACTTTATTTGCTCAATTTTTAACGTTCAGCTGGTCTTGATAAGGGAAAATGATTAAATGTATTAAAATTAGAAAGTAATTTGAAAATAATTTCATTTTTAGGTGGTCTATGCATTGCTATGTCATTTTTCCTAAACCCTGAAAAATAGCTAACTTAGGACATTTCATGATTTCAAAATATATTTTTTATGCTTTCTATATATTTGACATAAACATAATCTTGTTTTTATATATGTAAACTTTTTAGTAATAACTTTCATTAACCATAGGTTTACAATCACATTTTTTGAAACATTGATTATTTCTGGCTTTGTTTGGTAGATAAAAATAACCACATAAATATATATAATAAGACATCTAAAATAAAAAAAAATTAAATGGAATTGGCAGAAGTTAGTATTTTTAAATTTCCATCCCTTATTGACTAGATTTTAATTAGTGTTCTGAGAGCTCATAAGAAATATCTACTAATGATTTTTTGTCCGTACATGAATTTGTACTACTCACATCTACTAAAAGCCATTATAATATTACTTTCCTATTTGAAAAACCACTTTGATTCATACACTTTAGTGCACATATTTAAGATAAGCAATGTGTTACTAAATGGTCTACTGAGTCAAAGTTTGAAATAATTTGGTATTTTTAAATGAAAGATTTGTAAATATTTCAATATCTTGATTGAAACAAAATGCTAATTTTGAGTTCATCCAAGTTAAGTCTTTGCAGCTCACTTATTTATCTTAAGTGAATTTGGAAACAATTTCCTTTTTTCTAAAAAAGATTTTTCTTCACAATAATGAAATTGTCCATTTTCTTAAAATTCATTTTCATGAGTTAATTTTTCTTTATTATGTTAAGTTTTGTTATTGTTGTTATCCATTTTCTTAAAACTTATCTTAATGAGTTAACTTTCATTTATCATGTTGTTTTGTTGTTATTGTTGTGGCACTCTTTTCTATGTCATATTTATTAGAAGACTAAATATTTTAAATGAATAATATGTGCTAAAATAAAGAGATTCAAATTCTGGCTAACATTCCTTTTTCGAGCTTATAAATTGACTGCCAAGAATTAGCTGTGAAGCTTCATAAAGAACTCTGCCAAAACCAAAACAACTAAGCCCCACAGGGACAATCAAATATAGTAAACTAATGAGAACTTCCAAACCATAATAATATCATAAAGGAAACAACATTGCAATGTGATGGTAAATTTGTGTATAATCTTGGGCAATAAAAATTAGAACCAAAGGGTTAATAAGGTCAACATCAAGGTCTCTGTGCAGCAAAGTCCAAAAACATATAGAGAATTATTCTCTTTCATGTGGGGACATAAACTTGAACCTAAAGATGTAATTCCAAAATTTAGGTAACATGTCTCAATAGAAAATTGTGGTCACATATGAATTCCTTCAGTGCAATTTTCCATCAGAAATAATTCATTCAAAATGTCAACTATTCAGCAACTAATATTGATACTTATTAAGTGTTTGGCATAGATCTAAAGGACTTCATAATATAATGGAGGAGGTAAGGGGAGACAGACACAAAAACTTATTTTAAAATATGGTTATTAAAATAAATAAATAAATAAATAAAATATAGTTATTATTGTACAGAGAAACCAAGGCTCATGGCCAATGTCCAGGAAGTAGTTGCCTGTCAAGAATAACAGAGTCACATATATGCATATGTGTATGCATGTTTGTGTGAAGCATAAGGTATATGGAGGTGAGACAGGAAAAACATACAAGAGGAGATCACTTAAGACTTCAGGAAAACTAAGTTTTGATTTTAATTTCATAGGCAAGTAAGGATTATTGAATGGTTTTAACATGAAAGCAACAAGACTGAATTTGTGTTTTCAAAAGACGTATTCTGTTGGTTTAGTGGTCCTAAGAGAGACGCTGCTTGACCAATCACTCAAAACATAGTAAATTGATGACCCAAGAGTGGTTTATTATCTCTCATAATTTTTGTAGTTCAGGACTTCAGGAGCAGCTTGACTCAGTGGTTCTGACCCATGTAGTTGCAGTCAGGATATTGGTTGGTACTGAATTCATTTGGAGGCTTGAGGGTTACAAGGGGCTATACACATTCAAGGTGAGCCTCTCACAAGGTTGGCAAGTTCTTCCTGACCATTGGCCATGGGCTTTGGTTTTTCTGTATGTAGGCCTCTTTATTGGGCTGTGTGAGTATCCTTCCAGCATGATAGCTACATACTAAGGAAGCTGCAATGCCTTGCAGTCACACAGTATCACTTTCACTATATTCTACTGGTCAGAGAATCAACACCAAAATGAAAACAAAAACTCCGATTCAATGTCCTGGCAGCTTCCACAAGAGCATGCATAAAAGAGATGATGATTATCAGGGGCCATCTTGGATGATAGCTGCTAGAAAAAAGGTCCAGGTATCAAGGCAACTAAACCAGATATAAAGTAACTATAAGAATCAAAATAAGAAATAATGACCATCTGAGTTGTACTCATAACAGAGGGTATAATAGAAGGGGCCTTATTTAATAGATGTTCAGAAAGTTGAATTCACAAACACAATGATTGATTTCATGTGGAGGGTATAGGTGCAGAAAGTGCACCAGATGACTGCCAGGTTTTAGGTTTGGGTGATTAAGAAAGAGGTAGGGCCAGAAACCATGATAAAGGAAAGAAGGAGCAAACTCAAAAAGATGAAATTGAATGCTAACTTATTTTCTAAGTTGGCACTCAATTTCATGTGAGACATCTGTGTGGATATAATAATAATAATAAGTAATAATAATAATAATAGTAATGAATACCATTGAACAGTTTTTATGGACTGGTACTCTTCTAAGTTTCTTATATATTCATGTATTAACTCATTTAATCTTTACAACAAATGTTTGTGATAGGAGATATCATTATTTCCATATTACGTATGAAGTAAAGAGCAATTGAGTAATTATCATAGTATGAAATTCTACATCAAGTATATTTATTTACATTAGGACTAGGATCAAACCCACCTTTAGTTCTGCCTTACTTTGTTAATTTACATGACCCTCACCCCATGCTAAGCACTCCATTTGCCTTTACAATCTGATAAAATCACGTATTAAGTTGTTAAAGACTTACTGTGCTATACTTACTGGAAAATTAGCAATATGAATTAGAGAGAAAGCTTAATTTTAATCAATTAGTTTTCATAGTAGACTTTCAGTTACTAGGATGAATTGCATTGGACTAGGTATGTTACAGGTCAGTGTACCAGATTATACTATAATATACCTAGTTTACCTATAGTTAAGGTAAGGTTATAAACATGGGTTAAGAAAGAATAATTGTAACTCTATGAATAGAAGTTTTGTTAATATCTGTATTGTCACATCTTATCATATAATTATATTATATTGTCTTATGGAAAGGTCATTCAATTTCTTAAGCAAATAAAGAGTGTTTGAATTCCCAAAGCACATAAAAGTCAGGCATGTCACATATAAGAGCAGTAAAAACATTATCAATAATTTAAGCAAAAGATTCACTTACACTAATAAATGCTTACCCTTCTTATATTATAATGATTAAAAATGCATAGATTTGTGCAACAATAATTTCTTGTGAGATTTTAACATCATATCTATACTTTAATCACTATTTTGACTGTATCTACCTTCAGTCCTTCCCCAAGCAGCTGTAAAGTGAAGTATGATTTCTACTTCACAAATGAAGAATTTATAGTTTGACAGAAATAAGCAACTTTTCCAAAGGTACATATTTGAATAGGTGGAACAAAAAATTGAAGGCAGATTTACTAGAATCTTAAATTCTGTGATACTTCTCTGAATTAACATGGGACTACTACTCTTGTTTTATAGTCATAGAATGGAAGAAGTAAGGGATGTCAAAATATTTTGGGCTTCATTAAAGAAATAAATATTGGTAAATTTATGTTAAAGATAGCATAATTAAATTTTATTAACCTCAAGCATTTCAAATTAGAATATGAAGAATACATAAACGCATTGAACAAGCTATGTGTAATGTACTCCCAAAGAAAAATTCAAAAGTTATCTTGATAGCCAGCATTACTTATGGCTGAGAAAGCATGAAAGAGGAAACAGAAACCATAAAAATAACCCATCATAAATCAAGAATACAACATCTGAAATGAAGAATACACTAGAAGAAATAAATAGTAAGATGGATGAAGCAGAGAATTGAATCAGCAATTTGGAAGACAAGGGAGAAATAAAAACACTCAATTAGAGTAGAAAAAAAAAGAAAAAAAATTTATATAAAGATAGTTTAAGGAAACTTTGGGACAAATGAAATGTAACAACAGCCACATCGTAGAGGCACCAGAGGAGAAGAGGAAGAGCAAAGGCTCGAGAACTTATCTGAAAAAACAATGACAGAAAACTTCTGTAACCTGGTGAAGGAAAATAACACACAAGTACAGGAAGCACAAAGAGTTGCAAGCAAGATGGACCCAAATAGGCCCACACCAAGACACATCATAATTAAAATGGCAAAGTTAAAGACAAAGAAAGAATTTTAAAAGCAGCAGGAGAAAGACAGGTAGTTACCTACAAGGGAGCTCTCATAAGACTGTTAAAATTCACTCTTTTAACTGCAACCTGACCTCAATTAACTTTCCATATCAGCTCAGCATAAAGGACCTGAGCATGTTTTTCTCATGAGAAGACTATGCAAAGTTACCAGAATTGAAGTAAAAGACAGATGAAAGATGTCGCATTCATCTTTTGTTGGCCCAGGACTTTATTAATGATGGCTAAGTGGTTGTTGCTAGATAGAAAATGAAGATGCCATGTACTTAACATTTAATATCCTGCTCATGGAAAGCTTGTTAGGTGAGATAGAGGTGTTTTTTATTTTTTAATTGTTTAATCCTCACCCAAGGACACCCTTTCATTACTTTTAGGAAGAGAAGAACGGAGAGAGAAGCACCGATGCAAGAGATGAGCATTGACTGGTTGCTCCCTGTAGGTGCCCAGACAGGGTATCTTATGCTCCTGAACTGGGAATTAAACCTGCAACCTAGGTATGTGCCCTGACCAGGAACTGAACCCGAAACCTTTTGGTTATAGGAAATACTCCAACCAGCTGAGCCACATTGACCAGGGCACATTTATTTACAAACACAAATGACAGGTGAAAAAAAAGGTGATGGGACAATAAGGGCTGCCATGACCAGTTGTGCAAGATGAGCCCTGACTAAAAGTATTAAGCACTGGGGCAAGTAAGGCTGAAATCTTGTTCGAGTTTGATATTGGAGCCTATGCTTCCACCTGAGAAAATGAGCATTTTTCTAAATCTCACAAAGATGTCACAAGGATAAGTCCTGATATGTAGGAAGGAGTTTGTTTGGTTTTTTTAGAACAATCAATGCACTAAAAAGTTTTCAAACTCCCCTCATCAATCACTCAGAATGGTAATTTTCTCTTTTTCCTTACCTCTCTCTTTTCTCTTACTTCTTTTTTAATTTCCTTGACTCTTAATTTCCTGAGTTACTGAGGGTTCTGAGGTAATGCGCATACAACAACCTTTGTGCCAAATTTAGGTCACATTGTTACTTTTTTTGCCCTGCTAGCTTTAAAAGGTTTTTACATTTTTAAAGAGTTGGAAAATTAAATATTTTAAGATGTGGCAATTATATGAAATTCATATTTTAGTATCCATAAACAAAATTTTATTGTAACAAGTCATGTCCAGTCATTATGGATTGTCTTTGGATCCTTTGAGCTACCACCACAGTGGTGAATAGTTGCAACGAAGACTGTATGGTCCTCTAGGTTGAAAATACTCAGTATCTGGATTTTACATGAAAAGTTTGTTGACATAGGAGCTAGTAAGTTCATATTAATTCACATGTATCATATGCATATCTAAGTCTTTGCCTTCTGCATCCATAAGAGTTTTAAAAAATTTAGTCATCCTACTCTTCCTGGTACAGAGAGGGAGACACCCTTACAAATGGAGATTTCCCTGATAAATGTAAATGTATCTCACAAAAGGGTAACTTCTACTCAGGTCTTCAGAGCTTCTCCTGTGTCTGCAATTTCTTTAAAATAACCAAAAAAAAAAAAAAAATCTTAATGCCAAAGAGACATTTTAGAGTAGCAAATTCTTCTCCCTTTCAATGAATATTTTAGTTATGAAAGAAAAGTGAAATAGCTTTTTTTCCATTTCATTTTTCCTTCTAAACTCTGAATGTTAGAGGTCAAAGTGGATGCAAGCTCATGACAGGGGCTGATTCCACTGTATAATCAGGAGTACAAGAAGATAGCTAAAGTCAGTTTTCTGCTTTAATGAAGAAGAAATTGAATAAATGCAGCACATCAAAGATAACCCACGCCCAGTGATGTTGATGATTCACCACAAGTGATTCTGAGTTATATGTCCAACCCCTTCAAGTAGACAGGTGATAAGAAAAGTTATTACATCTTATGAATGTTAAGTTCCTTTAAATCTCAAAACCTTATATGTTTTATTTTCTTCTGAAGTGTCTAGCAGTTGTTTATGCTATTCTGGACTAGCCTATGTTTATTTTTGGAATAAGAATATTTACAGTTGAAAGACAAAAATGAAAGTGATGTTGTCTCTTCTAATTCTAAACTCTGACTGCTTGTAGATTTCTAACCTCATCTGGCCTTTATAAGGCTGTTATTTTTATCAGTGAGAACCAGCTGTTGGGGCAGTTACTTATGTCATCTCCCTGAGCAACCTTAGAGGAAACATTGTGTGGGAAAAAAGTTGCATGACATTTCTGTTTCAGGGAATTTTCATTTTGCACCCAAACCAATAGCAAATACTAGTAGGATAAATGGCAGAAAAACAGTTGGGTATTCACCTATCTCTAGTTCTCAGAAAGTAATGAACAAGCAAAGCAGTTTTCCTAGAGAGATATTTTCACAGATTGGATAAGTGCATGGGCTCTGCAATCAAAAAGATCTGCCTTTAATTCTCAACTCTACCACTTCCCATTCATATGATCTTGTGCAAATTTCTTAAAATTTGTACTCTCATCTGCTTAGTGGGGATAATAACACAGACTAGACTTAGGTGTTCTTTTTTTTTTGTGGGAGACTAGAACTAGAGTGTAATTTGCACAATATGGTGTTAAATGTGATATTTTACTCACTGAATTTATACTCAAATAATAATAATCCCATAATTAATTTTTGTTTAAAAGTTATTCATTTAATGAAAAACAATCATGAGACTATTGTCATTATTTAGGCATAAATTAGTGAATGTAACTGTGAAACCATAGACTCCCTAGATGAAAGCATAGAGAGTAAAGTCTTTGACATCAGTCTTAGTTGTATCTTTTTGGATATGTCTCCTCAGACAAGGTCCATAAAAGAAAAAGTAAACAAATGGGACTACATCAAACTAAAAAGTTTTTGCACAGCAAAGAAAACCATCAACAAAACAAAAACACAACCAACTGAATGGGAGAAGATATTTGCAAATGATACATCCAACAAGGGGTTAATAATCAAAATATATAAGTAATTCATACAACTTAACATAAAAAAAAGTCTAATTAAAAAATGTCCAGAAGACCTGAATAGATATTTTCTAGAGGACATACAGATGGCCAACGGACAAATGAAAAGATGCTCAACATCACTAATCATCAGGGACATACAAATCAAAACCACAGTGAGCTATCAGCTCAAACCCATCAGCATGGCTAGCATAGAAAAAAAACCAATAAACAAGTTCTGGTGAGGATGTGGAGAAAAGAGAACCCTCATGCACTGTTAGTGGGATTGTAAATTGATGCAGCCACTATAGAAAATAGTATGGAGAATCCTAAGAAAAAAAAAGAAAAGAAAAAGCTTCCATACAATGTAGCAATTCCAAATTCGAAAATATATATATGCACCCCTTGTTTACTACAGCATTACTTATAATAATTAAGATGTGGGAGGAATAACCATCAATGGATGAATGGATTAAGAAGATGTGATGTGTGCACACACATACACATGCCACAGACTAATACTCAGCAATTAAAAAGAATGAACTCTTGCCATTGTGACAATATAAATGGACCTAAAGGGTATTATGCTAAGTGAAATATGTCAGACAGAGAAGAAAAATACTGTATGATTTCACTTATATGTGGAATCTAAAAACAAAACAAATGAATAAACAAACAAACAAAAAGAAACAGGCCTAAAGTTATAAAGAGTGAGCTGATGGTTGCCAAAGGGGAGGGAGTTGGATGGATAGCTGGAAAAAAATTTGTTTTAAATTAGTGAATAAAACATAGGGCTTATTTAAAGGGGAAAAAAGCAGTAAACTATTGAGTGAAGATATACATGTAGACCTATTAATTATTTTCAATTTCATGCAGCCATAGTGATAGGAAATAAGGGTGGGCATTATTTAAACAAAGTAATCAGGAACTATAAACTGAGATAGTTTAATTAAGCTAAGACAGAGTCTCAGAGATAGAGTTGACCATGTACTAGGGGAGAGGAAGATTTTTAAGGCAGAAGAGACAATGTGAAGAAAGACTCTGATAGGGGAGATAACATGGCAAAATTCATTATTACCAATATTATCAGGATAAATTGAGTATATTCAATACACATGCCTCTATTCATTTCATTATTTTGACAAGCGCTTTTGGGGTAGAGGGAACAAGTACATGCTTAACCCTGGGGACATCGTGGTAAAAAAAAAAAATTACAGTGTAAGTCACGTATATCCAAAAGATGCATTCATTACTAGTATGTGCTAAAATGCAAAAAAAAAAAAAAAATTAATGCTGCAAACTTGCATTTATTATATTTATATAATAAAATACATGATCTTTTATTTTTGGTTAAAATCTAGAAATTATTAAACAAAAAAATTAAAAACTAAAGACTAAAAATTTTTCTTTTCAAATAATGAAAATATGGATACTGCTAAAAATACAACAAAGAATATGTCTTTAATATTAATTAATGGGATTCTTCACCTATGATCTCATTACCTGAGTGATTGTCTGTACATATAGGCCTCACTTAAGAAGCCCATCTGCATTGCCGCCTCCTGAGACTCAACAGTTTGGCTGAACAAAGTGGTTGGGCTGGTGAAATATGGGTGGACTGTGGACTTCACTTTAACACTGGTTTCTTTTTTCTGTCTTAATGGCTTGCACAGGAAGGGCCCAGAGGTCTGAGGAGGGAGAAACCTAAAATATTCCCCTCAGTCCAAACTTAGTGTGCAAAAGGACTTTGGACAGGTGTGACGTGCCTTGCACACCTTCCTCCAAAGAAGCTTTTTTTTTCCCTAATGTGGGACATTGAAAATTTAATCCCTGCCTTTTGTCATCTAGTGGTTATGGTTTTCTTTTTTTTTTTTTTTTTTTTTTGAAAGCACACTGGAGGAGGAACCTAGAGATGTGGATTTTTGTGCCCCTTCTGCCACTCACCTCCTGTGAAAGCACGGAGCCTTCCTGAGCCTCAGTCTCTTTACATGCATGCTGACTGGTGGGATCCAACACCTCGTGTGTTTTCACATCTGGTTAAAAAGCTAGTTGGCTGGCAGAGCAGAGGCAGAACAACAAACATCTGGCACCTCTGGTGTGATGAGGCTACTTCTGGTTCTGGGGGAAGTGGTGAGAAATGGGATGATGCAATGGCATGTCCTGGGCCCAGCCACCTCCTCTGAACCAGGCCCTGCACTGGGGCTGTGGGAGCTTTGAACACTCAAGATCCTCTAGGGAAGAGCAGTGCCCCACATGCTCCCCATGTAATTTGGAGACCACCTCTTGAACTGGGACCTTGAGCCCTGGAAGCATTTCTACGCAACTCATCCTGTGTTGGGCTTATTTCTCTGTCTCTCTCCTTGAGACCTGGAAAGAAAAGCAGCCACATCTACCATTCACTGAGCAGCTTTCTGTGTCAGACACGGGTCCGAGTGGATTGCACGTATTAACCCACTACTGTCAAGTCAACCCCACCAGGGAGGGTGCAAGGCACCCATTTTATGGATGGAGGAAAAAAGACTCCATATGATGTTTACTCATGCTCTACAGCCAATCAGTCCTGCTCTTGGGAATATGCTTTCACCCAGGTTCACAGCAGGGTATGGATGTGATGTCATTGCTGTGCTGTTTGTGGGGATGAGAAATTGGAGGCACCTGGGGGTCCATCCCTGGAGGAGCAGATGCAGAAAGTGTGGTGAACGCATTCGGTGAACCACACAGTAACTGCAAGCAAGGAACTAGATGTTCATAGAAAAACACAGATGCACTTAAAACAGTAGGGAGCAATCAAAGTAAACAGAATGAGATCTAAAACACACAATGCCACTTACGAAAATAAAAAATGACCTGCATACAAAACAACAATATATATATTTTGCAAGAACACATATAAACATGAAGACACTAATTAAGCACATGAGAATGGTTGCCTTTGGCTGGGGTGGGTGGGGAATGTGGTTGGAGACGAGATAAAGGGGGAAAATTAATACAATAAGAGAAGAAGCCCTCATGCACTATGAATGAAGATGTATGAATAACTCAGCTTCCTGTATGTGAGGTCCATGTTAAACTATGTTCTTTATTATTTGTAGAGTTTAAGTTAAAACAGGTGATCTCCCAACAGAGCAGATTACTAAAAAGTAAAGATCCCCACAAGGTGGCCTGGCATTTCAACTGAACCTTTTCCACTGTCTGTTTCCTTCCTTTCCCTGCCCATTCACAGGAACACTTCAAATGTTTATAGTTGCAACCTCCATAGAATTTTGGTTTTCATATATAACACTTCTTTTTAAAAAAACACATATGTGTTATTTCAGATTGTAGAATGTGTCTTATATCCTGTAACCCTGTCATTTTGTAATTTTTTTGTTTTCTTTTTTTTTCTCTGACCTCAGATCCGGTGAGAACGATGATTGGGGTTCTCACTCATTTTGTTCAGATTTCCAAGGAATGCATTGTCATTTTGTCATTTTGCTAAAACTCATTTGTTAGTTCTATGGACATTTTGTTGATTACTTGGGACTTTCCATGTGGACAATCTTTTTTTCCCTATATTAAAAAAGGTGTATTTTTTCTTTCCAATTTGTATGCTTTTAATTCTCTTTATTCTTTTATTGTAGTAAGACTTCTTTCTGAATGATGTTAAATTTGCTAATATTTTGCTGAAGATTTTCTTGTCGGCTTATGCAGAAAATTGGTCTATAAATTGCCATTGTTGTACTATCTTTGTCTTGGTTTAATATGAGGGAAGCATTGATTAGTAGCCTCCCGTAGGCACCCAGACCAGGGATCCAAACAACAACCTATTGGTTTACTGGATGTTGCTCCAACTGAGCCACACAGCCCAGGGATGGAAATTTTTATTAAAAACAAACAAACAAACAAAAAAATGAAATGCTCACATTATAACAAAATTGGCTCAAGAAGAAATAGAAAATCTGGGGCTATATATATATATATATAATTTATATTATGTATAGTAAACTTATTTAATAATTGTGGTGGTATTATCCCCCTGGTTGGTTTGGCTCAGTGGATTGAGCGTCGGCCTGCGAGCTAAGTGTCGCTGGTTCGATCTTCCAGTCAGGGCACATCAGAGAAGGAAAACTCTGACTCCAAAAAACCTCCGCTGCCTTGCGGCATACCTCTTCAGGGGAAAGGCTAAGGAGAAGGGAAACTCTGACTCCAAACCTCCGCTGCCTTGCGACATACCTCCTCAGGGGAAAGGCTAAGGGAGTAAACCCCGACAGAAAATCCGGAGCCGGAGTCCCTAAGGCGGTTTGACGTTGTAGTCAACACCGGCAACTCCTGCGGCGCACCTGAAGCCAAGCTGTATTGACTCTGTCTTTCCCCTTGGATCCTTCAGCTGCGAAGAGAGGGGGGGTCTGCTGCATGGGCAACAGCTGGCCCTCCATATCACCCTGCCCAGGCTTTGTAGCTTCACTGGAGAGGACACTCCAGCATCATCGCAAGATGTCGACTTAACACGGGAGGAGACAGTTACCGGTTATAAGCTCATCCGATTGGCGAAGGAAACGAGCGCCAGGGGTCTCCTCTGACGGTGGGAGAGGTCATCGCACCTCACTGGACAGCTACCGCCCGCCTCAAGCTGGGCAGCCCCCAGCCAATTAGGTGCCGTCTCGCCATGGCTCACCTGCCCCACTGGGTGCGTGGGGATCAGAGAGGCGTCTCTTGAAAAGTGGGCCACAAAACACTCGCACTAGGCAATTCCAAGCAAACAACAAGAAAGAAGCCTCCAGCTCTTCGCCTCGCTAGCTGGAACATCAGGACCATGTGCCCCGGACTTACTGCAGACCTTCCGTGGATCAAGGGTGCCAGGAAAACCGCCGTCATCGACAGGGAACTGGCACGACTAAACATCGACATTGCGGTTCTACAGGAGACCCGGTTGGCCGACAACGGAACTATCAGAGAAACCAACTACACCTTCTACTGGCAAGGGAAGTCTCTGGACCAACCAAGACAGCACGGTGTTGGGTTCGCTGTGAAGAACACGCTTGTTAACTCCATAGAGCCACCCACAGGAGGCACAGAAAGATTACTTACCCTCCGATTGTCAACAACTTTCGGCCCAGTCAGCATTCTTAGCGCGTACGCCCCAACCCTCTGCGCCACCACCGAAGAGAAAGAACAGTTCTACCATGCACTGGACGAAGCGTTATCCAAGATCCCCAGAAGTAACGCTCTTTATCTCCTTGGAGACTTCAACGCAAGAGTAGGAGCCGACCACATGGCCTGGCCCACCTGCCTCGGAAACTTTGGGAGAGGAAAGATCAATGAGAATGGTCAGCGACTGCTTGAGCTTTCGTGTCACCACGGCCTGTGCGTGACAAACACATTCTTCAAGTGCAAAGAGATCCACCAGGTGTCATGGAGGCACCCCCGCTCCCGCCACTGGCACCAGCTTGACCTCGTCATCACCAGAAGAACGGATATGGGCAGCACCCTCCTCACCCGCAGCTACCACAGTGCAGACTGCGACACGGACCATGCCCTCGTGGTAAGCAAGGTGCGCATAATGCCGAAGAGGTTGCACCACTCCAAGATGAAGGGTCGCCCATGCATCAACACCAGTTGTGCCAGCAACCCAGTTAAGACCCAGCAATTCGTCAACAGGATGGAAGATGCACTTGGCGAGGGAATGGCGGCAGATGACATTATCGAATCCAATTGGCCACGTCTCCGCGACGCCATATACAACTCCGCCATTATTGCTTACGGGAAGAAAGAGCAGAAGAACGCTGACTGGTACGAGGCTCACTGGGAAGAAATGGAACCCGTGATCGAGGCTAAGAGGAAGGCCCTACTGGCTTACAAGGCCACGCCCACTCCCAGTACACTTCAGGCTCTACGGGCTGCCAGGAACAAAGTCCAGAAGACCGCCCGCCACTGTGCCAACACCTATTGGCTAAACCTGTGCAGAAGCATCCAGGAAGCCGCCGATATAGGCAACGCACGAGGAATGTATGAGGGTATCAAGAAGGCAACAGGCCCAATCCCCTCCAAGATCGCCCCCCTTAAGTCCAAGACAGGTGAGGTCATCACTGACCAGGAACAGCAAATGCGGCGGTGGACCGAGCACTACCTCGAGCTGTACGCAATGAGGAACACCGTAACAGACACTGCTCTTAACGCCATCCCAGACCTACCAGTCATGGAGGAGCTAGACACCCCACCTACTGCGGCAGAGCTCGGCAAAGCCATCGACCGCCTCGCTTGCGGGAAAGCACCAGGAAGCGACGGAATCCCTCCAGAAATCCTAAAGAGCGGGAAACCAGTCCTGCTACAGCCGCTCCACCATCTACTCTGTCGCTGCTGGAAGGAGGGTTACATCCCCCAGGATATGAGAGATGCCAACATTATCACCATGTACAAGAACAAAGGAGACCGCAGCGACTGCAACAACTACCGGGGCATCTCTCTCCTCAGCGTCGTCGGCAAAGTATTCGCCCGGGTCGCTCTTGCCCGCCTGCAGACCCTTGCTTCCCGCGTCTACCCAGAGTCCCAGTGTGGCTTCAGAGCTGGCCGATCAACAGTGGACATGATCTTCTCCCTACGCCAGCTGCAGGAGAAGTGTCACGAGCAGCATAAACCACTCTACCTCGCCTTTATCGACCTCACGAAGGCGTTTGATCTGGTCAGTCGAAGCGGACTCTTCAGCTTGCTACGGAAGATTGGCTGTCCACCACATCTGCTTGCTGTGGTCATGTCCTTTCACGACAACATGCACAGCACAGTGTCCTACAACGGCGCAACCTCTGAGGCCTTCCCAGTCAGCAGCGGAGTAAAGCAGGGCTGCGTCCTCGCGCCTACGCTGTTCGGAATCTTCTTCTCCATGCTCCTCCAATACGCCTTTAAGGACTGCAGCGAGGGTGTCTTCATTCACACCAGATCCGATGGCAAGCTCTACAACCTGGCCCGTCTACGAGCCAAGACCAAAGTCAAAGAGGTGCTCATCCGTGAGATGCTCTTCGCCGACGACGCAGCTTTGACATCACACTCCGAAGAGGGACTCCAGCAGCTAGTCACTTGCCTTTCCCACGCATGCAAGGAGTTCGGACTAGCCATCAGCCTGACGAAGACGAACGTTATGGCTCAAGGCACGGGGACTCCCCCATGCATCACCATCGACGGATACACCCTGGAGATTGTCAACGACTTCACTTACCTCGGGTCCACCATCTCGAGCTCTCTGTCAGTTGACTTGGAGGTCAACCAGAGAATCGCCAGGGCAGCCACAGTTATGGCCAAACTGAACCGGCGAGCGTGGAACAATTCCAGCCTCACTGAGAAAACCAGACTGCACATCTACCAAGCCTGCGTACTCAGCACTCTCCTCTATGGCAGCGAGACGTGGACCACCTACGCAAGGCACGAAAGGAAACTCAACAGCTTCCACATGAGGTGCCTGCGACGCGTCCTGCATGTCGCCTGGCAGGATAAGGTCCCCAACACCGAGGTGCTGAAGCGAGCCAACATGAGCAGTTTGCATGCAGTTCTTAGTGAGAGACGCCTCAGGTGGCTCGGCCATGTCAAAAGAATGGATGCAGGCCGTATTCCCAAAGACCTCCTCTACGGCGAGCTAGCAGAAGGCCAGAGGATGACAGGGCACCCAAAACTGCAGTTCAAAGACATCTGCAAAAAGGACATGACACAATGCTCCATCAATCTCAACACATGGGAAGTTCAAGCAGACGACCGCCTAGCCTGGAGGCTCACGGTCAGACAAGGTACGTCACGCGCAGAGGCTGCGCGCCACGAGGAGGCGGTCCAGAAAAGATCGAAGCGGAAGCAGCGTCAACAGCAGCAACAACAGCCATCTGCCTTCACCTGCAACAAGTGCGGCAGGGATTGTCACTCCCGAGTCGGATTGCACAGCCATTCTCGGTGGTGCAGATAGACTCTCGGGAAGCTACGCCATCGTCTCTCGAGACGGACGGCTGCCGACAATGATGATGATGATGGTTATGGTTTTAATGATGCCTTTTAGCCCTGTTGTCAGATCTGTTGCCCCCAGAATACAGCAAGGATGCCAGTTTGTTAAATTAAGCATGCCGTTGTCCAGGGACAGCCAACTGACCTTAAGTCTGCAAATCCTTCCCCATGTGGCAAGGCCACCTTCCCTTCTGCACCCCCATTCTTATTAGGGATGTCTGGACTAAAGGGTAGGTAGGATGACGACCATGTCCAGCTTGACACAGCTAGAGGAGCACGAGACCTTCGCACACTGTCCTTTATAAGATTATAAAGGGTCTTAAGTCTGAGAGGGAGGAAGTGTTACAGAGAGGGGGTACCCCCAAAATAAAAATTTATAAAATACGAAATAAAGAAAAAGAATCTTCAATAGGTGGCTTTGCAAAGCATTTGTAACAGCCATCGCAAACAATTTGCCATGCTCAAGGCATAAACACGTCTCACAACAGTTGCAAATATATTTTCATAAGCAACTCATTTTGAGTGCATAGCATCTACACATCTTTTTTTTTTTTCCGCTTGTCGAGGGAGCCATTTCCAACAGTAAATGAAAAAAAAACACAACACTGAACTTGAAGTTTGTGGGGAAAAAAACCCCAAAACTACACCAACATTGACTTTGAAGTTTGTAGTATGTCTCAGATACAATTTACCATAGACTATCACACACCCTTACGAAACCCGTGTTGTAACCACACTGACGACTTAAATGTTATGGCTTAACAGTAGTCACATACAAATGTGCAGCTAGCCATGACCTTGAACCTTTCACCTGATACTTGTAACAATATTTTTAAAAAGAGTCTATTTTTATCTCTCAGATCAGTCATGAACTCTGCAGGGTTAATAATTTTCATTTAATTTTGGAAAGCATTAGGGGAGCCCCAAATTTTTATGTACTGGCCATTTATTTAACACTGCTCAAGAAAAAATGTACTCTGACACTTGTTAAAACAATAACAAAGACCATTCAGGATTACGGCAATATGTGTCAAGACTATGACAACAGGAGAGAGAGATGGGACTAAACCTTGAATATAGTCAAGTCTGCTGGGGACTTCTAGCCAAGAAGCAGAGTGTGTGTGTGTGGCAGGGGATGGGGAGTGGGGGGTGGAGTAGATCCATAGAAAATTACTAAGAGCAGACATCAAGTGTAGGGGGAATCTTGCTAAAGCAGATAAATATAATTCAAGCTGAAGGCAGGCCAAGGGGGTTGAGGAATTTGATCAGATAAGAGTGATCAGATAACAAGAATGGGGAGGTCTTACTAAATTTACCAAACAGGATCTTGCTACTGTTGGAGAGGAGAAGTTTTCCTTCTACCCTTTAAGTTCTTTAACAGGTCTAATAATTAAATTGACATGAGACACATTGACAAGAAAAGATCAAATTTAATTTTATATGTACAGAAGCTCTGTAAAAATATGAGACTGAAGGGCAAGTCGGGCATTTGAGGCTTATATGCCGTTGTGAACCTAGGAATTTAATAAGGGCCTGGGGCTTCAAAGGGAAGAAGGGTAATTCACAGACAATAAGAAGAGCAGAAGTTTGGTAATTATGCATTTGCCCTGCCATAGAGATAGGTCATTCATATAAAAGTTATCTCTGGCATTACCGGCCAAGACGGAGGCTTAGACTGACATGCTTTGTCTCCCTCCACAACTAAGTAGGACTACAACTACCTCAAAACGAAAGATAACCAGAAATTCCAGAAAATAAAACTACATGGAAGCCCAACGTATGAAGTTATAAACCAGCGGTGCTCGTCTGGATGGGTAGGAGGGGCGAAATCGGAATCGAGATGGTCGGGCTGTGCTGTGCACGGTAGCCTCAGAAATAGCGGCGGGACTGCGAGAAACACCAGGGGAGCAATCCCGGCTGCAGTCGAGACCTGGCAGCTCACGATTCCAATGCTCGGGAAGGCAGACCCCCCATTGCCTTGGACTGTGAGCTGGTCTCTCAGCGGAGAGTAACCGCAGGAATCCATCTTGGACCCCCGCCCCCACACAAAGCGCCACAGAGCTGTGAAAAAGGTCACCGGTCGCTGGGTAGTGACAAGTGCACGGGGTGCCGCCCCCCTACAGCCTGCCCAGGAGGCAAAGGTAAACAGAGAACTGACAGGATGAAGCAGACCATGATTGCAATCCCGGTGACACAGCTCACCAGGCAGCAGATGAGGGACCTAACCGTTGAGCAAATAAGGAATCTTTCTGAGGTTCAGTTCAGAGCTATAGTTATAAGGTGGCTTACAGAACTAACACAAGATTTGGAACAAGACGGGGAAGGAATGAAAGCCACTCATACTGAAATGAACAAAAACACATATGGGAGAAGTGGTGAGGAAATACAATCCAGAGATCAAATCAATGAACCGGAACATAGGGAAGGAACAAATAGTCAACCAGTGTTGAAAGAGGAAACAGAAAGGGAAGAACACGAAGAGAGGCTCAGAAACCTCTGGGACAGCTATAAGAAAATGAACATTCTAATTATAGGATTGCCAGAGGGCAAAGAAGAAAAACTAAAAATTGAAATATTATGTGAAAAAGTAATGAAGCAGAACTTCCTGAACTTGGGGAAGGAAACAGACTTACAGGTCCAGGAAGCACAAAGAGTTCCAGAAAAACGGGATCCAGGGAGAAACACTCCAAGACACGTTATAATCAAAATGTCAAAAGTTAAAGATAAAGAGAGAATCTTAAAAGCAGCAAGAGAGAAGAAAAGAATCATGTACAAAGGGGTCCCAATTAGACTATCAGCTGACTTCTCAAGGGAGACCCTGCAGGCAAGAAGGGACTGGCAAGAAATATTCAAAGTAATGAAAAGCAAAAACCTACAGCCACAAATACTCTATCCAGTGAAATTGTCGTTGAGAATAGAAGGGCAGAGAAAGTACTTCCAGGACAAAGTAAAACTGAAGGAGTTCATCAGATCCAAACCACTATTATATGAAATGTTAAAGGGACTGGTTTAGAAAAAGGAGGATCAAAACTATGAACAGTAAAATGAAAACTGTATCACAACAACCAACAACAGAAGCTAGAGAATCAAAACAAAGGCAAACCAAGTAGGCAATGAGAGTGGAAAAAGAATTATAGGTATGGGGAACATATTGGAGGGAGGTCAGCAGGGAGGGGGAAGGGGGAAAGGGAGGGGGATGGTACAAGAATTAAGAAGCATAGTAGGAGGGAGTGGATTAGACAGGAAGATGTTGAGAAGAACTATATGTACAACCAATGGGTATGGACTAAAAGGGGAGGACAACTGGAGGGAGGGGGGGTCACTGGGTAGAGGGGAGCAGAGGGAAAAGAAATTGGGGCAACTGTAACAGTATAATCAACAAAACATATTTTTTAAAAAAGTTATCTCTGGCAATAGCTTTCTCTCTAAGCTAGACCCCCTGTCCAAAATCTTTTAGGTAGTTAAGGGAGGAGTAAATGTTTTTCTTGAGTCTGCTGAGCCTTGATTGCCTTCCACTCAAAATATCCCACATGTCAAGGTGGCATATTTTGGAGTCACATATTCTGTTCCCCCTCACTACAGCTGACTGAGCAGGTTAAAGACAGCGGCTGAGGACAGGGCCTAGGCAAAAAAAGTTCAGAGGAGCCTGTCTAAGTTTTGTCAAAGAGAGAGCCTTTGTTAATGCAGTGACCCTGTCACTAATTCTTGTGTTATTCTTGTCAGATTTGCCATATTTGACTAGCCGTCCATTTAAAACATTTTAATTTGCAAATCAAGTAAAAGAGCACTCAGTACTGCCAGTCACAATCTTTGATTGCTATAAATCCACTGACGTCTTATTTCCTTTTGATGCTAATATAGGGAAAAATATGATTAATCACGAAAATGATTCTATTTTCCTGCTTTATGAAGCAACTGCTAAATAAAGTCAGAGAAAAAGAAACCCTTTTCCAGCTGTCTCATTGCCTTTTTAAGCCAAATTATAAATACAAAATGAGGCAAAGAGAGAGAAGACCATGAAATATTAAACCATCGTGGCTCCTTGGAGCTAAATTTTGGGGTTCCATAAGATTCAGATGATGTTGGACCAGAGGTATGAAAGGTTGTAGAGGGACTCGACAGGAATAACTAGAAGAAATTAGGGCCAAAATTACCCTGAATGAAGTCTATAGCTAATAACAGGAAAATTTGCTTTATCATATTTTAGCCTAGACCTTACCTATGATCTCAACAGGAAGGCATTTGCAATGTTTGCTTGTACTGATGTGGCAAGTAATCAAATCTCCAAAAAGTACAAGGTCACAAGTCTTCAAGTTCCTTAAGGGCAGATTTCTGTGACATCCTTGGAGTTAGGGGCATTGTCTTCTTTCATTATTTTACATTTCATTCATTTAACATCATTGCAAATGAACACAAATTTCAGGTTTTGGGGCATGGATACAGACATTAGCTGTGCAAGTCTGTGTCTTTAAGGAATTCATAAGCTAGATGGAGAAACAGATAATAGAATATCTGCAAAACAGTGCAACAAAGTATTATGGTAAGGGTATATTAAGTAAGTTATTGGAAAATAAGCAAGGACTATATAGAGATCAAAAAAGGATACTGGAAGAAGTCACCTGGTCTGACAGCAGGAATTAACTAGAAATAAAGTACATTTGTAGAAGTTGCTACTGAGGGTGTAGATTCATTTTCAAAAGGAGATTCGGATGTGCACAGTCGTAGACTGTGTACCACCTGATGAATTCAGGAAGCAGAAAGTATCGTGGCATGGATGAGCCACACACTGCATTTAGGATAGAGGGAAGAAAGTGAACAGTGTGAGCAGTGGGAAGGT